>NC_057712.1:126381953-126390280 GCF_004010195.1 Chiloscyllium plagiosum
AGGTTTACAAAATTATGAGGGGCATGGATAGGATAAATAGACAAAGTCTTTTCCCTGGGGTAGGGGAGTCCAGAACTAGAGGGCATAGATTTAGAGTAAGAGGGGAAAGATATAAAAGAAAGTTTAGGGGCAACTTTTCCACACAGAGAGTGGTACGTGTATGGAATGAGTTGCCAGAGGAAGTGGTGGAGGCTGGTACAATTGCAGCATTTAAGAGGCATTTGGATGGGTATATGAATAGGAAGGGTTTGGAGGGATATGGGCCAGGTGCTGGCAGGTGGGACTAGATTGGGTTGGGATATCTGGTCGGCATGGACGGGTTGGACCAAAGGGTCTGTTCCATGCTGTACATCTCTATGACTCTATGGCTCTATGACCTTTATGACAATATTAAGGCTGAGCTAGATCGCTTCAAAGTTGAAAAGGGAATCAAAGGAAATAGGAAGTGGTCAGGAAAGTACAAGTCAAGGCACCATCAGATCAGCCTTGGTCCTTCAAATGGCTGAAAGCCTACTCCCTTCTCCTTGTTCAGATAGCGAAGACAACTAAATGGCAAGTGAGTTGGTGCATAGCTGAAAGTGGATACTGCAAATTAGATTAGATTATCTACAGTATGGAAACAGGCCCTTCAGCACAACAAGTCCACACCAACCCTCCGGAGAGTAACCCATTCCCCTACTTTTACCCCAAACACTATGATGCTGGAGATTAGAGTCAAGATTATAGTGGTGCTGGAAAAGCACACAGCAGGTCATCATTCCTGATGAAGGACTTTTGCCCGAAACGTCAATTTTCCTGCTCCTTGGATGCTGCCTGGCCTGCTGTGCTTTTCCAGCACCACTCTAATCTTGGTGCATAGGTACCTAGGTACAGCTCCTTCAGTTACAGATTGGTAACAGTGTCACCAACACACAGCATCATCTTGGGTACAAAGCTACGCAGGCACAACCCTTCATTAGAGAAATGAAGAGAAAAAAGAGTTTACATGACAGCTGTACACAGTATAACCATAGGTCAGATAAACAAAAAACGCAGTTGAAAAGACAAACATAGCGGTGTCTCTCCAAGGGCTCTCCGTGGCAGACCCAGTGTGGGGGGGGGAGCGGGCTCCACATGGTCTGACAGTTGGCCACTACCACACTCTGTGCCAGAGGCAGGGGCCGGGTGTCTAAGGCCAAGAGAAGGGAAGGAGGAAAGAAGAGAAAGACGAGGTGGAGTCGTGGAGCTCAGACCGGAGCGTCCTACCTGGCCTGGGCCAGAAGTTAAAAATCAGGCAGCTTTGTCCACCGGGGTCCAACACCGGCTCCTCCACATCATCAAACAGAAGTGTCCATGGCCAGCAGCGAAGCAAGTCCGAAATGTGGGTGCATCTCCTTCAAAGTAACTTCCATCTGCTGCCAGTGCATCACTGAAAAAGCCAGTCGGTTCCTGTCAGCCAGGGGCTCCAGCTGAGTCGAACCTCATTGTCATTGCCAAGGCCAGGTCATGGTGAGATACTCCCTCACCGGCCATCACCAAAACCACTGTCCGAGTGTGGAACCTGAGAGCTGTATCTGTCATTGCCAAGGCCGGGTCATGGTGAGATACTCCCTCACCGGTCATCACCAAAACCACTGTCCGAGTGTGGAACCTGAGAGCTGTATCTGTCATTGCCAAAGCCGGGTCATGATGAGACACTCCCTCGCCGGTCATCACCAAAACCACTGTCCGAGTGTGGAACCTGAGAGCTGTATCTGTCATTGCCAAGGCCGGGTCATGGTGAGACACTCCCTCGCCGGTCATCACCAAAACCACTGTCCGAGTGTGGAACCTGAGAACTGCACCTGTTCTCAGTGGGGGACTAACTTTGATACTTGGGGAGTGGGACCAAAGGGTCCCTTGAAAAACCCTGAAAATGCTGTGGTGAGGACGCTTGCTTTGTCCAAGGGCTTCCAAGTGCAGTATCTGACCGGCCCAATGTTTGCCGACCTACACTGGCTCACACTTCAAACTTCTCATCCTTCTTTACAAACGTGATGAAGGGCTTTTACCCGAAACGATGACTCTCCTGCCTCCTCGGATGCTGCCTGATCTGCTGTGCTTTTCCAGCACCACTCTAATCTAGACCCAAAACCCCTTCACAGCCTGTAACTTCCTCACACCCAAAATCTCAGTGCCCGTCCAATCGAGGTGCCCTTGGGTGTGTCCAACCCTCATCTCCATTATAGATGGCTACATCTTTAGATACTCCAGACCGTAATCTCTGCCATCTCTCGCCGCCACTCCTCCCTGAATCTCTCTCCTAGGTTTGGATGCTCCTTAAAGCCAGTCCCAGTGCCCTATTCTAACATTTCGTAAAATCTCTTGGTGTCAGATTTTGTAGGTGATGTTCCTGTGAAATGCCTGTGTAATATCAGCAGAACGTCCTGTTGACGAAACCATGCGATTTCCTAATGGGAACATTGTATAAATGAGTTAATACTCTAACTGTACAAACACAGATCGGAGATTCCTCACAAAATTCCAAGTGCAGGCTTCGAAAGTGACTCTCCGGCAAAGCCCTCATTTAGAGTTTGAGCTTGTCATGGACCGGAGCAAGGCATTTGGAATCTCAGCTTGAAATTTGGGAATCCAGCAGTGATGCTCACTGACAAAGTACGTGGACAAGGTCCCTGCTTGCATAAGACCATCAGGAATAGGAATAGGAGTAGGCCATTCAGCCCCTCCAGCTTGTTCCACCATTCAACAGAATCGTGACTGATCTGAGATTCCTCATTCCCACTTTCCTGCCCTTTCCCCAGAACCCTTAATTCCCCTTCCGATCAAAAATCTATCTAAGGAGCTCTGCAGCAATGGGTTCCAAAGATTCGAAACTCTCTGACAGGAGAAATTCCTCCTTATATTGGTGCCCCTTTAACTTATGACTGTGCCCTCTTGTCCTGGACTCTCCCATGAGGGGAACATCCTCTCAGCATCAGCTCTGTCAACTTCCTTAAGAATCCTCAATCAGATCACCTCTCATTCTCCTAAACATCAGTGAGGCAGGACCTCACAGTTTAGCCTTTACTCATGAGACAATCCCTCCATACCAGGGACCACCCCCGGTGAGCCTTCTCTGAACTGCCTCCAATGGAAATTATATCTTTCCCTAAATAAGGGGACCAAACTGCTCACAGTACTCCAGATGTGGTCTCACCAGCACAGTGTACAGTGGTAGTAAGAGTTTTCCCTGGAGCGTCGGGGGCTTAGCGGTAACCTTATAAAGGTCTATAAAATTTTGAGGGGCATGGATAGGGCAAATAGACAAGATCTTTTCTCTGGGGTGGGGAAGTCCAGAACTAGAGGGCATAGATTTAGGGTGAGAGGGGAAAGATATAAAAGAGACCTAAGGGGGCAACATTTTCACGCAGAGGGTGGCACATGTATGGAATGAGCTGCCAAAGGAAGTGGTGGAGGTTGGTACAATTACAACATTTAAAAGGTATCTGGGTGGGTATATGGATAGGAAGGGTTTGGAGGGATATGGGCCAGGCGCTGGCAGGTGGGACTAGATTGGGTTGGGATATCTGGTCGGCATGGATGGGTTGGACCGAAGGGGCTGTATCTGTGCTGAACATCTCTATGACTCTAGCTTCATCGCACGTATTACAGACACCTACAAAACCCATCCTCTGTATGGAACAGCTCCACCATAAACCCGTCAATCAGTGTAACGATGAAGTTTGGCTTCACATTGTAGGTGCTTGGATTGTTAGTTAGCTGGTGGGCACTTGTGCCACCACCCCACACCTTTCTCCGAGGGCAGGGCTGGAGGGAAGAGAGCGATGATAGAAAGATAGCATCAACATGGAAGGCCGCCACTAGTCAAACCAGAAAAGCAGGAAAAAGACACTAGCTGACAGCCTCGGAGTTACTGACAAGGCAGACAGCGATGTGTACAAACAGGCTGAAGATGATCAGTCACAGCCTTAAGTGAGCATTTCCTCATTTTGATTGGAAGGAAACTTCAATCAAAACCTGGAGGGAAACTCCAACTATCAAGAGTGCTGTGTCAGTGATAGGTGTGGCTTTATTTACATTTCAGTTATGAGGTCAACAACTTGTTGAACAGTGGGGGACATGTGAGTTTGAGTATCCAGGTCAACTGCGTGATCATCGACTCCCAAGGACCTCTCTGGGGTCATTGCAGTCATGTGTAATTCACGCCCCCAACCAACACATCACTCTTATGGAAACACATCGTTCCTATGAGTGCAATTAATTTGCTGCCTTCCTTCGCCCCTCTTCCATCTCGGTTGCTTTCTGGGGCGCGAGAGACACAAGGAGATCAGGAGAAAGTGAGGACTGCAGAAGCTGAAGAACAGAGACGAGAGAGAGACTCAGTGAGAACTGACTGCCCTGCTGTGCTTTTCCAGCACCACACTCTCAATACACGAGGGTCAGAAGGAACCAACTCTCATCTGATCGCTGGCTCACTCGAGAACTCTTGTTCCCTTCTCACTGCCACCGGTCAGAGTATTGAGTATAGGAGCTGGGAGGACAAGGTGCGGCTGTCCAGGACATTAGTTAGGCCAAATTTGGAATATTGTGTGCAATTCTGGTCTTCTTTCTATTGGAATGATGTTGTGAAACTTGAAAGGGTTCAGAAAAGATTGACAAGGATGTTGCCAGGGTTGGAGCATTTGAGCTATAGGGAGAGGCTGAACAGGCTGGGGCTGTTTTCCCTGGAGCGTCAGAGGCTGAGGGGTGACCTTGTGGAGGTTTATAAAATCATGAGGGGCATGGATAGGGTAAATAGACAAGATCTTTTCCCTGGGATCGGGAAGTCTAGAACTAGAGGGAACGGTTTATGGTGAGACGGGAAAGATATAAAAGGGATCTAAGGGGCAAAGTTTTCACACAGAGGGTGGTGTGTATATGGAATGAGCTGCCAGAGGAAGTGTTGGAAGCTGGTACAATTGCAACATTTAAAAGGCATCTGGATGGGTATATGAATGGGAAGGGTTTAGAGGGATATGGGCCAAGGGCTGGCAAATGGGACTGGATTCGGTTGGGATGTCTGGTCGATAAGGACAAGTTGGACCGAAAGGGTCTGCTTCCATGCTGTACATCTCTCAGACTGTATGACAGTGATGCCTGCCATGACCCTCAGCAATTTCTGACAATAATTAATCGCCCCTCCTACCTTCACTGGCACAACCCACCTTCCCAGTGAAAGCCCACTACTCTGAGCTTTCCAAAGATCTGCAGGGGTACCGGACAGCTCAAACTGCCTGGAGAGCCGCTCTGACAGGCTTATTGATTCATTCCTGGGACATAGCCATCATTGACAAGACCAGCTTTAATTCCCCACCCCATAAAAGCCCTGGAGAAGGTAGATGGCAGCTGCTTTCCTGAACGATGTTCATCAGGCACGCTGCTGCTGATGTTTGGCAGGGAATTCCAGGAGTTTGATGATATATTTCCCAGTCAGGTTGGGGAGTGGCTTGGAGGGGAATGTAAAGGTGGTGGTATTCCCATGTATCTGCTGCCCTTGTGCTTCGAGATAGATGTGGTTGTGGGTTTGGAAGGTGCTGTCTGAGGATCTGCGTTGAATTTCTGCAGGGCATCTTGTAGATAGTACACACTGCTGCTACTGAGCGATGGTGGTGGAGGGAGTGGATGTTTTTGGGTTTGGTGCCAATCAAGCGGGCTGCTTTGTCCTGGATGGTGTCAAACTTCCTGAGTGTTGTTGGGGCTGCCTCCATCCAGGGCAAATGCGGAGTATTCCATCACACGCCCTGACTTGTGCCATGTAGATGGTGGACAGGCATCGGGGAGGCAGGAGGGGAGTTACACGCTGCAGTATTCTTGCTTTTGTAGCCACTGTGTTTATACGCTGAGTCCAGTTGAGTTTCTGGTCAATGGTAACCCTCAGGATGTTGATGGCGTGAGGGGAGTTCAGTGATGGTAACACCATTGAATGTCATGGGGCAGTGGTTAGATTGTCTCTTATTGGTGATGGTGATAGCCTGGCATTTGTGTGGCACGAATGTTACTTGCCACTTGTCAGCCCAAGCCTGGGTATTGTCCAGAATGTGCTGCATTGAATATCTCTGATCAGACTGATTCGGGGAAAGTACCCAGAACATAGGAAAGGGGTGTTGAGGGGGTGAAGTTAAATGCTGAACCTTGACCTGTGCCCACCTCTGGGCTTCCTTAACCCTTGCTCGCTCTTATAAGCTGGGATTGCCCAGTGTGGCACTGATTGATGTATTCGCCATTTCCAACTCCCAAATACAACGCTGCCAAGCTTATCATATCGACTCCCGACAGTGTGGAAACAGGCCATTCGGCCCTACAGGTCCACACCGACCCTCTGCAGAGTAACCCACCCAGACCTATTCCCCTCTCTATTATTCTACATTTACCCCTAACCTAATGCTCCTAACTTACACATCCCTGAACATTACAGGCAATGTAACGTGGTTAATTCACCCTGACCTGCACATCTTTGGACTGTGGGAGGAAACCGGAGCACCCAGAGGAAGCCCACGCAGACACAGGGCGAATGTGCAAACTCCACACAGACAGTCACCCTTGGCTGGAATCGTACCCGGATCCCTGGCACTGTGAGGCAGCAGTGCTAACCACTGAGCCACCCTGCCTCTCTCTTGTGGGGCAGTTGTAGTGCCCCTACCTGTGGACCAGAAGGTCTGGGTTCAAGACCCCCATGCCCCAGTAAGCTGACTAAAAAATAACTATTGACTGTCCCGTTCCCTCACTTGCTGATGGTGATGGCCTGGTGGTAATGTCACTGAAATGTTAGTGACCCAAACAATGTTCTGGAGGTGTGTGGGTTCGAATCCCACGAAGGCAGAGAGTAGAATTTGAATTAGTAATTAAAAAATCTGGAATTCCAAGCAATGACCATGAATTGATTTTTTGGAAAAACCCATTCGGCTCACTAATAGGGAAAGAAACTGCCACCCTTACCTGGTCTGGACTCCATGTGACTCCAGACCCACACCAATCTGGTCGACTCTTAAACTGCCCTCTGGGCAATTAGGGATGGGCAATAAATGCTGGGCCCAGCCAGCGACGCCCTCGTTCCCGTGAATGGATAAGGAAAAGAAATTTCCAGAGCCTCCTTGAGGTCAGATGCCTCCGACGATCTAAACGAATGTGCCCCGGTCAAACGGAGTGTCCCTTTTACCCCCAAGGTGCCAGCCCTGCCCACGTCCGAAGTGACATCAGCCTTTGCTGATGACGGGGGCCAGGCACCAGCCAGGAGCACGGGTGGATAAGCAGAAGTGAAACCCACATGGTGCTGCACTTTGCCGAGTCGTTTGAGGGTCAGTGTTAAACGCCGGACATGAAACGCTCAAAATATATGTAGCAGCTGTTTGCAGATGAAGGGCTGAGGGAAAGGGGGGAGAAAAAAAGAAAGACTTCAATCCGGAACATTCTGCACATCGCTGTCAGCGTTTAACATATTTTTCTTGACTCTTGGTCAAGTCCCAGAAGACAGGAACAGTCTTTTTTCTTGACCTGGCAAGAACAACGTTATATTAACTCCTTACAGATTTGAAAGGAAAAGGAATCATTTTCACTTTTCCTGAAATAACATTTCCCCTCAGGTTTCTTCCCCTCACTTGACCCCATCCTCCCCGCCCACCCCCGCTCCCTGAGCAGCACTACACAAGTCTTGACTGAGGTTGAACAGAGCGTGTGTTTGTGCAACACCTTATCATATTTCCCAGAAATCATCCCAAAGGACGGTGCTTCCACACTCGAACAAGAGGAATTTGAAGGAGTGTAGAGAGAGAGCTGGGAAATTGGGATTAATTGGGTTACATTTTTAAGATGCTGGGACCATTACAAGGGACCAAATAGCCATCTTTCTTGCTTTGTTAGCTTGCCCGTTCCTGAGTTGCTTGAATGCAGAGCCTAGGCTGCACTCCCAGAGCAATACTGAGGGAGTTCTGTACGTGCTCTCTTTCAGATTAGGATATTAGGCCGAGCTGGGTCTGCCTTCTCATGTAGATATAAAATATCTCACTGCACCAGTTCAAAGAAGAGCTAGAGAGTTTATACTGAGGTTAACGTACATAGAAATATAACAAATAGGGACAGGAGTAGGCCATTCAGCCCATCGAGCCTGCTCCACCACTCAATAGGATCATGGCTGATCCTGTATCTTGCTGTCACCTTCCTGGTTTTCTCACCTTGGCACCTTTAATATTTAAAAATGTGTCTACCTCTACCTTTAACATTCTTCAACCAATACCACTGTCCATTACCTCATTGTTTATGGGATCTTGTTGTGTGAAAATTCGCTTCAGTTCTTTCCTACTTTATCGCAAGTC
>NC_057712.1:126390944-126402423 GCF_004010195.1 Chiloscyllium plagiosum
CCCCCTGTCCCTAGGAGTGGGGGGACGGTGTAGAGGGAGCTTTACTCTGTATCTAACCCCCAGTCCCTGGGAGTGGGGGGACTGTGTAGAGGCAGCTTTACCCTGTATCTAACCCCCTGTCCCTGGGAGTGGGGGGACGGTGTAGAGGCAGCTTTACCCTGCACCTAACCCCGTGCAAGTTGCCTACCTTTGAGGAGCAAGGGGAGGAACGGGAGGTACGTGGAGTTGAACTTCCTGACCGTCTGTCTGTAGGCCCAGTGGTTCCGGGACGGATCCTGTCGGATAGAATTCGGATTTACGACACTTGGGAATCTGACACCGTCCGAGGATGGAGGGGGGGGGTGGGGGGCAAGGAACGGCCCCTTTCCCCTCCCCTTTCCCCGCTCGATCGTCAACCCCTCCTCCCACCTCCCTCCCCTCACCGGCAGCTGGGCTCATTAGGAATGCTGGGCTGAGCTCCAACACCCCCAGCGACGCGGAGGACGCCGCGGGGTGTGGGCCCTCTACGAAACGCGCTGCAGCCTCTCTCCCACTGACGGGACCCTCCAATCGCGGATCACCCTCCCTGACAGCACCACGGTTCCCCCCCACTCCCCCCCTCCCCTCAACCTCAAACGCTGGGGACGTGGGGAGCCCGCGTGTTAGTCAGTTTGACCTCTCGATGCTGGTCGTTGGGAGGGCGGAGATGGGGGGGGGGGATGTCGGCCGCCCCTCTCCCTCCCTGAGGCCACTCTGCCCCTCCCCCACCCTGCCACCGCACCGTCCTGACACACTCACTCACCAGTAAGCGCTCGAAATCCTGAAACATCCCCCTGTGCTTGCTGGGTAATCGCTGTGGAAAACAGACAGAGAGGGGTCTCGATATCGTCAGCACGGTTTCCTGCGGAAATCTGTGTGTGTGAAAGAGTGTGTGAGTGTGTGTGTCTTGTGTGGGTGTGCGTGGGTGTGTGGGTGTGTGTGATGGATGGTGTGGCTGTGTGCAGGTATATGTATAAGTATGTGTTTAAGTGTGTGTGTGTGTGTGTGTGTGAGAGAGTGTGAGTGTGTGTGTGTGACGGTGTGTGAGTGCATGAGAGTGAGTACGTGTGTGTGTGCGCATGTTCTTCCTGACTGTAATAATTATTACTGTGTGTAAGCACGTCCTGGGAGTGGCGTGGGAAATTAATTTTTGGAACAGAAATTCTCCCAAAAGGTTTCATCAGAAAGCCTGCTATTGCATCAGGCTACCTGAGCAGGAAAGCCAGGTGGCAGGAGCAGTTCTCAGGCACTGTGACCTTCAGGCCTGTGTCCAACACTCCAACCTGACTGATAGCAGACTGAAGGCAACCTACCTACAGGAATGGGGGAGGGAGAGTCACAATGCCTTGTTTCTTTGGAATATTGTGCGGCTTCCATGAGAATTCTATTTTGCATATTGTCAGCTCACGCAATAATGAGGATGTTGTCAAAGTTAAAAATCACACAACACCAGGTTATAGTCCAACAGGTTTATTTGGAAACATTAGCTTTCAGAACACTGCTCCTTCATCGGGTAGTTTATCTCTCCACCCTGGAGGCTTCCTGTCTCTATTCCTGACGAAGGGCTTTTGCCCGAAACGTCGATTTTCCTGCTCCTCGGATGCTGCCTGACCTGCTGTGCTTTTCCAGCACCACTCTGATCTAGACTCTGGTTTCCAGCATCTGCAGTCCTCACTCTTGCCTTCCAAATAAGCCTGTTGGGCTATAGCCTGGTGTTGTGCGATTCTTAACTTTGTCCACACCAGTTCAACACCGGTGTCTCCAAATAATGAGGAGATAAGAGTTTAAGGCTCACATTAATAAGGATACCTAAAGAAGGAATGGGATGAGTTGATCAGAAATTCTGACCACTGCCTTTCAAGCCAAGCTTCTAACCGTTCTCTCAGGTGGATGTTAAAGATTCCATGGTCCTATGTGAAAGACGACTGAGCCCTAGTGCCCTCAATGACAAGGCTGAGAATTACAAAAAGAAAGATTTTCTGGTAATTTATTTGAGTGGGAGCTTGCTGTGCTGTAGGGGTGGTACGGTGGCTCAGTGGTTAGCACTGAGGGACTGTGTAGGGACCCGGATATGATTCCAGCCTCGGGCGACTGTCTGCGATGAGTTTGCGCATTCTCCCCATGTCTGCATGGGTTTCCTCTCACTGTCCAAAGTTGTGCAGGTTAGGGTGGGGGGATTTGGCCATGGGAAATTGCCCGTAGGGATATTCAGGTTAGGTGGATTAGGTATGGGGTGGGTCTGGTTGGGATGCTGTATGGAGGGTTGGCTTCTGCACTGTAGAGACTCTAATTGGCTCTCTTTTACAGCAACAATGATGGCAATATCTGGCTGCTTCTCCTCCTGTGGTCATCATAGCCAGGCCTGAAGTGGCAACTATGCCTTTGCTCTGTTAGCCAGAGATCCATTACAGAAGGAGGGCCCATTGTTTTTAGATTAGATTCCCTACAGTGTGGAAACAGGCCTTTCGGCCCAACAAGTCCTCACCAACCCTCTGAAGAGTAACCCACTCAGACCCATTCCCTCCGACTAATGCGTCTAATACGATGGGCAATTTAGCATAGCCAATTCACCCTGACCTGCACATCTTTGGACTGTGTGAGTATGTGTGTGTGTCTGTGTCTGTGTGCGTGTGCGTGTATAGGAGTGCCTGTGTGTGTGAATGCGAAAGTGTGTGGAGGAAAATGTGAGTGCATGTGAGTGAGAGTTGTGGGGGAAAGGCCAGGGCTGAAGGCCTTCATGTGTGAGAGGGATTCTGTCCCGGGGGGTTCCCATTGACTGGGGGTGACGCATTGAATAAACTGCAGCCTTGTGAGGGCAATGTGTGTGTGAGAGAGAGCTGCCTAGGGTGAGGGTGGGGACGGGTGGGGGGACGGGTGGGGGGAGGAGGGAAAAGTTAGATCCCCTTTACCTTGTATGCTCCAAAGTTTACTTCTGGGACCACAGCTCATGCCGAAAACCATGGGCCACGTGAGGATTGGAAAAACAGGCCAACTCCCTCACCACGGTTACCATGTGTGCCATGGGGTGCAGTGCCCTAACGACTTGACCGATGTCGGGTGACGTGTGGCACTTGGAAGGAAGGGCAGGTTCAGAGTGAGATGCCCAGGCAGTGTGAGTTAAATCCCCCGTTCCAGGTAAATGTGGGATCTTGCTGTGCCCTTGAGATTGAGCTCAGCGGGGACTAACAGTGCAGGGCGAAACATTGCCAGTCAGTGATTAAAGGTCTTGGTGGAGGCAGTGGGAAGGATTGGCACCTCTGTCATCTCCGAGGTGCCCTGAAATCCAGACACCCTTTGAAACGTGGCGCAGGCGGTGTGATTACTGATTCTGAGCGGTGGTCCCCCTGCCCAGTGTCAGGGAGCTGGCTGCCGCTGTCAGGGACCCTCAGGGTGGAGGAAGTGAGTGGGATGCGTTGGGCTCGCTTTCCTGGGCACTGACAGAAAGACGGGACAGAGATCGGCTGTGACGCTGTCCATGGCCAAATAACCTGCCAACTCACACGCAGCTGAGGGTCACAAAAGGGCAGCTCCTGGCCCAGTGAGGAACATCCCGTGAAGTACTCAGAAACTGCTCCACATTGATCACCTATTGATCCATGTGGATCCAGTCTTACCTTTCCTGACAAGTTCAGTCCTGCACACGGAGAGTGTTAAAGGCCCCAGGCTTGCTCCTGATCACTGCCTTGTGATTGAAGTCTGGAGCAATATTATCGCAGTGATTCAGACCTTTCTCAGGAACACACTGCTTACTCATAGGTTATTGCGGTTCACCACACAGTTCGGTGGCTCGGCAGAGAATTGCATCAAATGGTTGAAATCTTTTTGACTCTCTGACCATTTGTGTGGCTTTGTCATTGTTTATTTCTCCAGCACTATCTCTCTCCAACTCTTCCCCTTCATCTCTTTCCTTTGTCTCAATCTGTTTCCTGCATTGCCCCCTCTCTTCTGTATCTCCTTTATCTCCTCCTTTGTATCTCCTCTATGTCTTCTGGCTCACCTTTACCTCTGTCTCTCCTTTCTCTTTCTGTCCCTTTGTCCTGTATCTTCTTCTCTCTCTCCTGCAACTCCCTCTCTTTCCTATATCTCTTATTCTCTCATTCTACACCTGTATATCACTCTCTTCCTCTCTTCTATATCTCCCTCTATTTCTCTTTTATTCTCTATCTCTCTTTCTACACCTGTACCTTACTTTCTTCCTCTCTCCCATATCTCCATCTAGCTCTCTCATGCCATTCCCTTTTACCTCTCCGTATCTCTTTTTCCCTTTCTTCTTTATCACTCTCTCTCATGAATTGCTCTTGACATCACTCTTTCTATGTCCTGTCTCTCCATTGTTTATATCCCACACTTTTCTGCATCTCCCTCTGTCTCTTTCTACGCCCAGTCCCTCTCTCTCTCTCCCTCTTTCTCTCTCTCTCTCTCTCTCTCTCTCTGGGATGATCTGATTGCTGGTGAGGGTGAGGAGGGGTTCAGAGACCTGAGGGGTAACCTGGTGAAGGCAGGTGGAGAGTAGGCCTGGGCCTTCTCTCCCTGTCCTCACAATCCAGAATCACAGAGTCTCCTTCTCCTCAGCCCAAACACCAGAAGCCTCCCCGATGCACCGCTCCTCGTGATCTCCGATGTTCCCCAGCAGCAATTGTGGCTTCCGTGGCAGTTTGAGGCCTCCAGACTAGAGAGCGACTGTGTGTTGGGGGGGGGAGCAGTTTGCACTGAGCATAATACACGAACTGAATTCAGAGAAAGGTCCATCGTTGGGCTCTTAACTGCCCAGCTGGGGGACTAAGCACCAGGTTTTGCTCTGATGAGTCAGATCAGTGTCTTAACATGTGGGCGGAACGGTGGCACAGTGGTTAGCACTGCTGTCTCACAGCGCCTGAGACCCGGGTTCAATTCCCGCCTCAGGTGACTGACTGTGTGGAGTTTGCACGTTTGGCCATGCTAAATTGCCCATAGTGTTAGGTAAGGGGTAAATGTAGGTGTATGGGTGGGTTGCGCTTCGGGGGTCGGTGTGGACTTGTTGGGCCGAAGGGCCTGTTTCCAAACTGTAATGTAATGTAATCTAATCTAAAACATCATTCAAGCAGGTGAGCACATCACTCAGTGCAATGGAGGATTCACAATCTCTCTGTCTTCTGTATCTCCCTCCATCAGTCTGTCTGTCTGTCTCCTGTATATCCCTCCGTCCGTCTGTCTGTCTCCTGTATCTCCTCTGTCAGTCTGCCTCGCTGTCTTTTGTATTTCCCTCTATCTCCCTCTCTCTGTATCCTCTATCTCCCTCCGTCAGTCTATCTGTCTCCTGCATCTCCTCTGTCAGTCTGCCTCTCCGTCTCTTGTATTTCCCTCTATCTGTCTCTCCCTGCATTCTGTATCTCCCTCTGTCAGTCTGTCTGCGTCCTGTATCTCCCTCCGTCAGTCTATCTGTCTCCTGCATCTCCTCTGTCAGTCTGCCTCTCCGTCTCTTGTATTTCCCTCTATCTGTCTCTCTCTGTATCCTGTACCTCCCTCTGTCAGTCTGTCTGTCTCCTGTGACTCCTCTGTCAGTCTGTCTCCATGTCTCCTGTACCTCAGTCTGCCTGCCTCCTGTATTTGACCCCACCAGTCTGTCTCTCTGTCTCCTGTATCTGCTTGTCAGTCTGTCTCCTGTCGCTCCGTCTGTCTCCATGTCTCCTGTACCGCAGTATGTCTGTCTCCTTTTTCTGTCCCACCAGTCTGTCTCCCTGTCTCCTGTATCTCACTCTGCCTCTTTGTCTATCAGATGTACCTCCCTCTTTCTCTCCATTTCCTGTATCTCCCTCTGTCTCCTCTGTCTCCCCCATCTCTCTGTTAAGATGAAACTGGGAGATTTATATAGAAATGTATTTTAATATTGTCTCCTGCGAGTTTGTGCTCTTGTTATTTTAAATTAAACAAGTGAGTTTGTCTGTGTCTTTGGGAGTGGCAAAGCTATTAAAAATATCCGTTATTTCAAATAAGATGGATTCACCCAGGAATCCTGGGAAACGAATCCAAAGGGTTTGGGGGAACTGATTCCTTCTCTGACTTTCATTTGTAGTCTTCAGGCATTTGAGAGAGAAGTGTATGTCAAATTCTGAGGATTTGTTCGATAGAGTGACATGGGTTAAGCAGCACTCCTAAGAAAAGGAGTTTCCAGGAATTAAATTATTGCAGAGTAAGATTAATTCCAGTAGGAAGAAGTGATGTTTCTCAAATTTAACGGACAAAGAAGCAGGAAAGGAATTGAAACTGCTTTAGGAATAATATTACACAAGAAGGAAGCTCAATCTTTATCGGTTAGAGACAAAATAAAACTGCAGATGCTGGAATTCAAAGTAGACAGACATATGGTTGGCAGAACACAGCAATCCAGGCAGCATCAGGAAGTGGAGATGTCAACGTTTCAGTTGCAACCCTTCTTCAGGACTGGGGGTGATCTTTCAGATCAGCTACCTAGAGTGAATAGCTTCCGTAGTTGTACATACCTGTCTGCAGTTGAGCAATTATATGTGGCCCTGCATGTTCACCACATGCAATCAAGGTGACAACTATACAGGTCTACAGTTGTGAAAGGGGCTGACCATGGTTGAGAGTGTTGAATGTCTGCACTCTGACTGCCTCACCAATTCTCAGCTCTGGAAATGCATTGCCATTTGCATCCAAATTAGAATTTGACTTCCTATTATTTCACCTTGATTTACGCCACTCACTCCTGTTCCTACCTCTGGCTTTGGTAGCCTTTTTTGATCTCGGAAGAGTAGTTTCAGTCCATTGCGACGTTAATCTTCGACTCGTTATTCCCAATTATTCAATGTTTTTCTCTCACACTAAAATTGTCTTGTGCAAGCTTTTCCTGGATTTCCCCTTCTGATCCTTCTTATCTCTCTTCTGATTTTCAGTGCTGCCTCAGACTCTCCATTTGACTGGGGTTAGTGTGGAGATGGTACGTGCTGTTGGATTTCCTAAATGTTGGTGAATCACTTGCACTCTTCCATTGAGATTAGATAGTTAGAGTCACACATCACAATGTCTGAAATAATAGCATGACTGACGTGTGGCTTCAAGCATTCTCCAGTCTCTCTGATAGTCACTGTTGTCGGGTAGCCTCACTTCTAGATAAAAACCTTCTTCCAGAAAGAACTGCAGATTGCCGTAAACTCAGAAACAAGAACAGAAATTGCTGAAAAACTTAGCAGCATCTGTGGAGCGAAATCAGAATTAACATTTCGGGTCCAGTGACCTTCCCCTTCGAATTGTTCTGAAGAAGGGACACTCCACCTGAAACGTTAACTCTAATTTCTCTCCACAGATGCTGCCAGAGCTGCTGAGCTTTGCCAGCAATTTCTGGTTTTGAGGCTAACGTCCAGCCCCAGGAACAGTCATTTGCAATGGCATGCTAACCAGGTCCTCTGAAAATGTAAAGGTCAACTTCAAATTTCATCGATGGTCTCTCTGGGATATCATGTGTAATAAACAACTATTTAACTTATTTAGTTTGGCAATTAGCACAAACATTGGGCAATGTGGTTATTATTCTCATTGCTTATGTTTGGTTATAGAATCATAGAGTACAGAGGAGACCCTTTGGCCCCATTGTGTCTGTACAGCCAGTACTGAGTAGAGCATTGGCTAATGGTCAATAGAGCATTACTCTTGCCTTCCTCAGACTATACTTATATCCTGGTGACTGTGCTCCAACAACGCTTTTCCATCTCCTTTGGGATAATGACTCTATTTCCTTTGCACGGAATGTTGTCTTGGGATATCACTTCATCTCTATATACCCCATACTCTGTTGTAGCAACCAACGTGTCTTTGATGCTCTCAAGTCATCCTTGCAGCATTCAGAGAATTGTGTTTTATGAAGCAGTTTACTCGATTTGAGTCATCCACTTCCTTTCCAATTCTCCACAAGGTTGATGACATCTAAAGCATATCAGACTGTTATTTCATGTCAAATCTGCATGATTTCACACTCTGTCTACCGTTTCCAACTGTCTCCATAGAGAGTGATGCATGTGACAGCATGCCAGCATATACACCTGTTGTCCTCACCTGTATGTCAGATCCAGTTGATATTTCCACAAAGTTGCATTCTTTGTCGATACTTTGAAGCAGATAGAGGCACTTTTTTTGTGTTCACTTGTAGGACGTGGGTTTTGCCTGTCGCCAGTTGCCCCTTGAGAAGGTGGGGGTGAGCTGCCTTCTTGAACCGCTGCAGTCCACCTGCTGTGGGTAGACCCACAATGCTCTTAATGCAAATCCAGTCCTTGCAAAATAAGTGGTGCCCAAGTGCTGCCTGGGAAGCATCACACTGCAAGCTGGTTTAATGACTGATGTTGTAACACCTCAGCACTGGCATTGCCATCACTAGTTGTTTGATTCTAGAGAAAGATGCATCTTGTTCCATGCCCTTACATTATTGCACAGGTGGGGCACAGTGGCTCAGTGGGTTATCGCTGCTGCCTCACAGCACCAGGGACCCAGGTTCAATTCCAGCCTTGGGGCGACTGTCTGTGTGGAGTTCACACATTCTCCCCGAGCCTGCATGGGTTTCCTCTAGATGCTCTGCCCTCAATCCAAAGATGTGCAGGTTAGGTGAATTGACCACGCTAATTTGCCCATAGTTTCTAGGGATGTGTATGTTAGGTGCATTAGTCAAGGGTAAATGTGGAGTGAATGGGTCTGGATGGGTTACTCTTCAGAGGGCCCCTGTGGATTTCTTGGGCTGAATGGCCTGTTTCAACACTAAAGAGATTCTATTCTATTCATCCTTACTAATGGCAGCACAGAGAGGTTGGACAGATCACAAAAAGTTTGCGCATCATTTTATCTCTGTTATAGCTCTCTCCACATCAGAATCCAGGCAAAAGTCTTTGGCTGTCATAGCTAGCTTCATGAGGCTATGGCATGGCTCATTAGAAGTTCCTTGGCATGAATTGGGTCACCAAAATTGGAGGTGTAGTGGACGGTGAAGAAGGTTACCTCAGAGTACAACAGGACCTTGATCAGATGGGCTAATATTCCGAGGAGTGGCAGATGGAGTTTAATTTAGATAAATGTGAGATGCTGTACTTTGGAAAGGCAAATCAGGGCAGGATTTATACACTTAATGGTAAGGTCCTAGAGAGTGTTGCTGAACAAAGAGATCGTGGAGTGCAGGTTCATAGCTCCATGAAAGTGGAGTCGCAGGTAGGTAGGATAGTGAAGAAGGCGTTTGGTATGCTTTCCTTTATTGGTCAGAGTATTGAGTACAGGAGTTGAGATATTATGTTGTGCTTGTACCTGACATTGGTTAGGGTACTTTTGGAATACTGCATTCAGTTCTGGTCTGCCTGGTATAGGAATGATGTTGTCAAACTTTAAAAGATTCAGAAAAGATTTACAAGGATGTTGCCAGATTTCGAGGGTTTGAGCTATAGGGAGAGGCTGAACAGGTTGGAGCTGTTTTCCCTGGAGCATCGGAGGCTGTGGGATATAGAACGTAATGAAAACATGAGGGGCATGGATAGAATGAATAGCCACAGTATTTTTCCCAGGGAAGGGAATATCCAAAACTAGAGGTCATAGGTTTAGGCTGAGAGGGGAAATATATAAAAGGGACCTGAGAGACAACTTTTTCACACAGAGGGTGGCATGTGTATGGAATGAGCTGCCAGAGGAAGTGCTGGAGGCTGGTGTAATTACAGCATTTAAAAGGCATCTGGATGGTTATATGTCTAGGAAAGGTTCAGAGGGATATGGGCCAAATGCTGGCAAATGGGACTGGATTAAGTTAGGATATCTGGTCAGCATGGACAAGTTGGACCAAAGGGTCTGTCTCTGTGCTGTACCCCTCTATGACTCTGTGTAATGCCAAAGGGCGGGCAGGTAATATAATAACATCCAAGAAGTGTTATGATGGCTAACAGTTTGGAATCTTCATCCAAGGACAAGTTGTCAGAAATCAGTGTTCATGTCCAGTTAGGTAAAAACAGTGCTGTTTCAAAACGTAGCTGAACTCCTGACGTCAGGATCTCTCTCTGTTCAGATGTGTTCGGTCATGACAAATTCTCACCAAATCAAAGCAGGAAATGTTGGAGAAATGCAACGGGATCCAATAGATTTGAAAAATCTTTATCTCACTCTCTCTCTCTCTCTACTGGATAGTGCCAAACCTGCTGAGTTTCTCCAGCATTTTTATTTTAGCTCTTCGGCAGTTTTTTGACTTTATTTGAGTGACAAAGTCTATTGAATGAGTTCAGTTTCGGAATTGGTTGCACATCTGAGCACCATCTGAGTAGCTACGGGACTTTCCCATCACCTCCTACGCTGACTAATCCCAGTGTAGACCTTGTCTTTAAATGTGTGGGCGGGCACCTTCTTGTGTAGGTATAGAGGGGTTTGGCATCTTCCTTCAGGGGTACATAGTGTTCAACTCCCCCAGGTTTTTGAATGTTCTTTCATATCATTTCTTTGCAATTCTCTGGTGGCTGCATCGACTCAGGCAGAGGGTTCGTCTGCTGAGCTACTCCTGAACAGCATGTAGTGTTTTAACAACTTCCTTGCCTTTGTGTTGTAACCAGGTCTGAGGCTGAGTTTTGACTTTGACAGTCAGGTTCCTCCTGAGCCATACAGTCAGACAGCTGGATGCTGCTCCCTCCACTATGTATGTGTCCAACAGGACAGTGACTGCAGCCCCCGTGTCCAATTTGAAGGATGTGTGCTGGCCATGTCCATGCCCTGGTATTGGCTGTCGCGCTCTGAGGTTTCACCAGGAGGGAAAGCTTTGCCTTTCAAAGTGATTAGCTTTTTTAAAAAATCCTCTTAATTGGGGTGCCCTCAATGACAGGGACTGCTGAGAGTGGACATGTCTTCACTCTGCCCGTAATCCTGGTCAGTGCCAACCCAGGAACCATGTATAACAGGTACCTCTCCCTTTTTCCCTGTTGCTGTCTGAGTGCATTTTCAGTCCTGCACCTTCCACAGTGACTGTGCCTTTATCCAGGGGCCTGTGGAATCCAGACTGTATTTGGATGAACTCGGGCAGAATTTATTGTTTGTGCGACTTGACGTTGGTGTCCCACAGTGATGTCTGGGTTGGGCAGGCAACTGAGCTACTGGTAGGGGCTGGTATAACTGTGGTACTCTGGGAATTCACTTCAGCTGCTACATTTCTCTGGCTCTATGACCATTTGGACCTCGTTGTGAGATTAATTTAATAGTCTTCTTGGTGAACATTAACAGCCTTTATTAACCATCACTTTATACAAAGGATAGTAAGGAAGGACATCTTCTGGAACACTACACTCTAAGCATCCATGTGATATTTGCTCTTACTCAGTAGTTACTTGTAAAGGAATAGTTAATCCTTTATACCATATCTAGTCCCTCCTCTCTCTCCCTATCTTTTTGCCTGTCTCCTGTATCTATTTCTCTCTCTCTGTCTGTCTCCTGTATTTGTCTCTTTCCATCTCCTGTGTCTCTC
>NC_057712.1:126402554-126405635 GCF_004010195.1 Chiloscyllium plagiosum
CCGACTTATCTGCCTGGTTTACTGTCTCTGCTGTGGCTCCCTCTGTCACCTCTCTGTCTCCAATATTTTTTTTATCTCTCATTTCCTCCTGGATCTCTCTCTGTCTATCTCTCTGTCTTATCTCCAGAATCTCTTTCTGCCTCTCTCTGTCTCCTATATCTGAGATATATGTATATATCCTGTAGCCTAGATATCGAAATTCTCACCTGCTTCAAGAAAACCACCGTCCTCCTGGTGCCCAAAAAAGCATGTCTCAATGACTCCCACCCAGAGGTTCTGCTATCCAGCATCATGAAGTGCTTTGAGAGGCTAGTAATGGCTCCCATCAACTTGAGCCTATCAGATTACCTTGATCTGCTACCTATCATAACAGATCTGCAATAAATGCCAACTCCCTGAAGCTACACACATCCCTGGAACATCTGGATAACAAGGACACCTATGTCAGACTCCTATTTATTGACACTAGCTCAGCCTTGAACACTCAACCAAACTCATCTCCAAACTCCGAAACCAAAGACTCTGCTCCCCACTCTGCAAATGAATCCTTGAATTTCTGACCCGCAGACTGCAATCAGTAAGGACAGGCGACAACTCCTCCACCATAATCCTCAACACCACTGCCCCCCCCCAAGGCTGCTTACTCAAACCTTTTCTATACTCCTTATCAACTCACGACTGTGTGGCCAAATTCTCCACTAACTCCATTTTGAACTTTGTTGATGATACTGCCATAGTAGGTTGGATCTTAAACTCATCCCTGATGAAGAGCTTTTGCCCGAAACGTCGATCCCCCCTGCTCCTCGGATGCTGCCTGACCTGCTGTGCTTTTCCAGCACCACTCCAATCAAGACTCTGATCTCCAGCGTCTGCAGTCCTCACTTTCCCCTGGGTCTTAAACAACCACAAGACAGAATGCAGGAATGAGATTGAATGGTTAACAGCATGGTATAAAGACAATCATCTCTCCTCAACATCAGCAAAATGAAAGAGTTGGTCACTGACTTCAGGCAGCGGAGTGGAGGATATCCCCCTGTCTGTATATCAATGGTACTGAGGTGGAGATGGTTGAGAGCGTCAAGTTCCTGGGAGTGATGCTCACCAACAATCTGTCCTGGTCCATCCACATCGACGTGATGGTCTTAAAGCACACCAGTGCCTCTATTTCTTCAGGAGGCTAAGGAAATTCAGCATGCCCACAATGACTCTCACCAATTTATACAGATGCACCATAGAAAGCATCCTATCCGAATGCATCACAGCTTGGGCTGGTAACTGCTCTGTCCAAGACCACAAGTAGCTACAGAGAGTTGTGAACACAGCCCAGTCCATCATATGAACCAGCCTCCCATCCATTAACTCCATCCACACTTCCTGCTGTCTCGGGAAAGAACCAAAACCATCAAAGACCCCTCCCACCCTGGTTATACTCTCCTTCACCCTCTTCCATCAGGCAGAAGATAGAAACGTTTGAAAACACATACCAACAGATTCAAGAACAGCTTCTTCCCCGCTGTTATCAGACTTTTGAATGGACCTCTCATCTACTAGAGCTGCACCCTCTCTGTAGCTGTCATACTATACTCTGCATTGCATTCTGGCCTATTAATCTGATGTATTTGTGTAAGTTTTGGTTTGGATAGTATGCAAAACAATACTTATCACTGTGTCTCAGTACATGTGACAACAATGAATCAAATCAAATCAAATCAAGTTTTTTTCTGCCTCTGTTTCCCCCTCTCTCTCTCTCACTCACTGTCTCTCTCTCTCCCCACTGTATCTACCTGGGCCTTTGTCTCCACCTGCCTCCAGTGCCTCACTATCACACATCACTTTATCCCTTTGCCATTAATCTCACTCTCTGTCTCCCTGTCACACCTTGCTTTGCCTCTATCTCCCTCTCTCTTTCTCTCTGCAACCTGACTTTATCCACTTCTCCGGTCTCCTTCCTATCGGAAGGATGTTGTGAAACGTGAAAGGGATCAGAAAAGATTTAGAAGGATGTTGCCAGAGTTGGAAGGTTTTGAGCTACAGGGAGAGGTTGAATAGGCTGAGGCTGTTTTCCCTGGAGCGTCGGAGGCTGAGGGGTGATCCCATAGAGGTTTATAAAATCGTGAGGGACATGGATATGGTAAATAGACATGGTCTTTTCCCTGGAGTAGGGGAGTCCAGAACTAGAGGGCATAGGTTTAGGGTGAGAGAGAAAAGATATAAAAGGGATCTAAAAGGCAACTTTTTCATGCAGAGGGTGGTGTGTGTATGGAATGAGCTGCCAGAGGAAGTGGTGGAAGCTGGTACAATTATAATATTTAAAAGGCATCTGGATGAGTATATGAACAGGAAGGGTTTGGAGGGAGATGAGCCAAGTGCTGGCAAATGGGACTAGATCGGGTTGGGATATCTGGGCGGCACGGGCAAGCTGGACCGAAGGGTCTGTTTCCGTGCTGTACATCTGTATGACTCTCAACCCTGGGCCGATTCTTCCTTCATCGGTCTGAGAAGACATCACAACCCTGCAGCTCTTGTTGGGCCTACAGGCAGAGGGCGAGCTGGCTAAGCTTCGAGTGTGCCCTGGGACCGGTCCAGCACTGGGGGTGGAGGCTGCAGTTTGCAGAGGGGAGAATTCAGGCCTGAACACCGGGAATGAAAGGCAAGTAAGAATGAACAAAGCAAAGCAAAAATAATCAACAAGGAATAGCTGAGCGTGTGTCCCACTGATTTTCTGCACGTTTGCACCAGCTGGTGAGAGTGGGAGGCTCCCTGATAATGATGACAACGGCTGATTTATAGCTCTTTATGATCACGTAGATTGTGTGCTCCAGATATTGATGTAGTCCTCCTCCTGCCGCCTCTTGGAAAGAGGCCCATCTGGGAGCACCGCAACCCTCTCGCCAGGGCTCCAGCGAGTCTGTAGCCGCCTGCATTCAACTAGCGCCTATCTGTTTTATCTTTTTTCTCCACAGGAGATGCCAGGGAAGCAACCGGCACAGCTCTCAGCTTTTCCTCAATTACCCTTCTCCACCACCCCCCCCCCATCAGGGGACACCCACTCCCACACTCTGTCCCCACACCATTCCCCAA
>NC_057712.1:126405706-126419134 GCF_004010195.1 Chiloscyllium plagiosum
CAGCGCTGACCCTCCCACAACATTCCCCCTCCCACACAGGGGGCAGCTCCCACTCCCACACTCTGCCCCCACAACATTCCCCCTCTCACACAGGGGGCAGCTCCCACTCCCACACTCTGCCCCCACACCATGCACTCTCTCAGGCTGTTGGGTATGGATTGAAGACCAAAGCGGGGTAACACTGGCCAAAGATTGATGTCAGGTTTGGGTTCCAGAGAATTATGGGAGCAATGAGGGAGGAAAACAGGTAGGCAAATTTTGTTTCAACAATTAATGGGGCTCTGTAGAACATTTAGGGCACCTGAACTACTATAGAAGTATCAAAAATAGGAGCAGGGGTAGGCCATTCGGTCCAGTGTATCTGCTCCACCATTCAACATGACCAGACCGCCCTTTCCCTGCTTTCTCCCCATACCCTTTGACCCCTTTGACCTGAGGAACAATATCTAGCTCCTTCTTGAAAGAGTTCTGGCCGCAGTCACTTCCTGTGGCAGAGAGCTCCATAGGCTCACTACTCTCTTGGTGGAGAAATTTCTCCTCATCTCAGTCCTAAAGGGTCTAACTTGTATCTTTAGACCTGTTCCACTGAGCAGTCAGTGACCAATGGGTTCAACCTGTCACTTCCTCAACGGATCCTGCCTGTGTCTCGAATTGTCCGTTCGTATTCATGTTCAGGAGGGGTCTGATTTGACAGCATCTTCTCCATAAATCCTGCGCCTCTCTCCTGGGGCATCAGGTCTGATGTGAAGCGCGGGGCATTGCAAAGTCGTCTGCTCAACAGAGGTTTCAGAATTGTCAGGGGAACCAAATTAGGATTGAACTGAGGAGACTCAGAGGACGGCCGTTCCTCGGAATCCTTTCCCCAGCCGACTTGGGTTGGTGTGGAGCTAGTAATCAAGAGATTGTTGAGACACCAAGGGACTCTGTGAAAGTGTGGAGAAAGGATGATAAATGTGAAGAGCATCCATGATCTAGTTAAACAATGTCTCAGTGGGGCTGAAAGACCTACCCCTTCTCCTATTTCCTACGTTTTCTTCAGTTTCAGTGTCTCGTGTTGAGCTGCTTACCCTCCACGTTCTCATCTCCCCCTCCAATAACAAAACGGAAAAGTCCAGAAGAGGAGGGAAAAAAAATGAGAAAATTCCTTCATAACATCCCTCTGATGATGGGAAGTGCTCCAGGAGTTGACACAGGGCTCTCTGCTGTCGAGAGAAAGGAAAGTGACCGAAGGTCTAGTCTATCCCGACCCTTACGTGTGTTTTGGAGAATGTATCCAGAACTTGGGATGGTCAGGAGATGATAGTATGGATATAGTAATGAGAGTAATACGGAGAATGGCAAGATCACAGTGGGAAAGCACAAGGCCAAATAGAGCCATAGAGTCACAGAGCCCTCTAGTTTTGGACTCTCACCCCCCCCCCCCCCGGGGAAAAGACCTTGCCTATTTACCCTATCCATGCCCCTCATGATTTTATAAACCTCTATAAGGTCACCCTGCAGTGTCCGTTGCTCCAGCCTATTCTGCCTCTCCCTCTAGCTCAAGCCCTCCAACTCTGGCAACATCCTTGCAAATCTTTTCTGAACCCTTTCACGTTTTGCAACATCTTTCCGATAGCAGGAAGCCCAGAATTGTTTGCAATAGTGGCCTGACCAATGTCCTATACACCTGCAAGATAACCTCCCAACTCCTCTCCTCGATGCACTGACCAATACAGATAAGCATACCAAATGCCTTCTTCACTATCCTGTCTATCCACTACTCCACTTCCAATGAACTATGAACCTTAGATAGATTCTGGGGTGCAAGAAACTGACAGAAGCCTCTGTGATGAAAACAGCGAGAGGAAAATGTCCACTTAACCCACCAATCTCACCCCTTTCACAGCCCGTGTCGAAATGACTGTACCCTGGCTCACTCATTTAACTCCTGCCATTGTCCATTGGTATTCAGGCATTTAATCAAAATGCAGCAGTTGTTTGTGAGTTCAAATAAGAACAGAAATTAATTATAGATCCCCTACAGTGCAGAAAGCGGCCGTTCAGCCCATCCAGCCTGCACCAACCTTGTGAAGGACATCCCGCCCACACCCATAATTCTGGAGTTTTTAATCATGGATAACCTGCATTTCCCTGAACACTACAAGCAAGTTGGCATGGTCAATCTACCTAACCTCCACATCCCTGAACACTGTGGGTAATTGAGCCTGGCCAATTCGCCTGACCTGCACATCTTTGGAACGTGCAAACTGCACGGACTTGAACCTGGGTCCCTGGCGCTGTGAGGCAGCGGTGCTAACCACCATGCCACCCATGGTGGCAATTGCTAGCAAGCACTCAACAGCTTAGGAAACTCTTTATCGAACGTCACTCAGATAAAGGGAAATGGGACTCCAGAAGTCGAGTCTGTGTTCCAGGATGAAGGTCTTGAGCTGTCGTCTGGAATAGATTCACGCTGTGACAGTTTTAAGTGAAGCAGGGACAGAGGAACAAAAGGAAAGATCCGTGGTAGATCAGAGGGCATGATGGGATGGTATTGGACAGGCCAAATACAGAGAGAAAAGATGGGTGCAGCAAAGTTGTAGGGGCTACAGCAGAACAGCAGAGGGTGAGCGAAGAATGGGAAATGTAGCAGAGATAGGACAGCACCTGTGTATTCAGAGCTACCACTGAGCCAAGGCAGCTCCCAAAATACTGACAAACTGCATAAATATGACAAATAGGCTTCTATTTTTAGCTCCCTCAATGGATATGGAAACCTTATATCGAACGCCACTCAGATAAAGAGAAATGGAACTCCAGTGCTCCTTACAGGTTTGAGCTGCGAAACGCATTCCCAGGGGAATGATAATATGGTGACTATGTTTTGGGGCATGATACAGACCAGTGACCTGGAGAATGTGGGTTCAAATCCCACCTTGGGAGTTTGAGAATTCAAGTTCAGTTCAAAATAAAGCCTCAAAACAAGATATCGGGCAGAATCATCCCAGGCTGCGGGGGTCGGGGGCTACAGCGAGTGGCAGACTCAGGCGGGATGTTCAATGAGTCCCACCTCAAGCTTGGCTCGCAGCATTGTGTTCGCATTCCTCCAGGGGCATGGTGGGACTTTCACAAGGCACCACCAAGACCCCCTAGAAGCGGTTTGTCAACAGCCCAATGCGCCTCAGTGTACAATCTCACCAGACCCAGCAAACGCACTTGCCAAACGTGGAACCCAGACAGGGGTCCTGACCGGTTCAACTTACTGCGTGCTCCAAAACACCAGGACCTGGACATCTCCCCCATCTCAATAGGAGCAGGGGCAAGTCAAATATTCTCTCCTCAGAGTGCATGAGGAACAGATATCTGGCACCATGCCCCACATTCCCCGTCACTTGTCTAACCTCACCCTGCCCTCTTATGGGCATAGAACATAGAACAGTACAGCACAGTACAGACCCTTCGGCCCTCAATGTTGTGCCGACCTTTTATCCTACTCTAAAATCAAACTAACCTACATACTCCTCATTTTACTATCTTCCATGTACTTATCCAAGAGTTGCTGAAATGTCCCTAATGTCTCTGACTCTACTACCACTGCTGGCAGTGTATTCCACGCACCCAGCACTCTCTGCGTAAAGAACCAACCCTCTGACATCTCCCCTAAACCTTTCTCCAATCACCTTAAAATTACGCCCACTCATCATAGACACTTCTACCACAGGTAAAAACAATGACTGCAGATGCTGGAAACCAGATTCTGGATTAGTGGTGCTGGAAGAGCACAGCAGTTCAGACAGCATCCAAGGAGCAGCGAAATCGACGTTTTGGGCAAAAGCCCTTCCACCATGGGGAAACGTCTCTGGCTATCCACTCTCTGCCTCTCAACATCTTGTACATCTTTATCAAGTCACCTCTCATCCTTCTTTGCTCCAATGAGAAAAGTCTTGGCTCCCTCAACCTTTCTTCATAACATATGCCCTCCAGTCCAGGCAGCATCCTAATAAATCTCCCCTCACCCTCTCTAAAGATCCCACATCCTTCCTGTGATGAGGCGACCAGAACTGAACATAATATTCCAAATGTGGTCTAACCAGGGCATTATAGAGCTGCAGCATAACTGCGTGGCTCTTAGATTCAATCCCCCTGCTAATGAAAGCCAACACACCATCTGCCTTCTTAACAACCTTATCAACTTGGGTGACAACTTTGAGGGAGCTATGGACATGGACCCCAAAATCCCTCTGTTTTTCCTCACTGCCAAGAATCCTGCCTTTAACCCTGTATTCTGCAACCTTGCAAAATGAATCACTTCACACTTTTCCAGGTTGAACTCTATATGCCACTTATCAGCTCAGTTCTGCATCCTGTCAATATCTCGTTACAACCTACAACAACCTTCCACACTATCTACCACTCCACCAAGCTTCGTATCATTGGCAAACTTTCTCATCCAAGCCATAGAGTCGTAGAGTCATAGAGATGTACAGCACAGAAACATACCTTTCAGTCCAACTCGTCCATGCCAACCAGATATCCTCACCTAATCTAATCTCATTTGCCAGCACTTGACTCATATCCCTTTCAACCTTTCCTATTCATATACCCATCCAAATGCCTTTTAAATGTTGTAATTGTACCAGCCTCCACCACATCCCCCGGCAGCTCTTTCATTTATAAAAATCACAAAAAGCAGAGGTCCCAGAACAGCTCCCTGCGGAACACCATTGGTCACTGAGCTCCAGGCTGATTACCTTCCACCTACCACCACTCGCTGTCTTCTGTGGGCCAGCCAATTCTGTAACCAGTCAGACTCCTTACTTTCTGAATAAGCCTACCATATGGAACCTTATTAAACACCTTGCTAAAATCCATGTACACCACATCCACTGCTCTACCTTCATCAATGTGTTTTTTTACATCCTCAAAGAATTCAATAAGGTTTGTGAGGCATGACCTTGCCCTTCACAAAGCCATGCTGACTATCTCTAAACAAACTATGGTTTTCCACATAATCATAAATTCTGTCTCTCAGAATCCTCTCCAATACTTTCCCCACCACTGACGTAAGACTGGCTGGTCTATAATTTCCAGGAGTATCCCTATTCCCTTTCTTGAACAAGGGAATAACATTTGCCACCTTCCAATCATTTGGCACGACTTTTCAGCACATCCTCCTTCTTAACATCAATCTGCTCGAGCATATCTGTTTCACGCTGCCTTCAGTAGCATCAATGTCCCTCTCACTAGTGAATATGGAAGCAAACTATTCATTAAGGATCTCCCCTACTTCCTCCGACTCTAGGCACAAGTTCCCTCCAATATCCCTGATCGGCCCTACCCTCACTCTGGCCATCCTCTTGTTCCTCACATCACTGTAGAACACCTTATTCTACACATCAAGGCTTTTTCATGCCCCATTCTACCTCTCCTGAGTCCATTCTTCAGTTCCTTCCTTGCTATCTTGTAACCCTCCAAAGTCCTGTCTGACCCTTGCTTCCTCAATCTTAAGTAAGCTTCCTTCTTCCTCTTGACTAGATGCCCCACATCCCTTGTCACCCAAGGTTCTTTCAACCTCCCATCTTTTCCTCGCCTCAGTGGGGTAAACCTGTCCAGCACCATCAGTAGGTGCTTCCTAAACAACCTCCACATTTCTGTTGCGCATTTCCCCAAGAACATCTGTTCCCAATTTAGGCACTCCAGTTCCTGACTAATATCATTGTAAATTACCCCTCCCTCAGTTAAATACTTTCCCATACCATCTGCTCCTAACCCTCTCCATGAGTATAGTAAAGGTCATAGAGTTGTGATCACTATCACCGAAATGCTCTCCCCCTTCTCCCCCATGTCTCGTCCTCTTGACCAGGCAGGGGCAGGCAGCCTCTAGGTGGCAGCACTGCTGCTGCTGGGCAGTGGACTTTGGAAGATGACGCAGTTGCAAAGGATGATGGTCATGGGGGGGGTCCTCCGCATGAGTGGTGAGTTGTTCCAGGAATGATGTGCAGTAAGATGGGGGCGTAAATGGGACCGGGATTCTCATTGCAAGAGCTCAGGTGGTAATTAATGCGGTAAGATACAGCGAGAAAACCCACTCAGCCTCAGCCATCACCCTGTCAAATTTGACACTTTGCTAACAAAAGGAAAACCACAAGTTTTAGCCCCGGGTGTCTTTGACAGTGCCTGTGAAAATGGAGGCTGGTCATTAGAATGCTTGAAGCCCTTTGGGATGGAGAGCTGTTGAATGCACTCACTCCAGGAAAATTAACAAAAACAGAAATCGCTGGAAAAGCTCGGCAGGTCTGGCAGCATCTGTAGAGAGAAAGCAGAGTTAAAGTCCAGGTCCGGTGACCCTTCCTCAGAATCCTGTTGAGATGGTGACGGAGTAGCAGTACAGTGTGTCGTCTCCTGTCTCAGGAGCTTGTCTACTGGCTCTGCTTTCTCTTCTTTTTCTGTTTCATTTTAATGTTTCCACTTATGATGGCTATTATCAAGATTAATTGTCCCTTATTGTAACAGCTTTGGCAGAAGGTTTCTCCTGCCCTGGCATGGTGGTCTTGGACTGGGAGGGTGGTCTGAGCCTTGCATAGCAGTCTTAGCCTGGCATAAAGGTCTTGGTCTGGCAGAGCGGTCTCAACCTGAGATGGTGATCTCGACCTAGCATGGCGGTCTCAGCCTGGGGTTGCAGTCTTGGCTTAGCAGAGCAGTCTCAGCGTTCAGCCCATCCTGCCTCCACCAGCTCTTCAAATGACATTATCCAGAGCCAATCTCCTGCTCTCTCTCCATACTATTTATATCAGAATTATCATCCAATCCACTTTCGAAGGCCTCAAGATCAAGGACAGTACACACAAAGGTACTCTGTCACATCCATCCTCGCCCAAGGATAGCAGTACTTCACAAACTCCCCTTCAGCATAGCTTAGAAAACGTAAACCATGCATAACAAATCTGCCGTAGCTCTTTGAGGGTGTAACTCCTGGAGTCGGTTAGGGGAGCTAGTGGATGTGGCTTATTTGGACTTGCCAAAAACGTTCAACAAACCCCTGGCTGAGAGATTAGTCCAGCCGCTGAAAGTGAGCATGCAGGTGGTGAAGAAAGCAAACGAAATATAGGCCTCCATAGCGAGAGGATTTAAGTACAAGAACTGCTGCAATTGCACTGAGACAAAAAAAAACTACTTGAATCCAAAGTAGACAGACAGGAGGCTGGAAGAACACAGCAAGCCAGGCAGCATCAGGAGGTGGAGAAGTCAATGTTTTGGGAATGACCCTTCTTCAGGACTGGAGCAATTGTACAGGGCCTTGGTGTGACCACACCTGGAGCACTGTGTGCAGGTTTGGTCTCCTTATCTGAGGAAAGGATGTTCTTGCTTTAGAGGAAGTGCAGGGAGGGTTTACCAGACTGACCCCTGGGATAGCAGGACCTGACGAATGAGGACAGATTGAGTCGGGTAGGATTGTATTCACTGGGGTGTAGAAGAATGAGGAGGGATTCTTGTAGAAACTTATCAAACAAGACTAGACAGGGGAAATGCAGGAAGGATGTTCCTTATGGTGGGGGAGTTCAGGACCAGGGGAGAGAGATTAAAGATAAGGAGTTTTAGGACTGAGATGAGGGGAAATGACTTCACCCAGAGACTGGTGAGCCTATGTAATTCATTACCACAGAGAGTGGTTGAGGGCAAATCATTATCAGTTTTCAAGGAAGTAGATCTAGCTCATGTGGCTAAAGGGATCAAGGGATATGGGTGAAGGGAAGTATTAAGGTATTGAGTTCAATGGTCAGCCATTGATCATGTTGAGTGGCAAAGCAGACTTGAGGGGGTGAATGGCCTACTCCAGCTCCTACCTGTTATGTTTCTATGTTTCGGATGCTCCTGACCAGCACCACAACCTCGACTCTGCAGTTGTCACTTTCTCCTCCTTAAACACAGATGAGCCTCACCTACTCTCAGCACGGATCGTGAGTTCGGGATGGTCTCGGAATGGTGGCCCAGCCAGAAATGCCATATCCAATCAAAGGAGATCCAGTAAATTTCCTTTCCAGTCCTAACATCTGCTTCCTGAAAAGCTGAATCTGTCCCGAACAGACCTTTCCCGTCTCGTCCTGCATTCTGTGGATATTACAGCTCCGGCAATGAGACATGCTCGAGAGGCTGCTGTGAATGATATGGGAGGAGATTGACAGGGCTCTGCTGGGCTGGACAGTTTGTATGTGGATGATTGGCTGAGCAGTCGTCATGTTGGATGAATGTTGAACATCAAATCCGATCAGTGGGCTTGATCCTTTCCATCTGCAGGCTATTTCAGTCCTATCCAATTGGAATTGGAATGACTTTACCCAGGGACTTCAATCTCAAAGGTTCTTATCAATGAGCCTTTGGGTATTTCATCTCAAAGGAAAAAGAGTTTTTTGATTCACTCATGGGCATCGCTGGCTGGTCCAGTGCTTATTGCCGTCCCTCGTTTCCTTTGTGAAGGTGATGATGAGCTGCCATCTTGAATCACTGTAGTCCATTTGGTCCATCACCCCTGCACTGCCTCTTCAAAGGAATACATTACCCAGAGCCAATCTCCCGTAGCATCTTCCGGATGTACGACAATAACAAAAGAGGTGATGGTAGAGAGAGAGAGGGAGAGAGGTTCAATTGAAATGGAGTTAGTCAGGGAAATAATGCAATTCCCGTGGTACCCACCTCTCCAGAACACAGCCCTTAAACATAAATGAAAGCCATTCCTGATGAAGGGCTTATGCCCGAAACATCGATTCTCCAGCTCCTCAGATGCTGCCTAACCAGCTATGCTTTTCCAGTACCATACTCTCAACTCTGATCTCCAGCATCTGCAATCCTCACTTTCTCCTCCTTAAACATTGATAAGCCTCACCTGCTCTCAGCACGGATCGTCAGCACGGATTTGTTTGAGCGAAATCCTGTCTGATGAATTTAGTCGAGTTTTTTGCAAAGGTGACTGAATATATTGCTGAGGGTAGTGCGGTTGATGTGGTTTACATGGACTTCAGTAAGGCCTTTAAACAAGATCCCACATGGAAGGCTGGTCCAAGACGTAAGATCCCATGGAATCCAAGGCAAGTTGGCAAACTGGAACAAAACCTGGCTGAAAAATTGGAGCGCAAAGGGTGCTGGTGGCGGGGGCGCGGGAGTGGGGGTGCGGGGTTGTTTTTGTTATTGGAAGCCTGTGACCAGAGGTGCTCCACAGGGACCCTTGCTGTTTGTTATTTATATTAACAACATGGATATGAACGTAGAATTAGCAAGTTTACAGAAGACCTGATAATTGGTGGTGGTGTTGTTAGTGAGGAGATTGGTGTCAGACCACAGTCCGATATTGGTCAGCTGATAAATTAGACAGAGCAATGGCAGATGGAATTTAATTCCGATAATCGCAAGGCTTTGGGAGGTGCTGTAAGGGAAAGATATACACAATAAATGGTAGGTTGCTAGGAGCACTGAGAAACAAAGGGACCCTGGAGGTGTCAGCACTGGTAGGCTTATAGAATGCTTGCTTTCATTAGCCAGGGTGTAGAAAGTAGGAGCAAGGAGGTCTTGTTACACTCTTATAAAGCATTGGTTCAGCCACACATGGAATACTGTGTGCATTTCTGGTCACCACACCATCAGAAGGATGTGATTGTACTGGAAAGTGTGCGGAGTGGATTCACCAGTATGTTGCCTGGGATGGAAAGTCTCAGTTCTGAGGATAGACTGGGTAGACTGGGATTGTTTTCCCTGGAGCAGAGGGGGTTGAGGCAGGGATCCGACTGAGGTATAAAAAAATCAAGAGGCACAGACAGCGCAGATTATGAGAATCTTTTCCCCATAGTGACGCGTCTAAGACTAAAGGGCATAGGTTTAAAGTGAGGAGTAGGCAGTTTAGAGGAGATTAAGGAAAAGTGTTTTTCACCTGGAGGCTGGTAGGAAAATGGAATGTGCTGCCAGAGAAGAGGGTGGAGGCAGGTAGTCTTACAACATTGAAAAAGCAGTTGGATGAGCCCTTAAAGTGCCAGGATAAAGGCTATGTACCAAGTGTGGGTCAATGGGATCGGTGAAGTTTGGCGTTTGTTGGGCAGTGTGGACATGATGCTGTCCTGTTTATAAGCTGCATGACTTGATGGCTATGACTCTCAAGTGAATTCTGGAGCTGTCCTGGTAAAGGACCTGACATTGCTAACGCTGTCGGAACACACCACCACTTTGTTGGAGCAGACCTGTGCTACAACCGCTCCTCACATGACAAGCCCTTCATCCCCGCGGACCATTCTTGTAAACCTCTTCTGAAGCCCCTCCAATGCCAGCACATTCTTCCTTAGATACGAGGGCCAATACTGCGGATCATATTCCATAGGTTCCATTGACCCACACTTGGTACATAGCCTTTATCCTGGCACTTTAAGGGCTCATCCAACTGCTTTTTCAATGTTGTAAGACTACCTGCCTCCACCCTCTTCTCAGGCAGCACATTCCATTTTCCTACCAGCCTCCGGGTGAAAAAAACTTTTCCTCAAACTCCTCTAAACTGCCTACTCCTCACTTTAAACCTATGTGTGCTACATCTCTCCCACCCAGTCCACACCACCAACCCCTCATCTCCCTTAACCCAGGATTAACCAGCCCATGTCTCCAGCATTCAAGGGACAGGCTCGATCAGAGGAAAGGCAAGGAGCCAGCTTCTGGGATGTTATTTCTTCCGGAATACTGACTGACTGGCTGCAGCCTCGATGACAATGGCTTCATGCTTCTTGCTGAAAGTCACGTCCCAGCTCATTCAGCTCGGCTCAGTCAGCTTACAAAAGCATTCCTTCGCCTTGACAAAATGTCAATGGCCTCAGCGCATAAGTCATGAGCAGCCTCATGTGTTTGTGAAATGCAGGGCTGGAGCCTTGCTACGTGTCGGCCTGATCAAGGTCAAGCCACAGGCTGACTCGATGTGCTGTGGGTGATGGAATGTGATCAAGTGCATTGCAGCAGAGGCAGCACTCTCCAGCAGACACTCCCACAGTGACAGAGTTAACCCTCAGCAGCCAACGCTCCTCTGATTATTCCCCAGAGGTAAGCCCCCAACCCCCCGCCCTCCATTTGCTCTCCTGGTCCAAGATGGCAGCAAGGCTAGGGCTCCCGCGCCTGCCATGGCAGATGAGAAAATTTGAATGCAATGAAAATCTGGAATGAAAGGTGACAATTGAACAATCATCGATTATTGCAGAAACCCATCTGGTTCACTGATGCCCTTCAGGGAGGGAAATCTGCCAACCCCACCCAGTCTGCCCTACATGTGACTCCAGACCCACTGCCAATGTGGTTGACCCTGAACTGCCCTCTTGACAGTAAACATTGGCCCAAGCGAACAATACCCACATCCCGTGCATAAATGTTAAAACAAAGTAGATGAGGTCGTCCCTGGTTTCTAGGTCAACATTCATCCCTCACGCAACATCCCTCAGAAATAAAACAACCATTTTGATTTTTGGCCTGACCTTTTCAGGAACTGGAATCCGCATTGTTAGATGGGCCCTCTGTTTCTGGCAGTATCTCTTAAGCTCGGAAATAAGGAGTGCAGCGTCCAGTGGGGGCTGAAGAGTAGAGTCTGACTTGAGTCAGACCTGCTTTGGAATATGATGCGCAGTCTTGGCCCTCGTATCTAAGGAAGAATGTGCTGGCATTGGAGGGGCTTCAGAAGAGGTTTACAAGAATGGTCCGCGGGGATGAAGGGCTTGTCATGTGAGGAGCGGTTGACCACTCTGGGTCCATCCTCAGTGGAGTTTTTGAAGTATGATGGGGTGATCTGATTGAAGCTTATAGGATACTGAGAGGCCTGGATAGAGAGTGGACATAGAGTAGGAGAGTTGAAGACCCAAGGGTACAGCCTCGGAGCCCCTTTCGAACTGAGATGAGGAGGAATTTCTTCAGCCAGAGGCACAGAGTCATGGAGTCATTCAGCAGAGAAACAGATCCTCAGCCCAATGCATCCATGCCAACCACATTTCCGAAACTGAACTCATCCCACTTGCCTGCATTTGATTCATATCCCTGCAAACTGTTCCTACTCACGTACTTGTCCGAATAACTTTTAAATGTTGTAATTGTACCCACCTCGACTACTTCCTCTGGCAGCTCGTTCAATACATGCATGAAAACTTTGCCTCTTGGGTCCCTTTTAAAATTTCCCCCTCTCACCTTAAACCTGTGCCCTCTAGTTTTGATCTCCCTTACCCTGGGGAAAATAGTTTGACTATTCACCTTATCCTATGTCTCTTCTGATTTTATAAACCTTTATAAGGTCACCTCTCAGCCTCCAATGGTCCAGAGAGAAAAGTCCCAGTCTATCCAGCCTCTCCTTAGAACTTAACCTCACTCCAATCTTGGTAACGTCCTTGTAAATTTATCTTGCGCCCTTTCCAGTTTAATAACATCTTTCCTATAGCAAGGCGGCCAGAGTTCTACGCAGTTCCAACTGTGGCCTGACCAATGTGTTGTCCAGATGTTACATGACATCCCAACTCCTGTATTCAATAGTATGACCGGCGAACACAAAGTGCCAAACATCTCCTTCACCACCCTGTCTGCCTGTGACGCCGCTTCCAAGGAATTACGTACCTGTATCCCGAGATCCCTCAGTTCAACAACACTCCCCAAGGTCTTACCAGGAACTGTGTAGGTCAGGCCCTGGGTTTACTTATCAATATGCAACATCTTGCATTTATCTGTATTAAACTCCATCTGCCACTCCTCAGCACGTTGGCCCAGTTGATCAACATCCCGTTGTACTCTTACATAACCTTCTTCACTGTCCACTGTACCACCAATTTTGATGTCATCTGCAAACTTGCTAACCATGCCTCCTACATACTCATCCAAATTCTAATACCAAACAAACAACAGTGGACCCAGCACCGATCCCTGTGGAACACGGCTGTTCACAGGCCTCCAGTCCAATTAAACAACCCGCCACTACTACCCTCTGTCTCCCACCGTCAAACCGATTTTATATCAGATGGTGAATCTGTGGAACCCACTGTCGCAGAAGGAAAGTTGTTGAGTGCAAGTAAGGCGGAGGTAGACAGCTTCTTGATGAGTGAGGAGATCAAGAGCTACAGGGAGAAAGCAGGACAAAGGTGTTGAGAAACACAATCAGCCATGATTGAATGGCAAAGCAGGTATGCTGGATCGAATAGCCCGTTTATGGATCTCTATGCTATATCTTATGGCCTTTAGAGTCAGTTTATGCGAGGAGGGAGAATGGGGTGGGGTATGGAAGGACATACACCCGTTTTACAGTACTGGGTACCGCTGGGAACATTTGAAAGGCAATTTGATGCCAGTGCAAGGTGAACAAATAATTGCTATTGGGTGGGCAAGCAGGCAGAGGGCAGGCTGGGGGCAGGGAAGAGGCAGGAAGGGTCAAGGGAGGGGGAAGGTAGGGGCTGGCTGGGGTGT
>NC_057712.1:126423086-126425723 GCF_004010195.1 Chiloscyllium plagiosum
GGGTGAATGGGCAGTGACAGTAGGGTTAGTGGGTGAGAGGTTGGGGACAGTGTGGTAAGTGGGTGAGAGGGTGGGGACAGTGTGGTAAGTGGGTGAGGGGGTGGGGACAGTGGGGTAAGTGGGTGAGGGGGTGTAATTACCATCAGAAGTTAAAACTGCCTCGATAACCCCCCGGAGATCAGTCGATCTGAATCTCCGCAGGGTCCTAGTGAACATCTTCGATTTAATGCACCTGGACAGGTCTTCCTGCAGGACCTTGCTCAGGACAAAGAGTAGCTCAGTTTGACAGCCCAGCCTCAGGGTTGGGAGTTTTTAAGTCTAGATCTCTGGGAAAGGAGCCTGATCTTGTAAGTTTCTTATGGACACCTGGCAGCGTTACCCTTCAATAGCAGCCAATGCTTTAGATGCCATACGAAACTCAGGAATCAATAACATCACATTCAGAAGTTTGGGATGACACCAAACTTTGAGTAAGGAGGCCTGAGGAATGTTATAACCTGGGGTCAAGGCAACTAATGGATGTTAGGGTAGATAATGGTGAGCTGGTCCATTTTAATGGGAAGGAGGGTAATATGAAGTACTTGGATAGTAAGAGTCTAATGAGAGAGGGAAACAGCAGAATTTAGGGGTACAGGTCACTCCAAGTAGAGCTGCTGGTAACTTTTCCACATTTCTTTCATGGGATGTGGACATCACTGGTTGGGCTAATATCTATTGTGTATTCCTAAGTGCCCTTGGCAATGTAATGTTCAGCCTCTCTCTTGTAGTCCATGAGGGGTTAAGCACACCTATATAGGTGTTAGGATGGGGTTAAGAACATAAGGGGTATAAAAGGTACTGGGGCTAGCTCCTGGGGGATAGAATTGCAAAGCAAAGGACTTGGATTCCCTACAGTGTGAAAACAGGCCATTCAGTGGGCATTGACCCTATCCCTATGACCTTGAATTTCCCACAGCTAACCCACCTGGCCTGCAGATACCTGGACCACAAGGGCAATTCAGCATGGCTAATCCACCTAGCCTGCACATCTTTGAACTGTGGGAAGAAACCCATGTAGGCACAGGAAGAATATGCAAACTCTACACAGGCAGTCACCTGAGGACGGAATCAAACCCAGGTCCCTAGTGCTGTCAGGTAGTAGTGCTAACCATTGAGCCACCTACTTGCATTAATTTGTATTAAATCTATACAGTCTCTTGGCTAGACCACACTTTGAATACTGTGCACAGCTCTGATCTCTATCTTGCAAATTAAGGGCAATGAAACACTAGAGGAGGGGGAGATGAAACGATTGAAACCAAAAACAAAAGGTTATCCCTGACAGTGGAGACTGAGTAGGCCCGGGCGCTATCGTCGAAAAGGAACACACTGAGGCAGTGACTTGACAGAGAACACTATGAGACGGTGAAAGGCTTTACAGAAACACTCAGTCGGTCTGGCAGCATCTGTGAAGAGAGAAACTGACTGTAAGTTCCAGGTCACTGACCAGATAGCAAGGTACAATATGTGTCAAGTCCAAAATCAGTGGCTGAATGATTGATGTTAATAGACCCAATTCAGGAGAGACCTCACAAGCCAAAGATTGCAACAATATGGCCTTTACTACCACAGTTGAAACAAAGAAGACAGACATGCATTTTGCAGGAGGTAGGTAAATGCCTGAGAGAGGAAGAGCACACTGAGGAGGGTTAGCTGATCTCTGACAATTATAGAATCCTTACAGAGTGGGAGCAGGCTATTCAGCCCATCAAGTCCACCCCAATCAATCCTCTGAAGAGTATCCCACCCACCTACTTACTTTAACCTGCATTTCCCATACCCAATCAACCTAGCCTACACATCCTTAGACAGCCACAGGAAGAGTGTACAAATTCCACAGTCACCGGAGGCTAGGATCGAATCCAGGTCCATGGCCGTGTGAGGCAGCAGTGCTAACCACTGAGCCAGCATGCCCCTCCCTATGCTGGGGAGTGCGAGAAAGCTTTACTTGGAGCACATACCCCATGTGGACCAGACTGGTCTGTCTTGTGCTGTGCGTTTGACGTCAGTCAAAGGTAATCCCCCTTCCTTCATGAAGTTACCTGACAATGAGAAGCAAATATCACTGTTAATTCCTGCCTGTGTTTGTAAACACGTTTTCCATGAGTGCTCACAGATCTGGAGCTGGCACTCAGCTGCTGTCTGTGAGGTTTGGGAATCCTGCCGATCCATCAGGAACGTCTCCTTCAGTGACATTTAACTAACTTGGCTGTGTAACCTTGATCAGTATTTGATGACTGGTTGAAGCTCACGTCCATATTAAAGGGACAGTGAGCACATCAAAAACAACATCTGAGCCACTTACCGTCATGAGGTGAGGTGAGTGAACTGGATAATCCTGAAATGTTTAGTCCGGCTTGGAGTTCCAATCTCATTCTTTATGACTCTATTCCCCCTCGGTCTCTCTCAACCTGCCTGTGGGTATTACTGTTGGCGACAGTAAAGTTTGCGTTAGCTGGAAGAACACCTCGTTTTCCGTCTGGGAACTTTACAGCCTTCTGGATTCAACATTGAGTTCAACACTGTAAGGGCTTGAGATACATTCTCCCATGTCTTTCCACCAACCCACCATCCCCCCTACACACACATGCACACACA
>NC_057712.1:126426170-126431338 GCF_004010195.1 Chiloscyllium plagiosum
AGACACATACACACGCACGCACACACACAGACACACACACGCATGCACACAGACACATGCAGGCACACACACGCACGCACACACAGACACATACGCACACACGCACACACAGACACACGCACTCACAGACACACGCTCACACACAGACGCACGCACACACAGACACACACAAGCACACACACAGACACACACACACACTAGGCCGTGAGCTGTTACCACACACAACCCATTATCAGCTAGCAATAGCCTCCATTAGCAGCTGTTGATTCCCACAGAATGATTTTTATCCACTCTGTTATCTGTCCAACTGTTTTTCTCTCATTTTGGGCTCCATCTCCACCTACCATTTATTCTCCCCACCTCCCCAGTCTTCTGGATAAATACCATCCTTTTCCTCAATCCCATCAGTTCTAAGGAAGGGTCACATTAACTCTAATTTCTCTCCACAGATGCCACCAAACCTGCTGAGATTTCCCAGCAATTTCTGTTTTTCTGGCCGATTTCCAGCATCCGCAGTTCATCCCATTCTTGTTTTGTTTAGGATGAGGGAGTTGGGAGACTGGAAGATTCAGGCCAATAATCCTTGACCTCAGCCTTGAAACCTTCACTTGACTCAACATTTTTGCCGCTGTCAACATTTGCAGCTCTAGACATCCAGTGTGATTTTTGCGGAAAAAAATACTGCCTGATCCCACACCTCCATTGATTAATTCCAATCTTAAGATAGTGTCCCTTTGTCATTTCATTGAAAAGTTAAAGAGATAACATTTAGAAGAATGAGTGGAGATCGAATTGAGGGTATGTCAGCTGCTACAGGGGCTTGACAAAGTAGATGAGGAAAAGATGCGCCCTCATGTGAGGCAATCAAGAATGAGTGGCCACAGTTTGAGGATATGAATTGAATACAGACATGAGGAGAAATTACTTTTCCCATTGGGTCATGAATCAATGGAATTCACTACCTCAGACTGCAGACTTAAGGAGGAGGTCGACAGATCTTTGATGAGGAATGGGTTACGGAGGACGGGCAGGAGAATGGAGTTGAGGCCGAGATGAAATTGGTATTAAATGGCGGAGCAGGCTCGAGGGGCTGAATGGCCTCCTCCTGCTCCTCGGTCAAATGTTCTTAAAGAGCAGCTTACAACATCGAGAGTGTTAAAGGCCCTTGAGGCTTCCTCTCAGCTAACAGGCCCAAGTTTGAGTCCCACCTGCTCCCAGCGGTGTATAATAACCAGCTGATGCTGGAAATCAGAGTTTAGACTAGTGTGGTGCTGGAAAAGCACAGCAGGTCAGGCAGCATCCAAGGAGCAGGAAAATCGACGTTTCGGGCAAAGGCCCATCATCAGGAGTGAATTCCAGCACCACTCTAATCTAGACTGGTGGAAGAATGTATCTAACATCAGCCTCAGACAAGGGATTGTGCGACAGAGTCATCATCCACAGTTGCAGAGGGTAGCCCTTGTCTCCCAGTAACCATCCTTGTGAGATATCTGGCATTGATGGTTTGGGGTATTACTGCACAGATTAGGACTTTAGAGACTCCAACAAGGAAGCTGAAAGAATACCTCCACACTGACCTTATTGTGATAAATGTAGCTCATACAAATACAGTAGGAGGTTGTAGGTGCTATATATGACTGATATAATGACTTGTCCCAACCATCTCCAACATCAGCCAAGAAAGATAACACTGCACATAAGATCATGTTGAGGAATACTTAGGTTAGTACATAGAACCTAGAACATTACAGTGCAGTACTGGCCCTTCGGCCCTCAATCTGTGAAACCAATCTGAAGCCCACCTAACCTACCTTATTTCATTATCATCCATATGTTTATCCAATGGCCATTTAAATGCCCTTAATGTTGGCGAGTCCACTACTGTTGCAGGCAGGGCATTCCATGCCCCTACTATTCTCTAAGTAAAGAAACTATCTCTAACATCGGTCCTATATCTATCATCCCTCAATTTAAAGCTATGTCCCCTAGCGCTAGCCATCACCATCTGAGGAAAAAGGCTCTCACATCCGCCCTATCTAACCCTCTGATTATCTTATACGTCTCAATTAAGTTGTCTCTTAACCTTCTTTTCTCAAACGAAAATCGCCTCAAGTCCCTCAGCCTTTCCTCACAAGACCTTACCTCCATACCAGGCAACATCCTAGTAACTCTCCTCTGAACCCTTTCCAATGCTTCCACGTCCTTCTATAATGCGGCGACCAGAACTACACGCAATACTCCAGAGTTTTGTACAGCTGCTACATGACCTTGTAACTCCGAAACTCAATCCCTCTACCAATAAAAGCTAACATACTGTATGCCTTTTTAACCTATCAACCTGGGTGGCAACTTTCAGGGATCTATACACATGGACACCGAGATCTCTCTCTCTCTCTCATCCACGCTAACAAGAATTTTGTCTGTAGCCCATTACTCTGTATTCCTTTGTCCCCTAGGGGGATGGTGACCTACTTTCACAATAACCCATCTCCTCCAATGTACAATCACATTCCACCGCCCTCTCCACCCCATTATGTGTTACATTTCCCTCCCTTCCATATTATTATCTTCTCTGCGTCCCAGGCTGCTGCACCCAGTTTTCTGAATTGACTACCCCAATGTCCCTACTGCAAGCGGTAGACTCTGGTAACCCTCTCCCCACTATGACATTCATTGAGCTGACCCCCCCAGGCCTCCAATAGTCCACCCCTTACAGCCTACTTAGGAGGGAGTTCCCGGACTGGTGACTGACCCAGGGCCCTGAATGACATTGACTGAATGGCTGCGAAGGCGCGGACTGATTGCACTATATCTGCTGGACTGACTAAGGCCCGTTCCAGAGACTGCAGTCATTCTAGCTCCCTGACCCTGACCCCTCCGAGCAATCAACTGTCCGTGCCCAAAGCCCTGGACTGATAATGAATTCTGCTACTGACTTACTTCAGCCAGAACCCCTGATTGAAGGCCGTCTCCCTTGGTCTGACTGGACACCAGTAGACCCCAAACTTTCCGACATGGTTGATGCAGTGGTCTCTGCCACATACGCTCCTGGCTCAGTAAGATGCACACCCTGTAGCCTGATCACTGTTGACATGCAAGGATTTGCACTATAGGGAGATGCTGAATAGGCTGGGGCAGTTTTCCCTGGAGCATCAGAGGTTGAGGGGTAACCCTACAGAGGTTTATAAAATCATTTTCGTGCAGAGGGTAGTACGTGTATGGAATGAGCTGCCAGAGGAAGTGGTGGAGGCTGGTACAATTGCAACCTTTAAAAGGTCTCTTTTGGGTGTATGAATAGGATGGGTTTGGAGGGATAAGGGCCAAGTGCTGGCAGGTGGGACTAGATTTGGTTGGGCTATCTGGTCAGCATGGACGGGTTGGACCGAAGGGTCTATTTCCATGCTGTACATCTCTATGACTCAATGATTCTATGATAACCTGCCTGGCTTTATGACTTCTCTGTATAAAATGGCGAGGCAATAATGATGTGAGTCTTTAATCTCTGACTGTGGAGGTGAATCACAAAGGGGTGAGGCACAGATGTGACGGTTGTTGAAATATTTTCCCACTGAGTGAGGTTTAAGACAGTGGGTGGGGAGCCCTGAACAGCTCTGAGGCTGGGGGCCTGTGTGCATGCAGCATTGTCACAATGAGAGATGTTGCCCTGGTCCGAAATGCTGAAATGGGATGTGGGACTGTATTTTAATTTGGTCAGAGGTTGGCATGAGGGAGCACGGAAGCTGGGATGTTCCCCATACCAGTGTCCATTGGAGCAAGCAGCTGGGGTGTGCACTGACATAGAGTCATACAGCAAGGAAACAGACCCTTCGACCCAACTCCTCCATGCCAGCCAGGTTTCCCCGACTGAACTTTGTCCCTTTTGCCAGCATTTGTCCCATATCCCTCTGACCTTTCCTGTCCATGTACCCATCCAGATGCCTTTTAAATGTTGCATCTACCGCTTCCTCTGGCAGCTCATTCCATACACACACCACCCTCTGTGTAAAAAGGTTGTTCCTTACGTCATTTTTAAATCTTTCCCCTCTCACCTTAAACCTGTGTCCTCTAGTTTTGGAATCCCTTGCACTGGGGAAAAGATCTTGACTATTTACCTTACCTATGCCCGTCGTGATTTTATAAACTTCCTACGCCCCAGCCCCTCCAGTCTCGGTAACATCTTTGTAGATCTTTTCTGCACCCCCTTCCAGTTTAATGACATCCTTCCTGTAGCAGGGCGATCAGAATTGTACACAGTATTCCAAAAGAGGCCTAACCTATGTCTTGTACAGCCACAAAATGGCGCCCAGCTCCCATACTCAATGCTCTGATCAATGAAGGTAAGTGTGACAAATTCCTTCCTCACCGCTCTGTCTACCTGTGACACCATTTTCAAGGAACTATGTACCTGCGTCCCTAGGTGTTTCTATTCGCCAACACTCTCCAGGCTCTACCAGTAATTGTACAACTCCTGCCCTGGTTTGCCTTACTAAAATGCAACACCTCACGCTTATCTCAATGAAATGCCATTTCTTTTTATTTTATTCATTCACAGGATGAGGGCATTACTGGCTCGGCCAGCATATATTGCCCACCCCAGAGGGCAGGTCGGAATCAACCACATTGCTGTGGATCAGGAGTTACATATAAGGATGGCAGTTTCCTTCCCTGAATGACATTAGTGAACCAGATGGGTTTTTCCAACAATTGGTAATGATTTCATGGTCATCATTAGGTTCTTGATTGCATATTTTTAAAAAAATGAATTCAAATTCCTACCATCTACCATGGCGGGATTCGAACACAGGTCCCCAGAATATTATGCAGCTGTCTGGATTAACAGTCGAGAGGGTGGTGCTGAAAAAGCACAGCAGGTCAGGCAGCATCCGAGGAACAGGAGAATCGATGCTTTGTGCATGAATGAAGGGCTTATGCCCGAAATATCGATTCTCCTGCTCCTCGGATGCTGCCTGACCTGCTGTGCTTTTCCAGCACCACATTCTTACACTGATCTCCAGCATCTGCAGTCATAGAGTCATAGAGATGTACAGCATGGAAACAGACCCTTCAGTCCAACCCGTCCATGCTGACCAGATATCCCAACCCAATCTAGTCCCACCTGCCAGCACCCGGCCCATATCCCTCCAAACCCTTCCTATTCATATACCCAT
>NC_057712.1:126431409-126434175 GCF_004010195.1 Chiloscyllium plagiosum
TCAGATCCTCCAACCCTGGCAACATCCTTGTAAATCTTTTCTCATCCCTTTCAAGTTTCACAACATCTTTCCGATAGGAAGGAGACCAGAATTGCATGCAATATTCCAACAGTGACCTAACCAATGTCCTGTACAGCCGCCACATGACCTCCCACCTCCTGTACTCAATACTCTGACTAATAAAAGAAAACATACCAAACGCCTTCTTCACTATCCTATCTACCTGCGACTCCACTTTCAAAGAACTGTGAACCAGCACTCCAAGGTCTCTTTGTTCAGCAACACTCCCTAGGTCCTTACCATTAAGTGTGTAAGTCCTGTTAAGATTTGCTTTCCCAAAATGCAGCACCTCGCATTTATCTGAATTAAACTCACTTTCTCCTCTCTCTCTCTCTCCAGCAATAATACCATGAGGCCATCTCTTTCCTGGCATTTGCCACTCCTTGACCTATTGGATGTTGGTGACTGATCCCTGCGTTGGAGGCTGGCAGGGACTGGAGTCATGAGGTACCCGCTCTGAGTTTCATGCTGGGAATTATTGCTGCATGGTTTCTCTCCAGATACTGGGAGATCAGGATACTGTACACCAATAATGATTCGGTAACAATGCAAATAGTTGCAAACCAACCTCTCACTGCTTACCAGCAAATTTCTCGTCTCAACTTGCTTGGAGAATTGGATCTTTTCTCTCGATGCCGAGAATCTCATTTCCACCCATCTCACCCGATAATCTCGATGACTGGCCGATGCCAATGTTGTTTTAGGTTCTGCCCCCTCAGTGCTGATGTTTAATAAGTCCCCTGTACACTCCCCAAATCCTTCATGACCTTTCTAAAGTGAGGTGCCTGGAATTGGACATGGTGCTGTGATACAGGAAAAGGCTGGGATTAATAATGTTTCGAGCTAAAAGCTCTGCTCCAGTCCATTGAGACATATGCTTTTTAGCAGCCTTTTCAACTTGCCTTGCTAAATCTCAGTATACAAACCCCAGGTCTCTCTGTTCCTGCACCTCTTTTAAAACGTTACCATTCAGTCTATAAGTGGATGTCTCTTGGGTGTCTTCACCAGAAGAAGTTGTTTTTCCGTATCACATATGCAAATAGTACAAATATACAACTTAGGAGCAGACACAGGATCAAAGCAGCCCCTTCATGCCTGCTTCTCCATTCAATAAAACCATGTCATACAGTCATAGAGATGTACAGCATGGAAACAGACCCTTCGGTCCAACCCGTCCATGCCGACCAGATATCCCAACCCAATTTAGTCCCACCTGCCAGCACTTGGCCCATATCCCTCCAAACCCTTCCTATTTATATACCCATCCAAATGCCTCTTAAGTGTTGCAATTGTACCACTTCCTCTGGCAGCTCATTCCATACACGTACCACCCTCTGTGTGAAAACGTTGCCCTGTAGGTCTCTTTTATATCTTTCCCCTGTCACCCTAAACCTATGCCATCTAGTTCTGGACTCCCTCACCCCAGGCAAAAGACTTTGCCGATTTATCCTATCCATGCCCCTCATAATTTTGTAAACCTCTATAAGGTCACCCCTCAGCCTCCGACGCTCCAGGGAAAACAGCCCCGGCCTGTTCAGCCTCTCCCTATAGTTCAAATCTGTATTATTTTAAATTCCACTTTCCCATCTGCCCCCTAACTAACCTCGATTTCCAAGTTTAACATCTCTGCTTTAAAAATGCTCACTTCTGAGGCTTCATGAGTCAGAGAGTTCCCAAAAGCATGCAACCCTCTCAGAGAAAAAGGTTCCTCCTCATCTCTGTCTTGAGATGGCAATCCCAATTTTAAAATGATGGCCTCGAGGTTTTCAGGGAGCTCGGTTGGAAGCTCAGAGTTAGAACAAACAGAGTTGTTGTCTCTGGTTTGTTACCGGTGCCACGTGATAGAGAGTCGGGGAATAGGGAGAGAGAACAGTTAAATGCGTGGCTACAGGGATGGTGCGGGAGGTTTGCTAGTGCTCTTGTGGGGGGGTTTAAACTAACTCTGCAGGGGCATGGGAACCTAGATTGTAGCTTTAGGGTGCAGGACCTGGAGTGTAGGGAGGTTAGGAACATGGCATCAATCTCAAAGGAGGGTGACTGTAAACAGGAAAGTGGCTTGAAGTGTGTATACTTCAATGCAAGAAGTATACGAAATAAGGTAGGTGAACTTGCAGCGTGGGTTGGTACCTGGGATTTTGATGTTGTGGCTATTACGGAGACATAGGTAGAACAGGGACAGGATTGGCTGTTGCAGGTTCCAGGGTTTAAATGTTTTAGTAGGGTCAGAGGTGGGGGTAAAAGAGGGGAAGGTGTGGCATTGCTTGTCAAAGATAGTATTACAGCTGTGGAAAGGACGATGGATGAAGACTCGCCATCTGAGGTAGTTTGGGCTGAAGTTAGGAATAGGAAAGGTGAGCTCACCCTGTTAGAAGTTTTTTACAGGCCTCCTAATAGTCCACGAAACGCAGAAGAAAGGATTGCGAGGATGATTCAAGAGAAGAGTGAAAGTAATAGAGTGGTTGTTATGGGGGACTTTAACTTTCCTGATATTAATTGGGAAAGCTATAGCTCAAGTTCGTTAGATGGGTCAGTGTTTGTCCAATGTGTGCAGGAGGGTTTCCTGACACAATATGTAGATAGGCCAACAAGAAGTGAGGCCATACTGGATTTGGTTCTGGGTAATGAACCAGGCCAGGTGTTAGAATTAGAGGTAGGTGAGCACTTTGGGGATAGTGACCACAATTCGGTGACTTTTACTCGAGTGAT
>NC_057712.1:126435654-126454342 GCF_004010195.1 Chiloscyllium plagiosum
ATCACTGTTATTCAACTTGATCTTACAATCCTTATTGTTTCCCATTGGCTCAAACGGTACAAGATTTGTCATGATGAAACAAACCTTCAACATTAACATAATCCAACAAAATGTCCAAGGTTCCTTGCAAAGGTCATGTTTGTACATTGCCTTCATGTCTGCCCTGTAGTTACCTCTGTCTCTACAATTACTCTTACACAACACTCTCCCAGTGGTTGCAACAAAAGTGGAGGAAGACTCCTGCCTTTTAGTGAGGGAAATTTGGTTCTCTTTGTAAGATAACCATCAGCAGCCATGGGTCTAGCTGCCCTGGATTTTGACTGCACCATTTCAGTGTGTCCAACAGCAGATTGAGCTCTGTTTGATTGACAGGTAACAACAAAGGTAGTGATGAAGTGACAAGGATGGGACAGTGAATGTTGTTAACCTGCAAGAGGACAACAGATTCATAATCCAAGGTGCCATTGCCAAACCCTTAGGTAGGCACCTTAGCAATCATGTTACAGGATAGATTAGTAGGCATCTGTGACAACCTGACACCAATTTGAACACTGGTAGTTGGTAATAGCTCTGTTGGTAACAGTCTAGGCTTGCATCATAGCAAACTGTGGCTGAATGAAAACAATCTGAGTTTCCACTGCAACACTCAAAGTACTTTTTTAGTCATTCATGGTTAGGCCAGCAATTATTGCTTGTCCCTAATTGCCCAGAGAGCAGTTAAGATTCAATCACATTGCTGTGGGTCTGGAGTCACATGTAGGCCAGATGGGTATATGAATAGGAAGGGTTTGGAGGGATATGGGCCGGGTGCTGGCAGGTGGGACGAGATTGGGTTGGGATATCTGGTCGGCATGGACGGGTTGGACCGAAGGGTCTGTTTCCATGCTGTATATGACTCTATGACGAGATAAGGATGACAGTTTTTCTCCCTGAAGGACATTAGTGAATATTGTACAGTATACAGTTTCTCTTTATACTGCAATAGTAGCTGAAATATCAGCCATCAGATGTTACATGATCGTTTGTCCACAGTATGTTTGGGCAGAAAGGTGGCAAATGGAGTTCAATGTAGGTAAGTATGAGTTGATTCACTTTGGTAAGAGTAACAAAAAGATGGGGTACTGGGCTAATGGTCGGATACTTGGTAGTGTGGATGAGCAGAGGGATCTTGGTGTCCATGTACACAGATCTTTGAAAGTTGCCACCCAGGTAAATAGTGCGGTGAGGAAGGCATATGGCGTACTGGCTTTTATTGGTAGAGGAATTGAGTTCCGGAACCCTGAGGTCATGTTGCAGTTTTATAAGACTCTGGTGCAGCCTCATCTGGAGTATTGTGTGCAGTTTTTAGGAAGGATGTGGAGGCACTGGAATGGGTGCAGAGGAGGTTTACCAGGATGTTGCCTGGTATGGTAGAAAGGTCGTATGAGGAAAGGCTGAGGCACTTGTGGTTGTTTTCATTGGAGAAAAGAAGGTTTGGGGTGACTTGATAGAGGTGTACAAGATGTTTAGGGGTTTAGATAGGGTTGACCGTGAGAACCTTTTTCCACGTATGGAGTCAGCTATTATGAGGGGGCATAGCTTTAAATTAAGGGGTGGTAGGTATAGGACAGATGTTAGGGGTAGGTTCTTTACTCAGCGAGTTGTGAGTTCATGGAATGCCCTGCCAGTAGCAGTGGTGGACTCTCCCTCATTATGAGCATTTAAACGGGCATTGGATAGGCATATGGAGGATAGTGGGCTAGTGTAGGTTAGGTGGGCTTGGATCGGTGCAACATCGAGGGCCAAAGGGCCTGTACTGCGCTGTATTTTTTCTATGTTTTCTCGGTCTGGGCTGTCCCACAAGAGGAAACATGGGTTTTCACCCTCACCTTGTCGGACCAGTTAGGATCTTAAAGCACGTCGATCAGGAGCCCCCCTCCTCCTTCTAAACTCCAGGTCCAACCTGTCCAAATCTGTCCGACCATACGACATCCCACTCAAACAAGGTTTAAACCTCCTCAAAACCGGCTCCAATATCCTTTCTTGAATAACTACACAGTTTTCAGGATGTGGCGTCAGCAATGCCTTTCTAACTAAAGTGTAACATCTCCCGTTCTGTATTAATTTCCCTTTGCAATAAACAACACCATCCTAATAGCTTTCCTAATTACTTGCTGTTCCTGCATAGGTTGTTCTGCTATAACATGTGTTTTGTCGGCGTGAATTGGCTACAATGCGACTGTTTAGATAACACAAACTTTCGGCTAAATAGACATAGCGATTAGCAACCTTCCACAGCACGATTTTCTACAACGGTTTCCCATGGCGTGAGGTTGCAGAAGAACACAACTTTTGCAGAGCGAGTACTAATTTCTTATATGCACTAATACACCCTGATCCCTCTGCACCTCAGATCAGTGCGAATCTATTGAGTATTTGTATCATTTTGAAGACCCTTATTAAATCAACCCATCCATTGACACAAAAAGACATGCAATCTGTCTTCATAATTTAACCCTTTCATCTTTGATAATATTACAGTGAATCTTCCCTGTTATTTCTGTTAGGCTTGGTATCCAACACTGATCACAGCTCCAACTCGGTACAATCGAACCGCTGCCTTCTGACAATCTTTGTGAATCCTATAGTGCCAGCATTCTTTGTAACAGCCACCGTTTGCATGTATACAGCTTCATAACCTGAAGAAAGTGTGATGGTGGAATACTGCAAAACTGGATGCTGAGCCGACGAAGGAGGATTTCAGTGAAAACCTTAGTCAGAGAGATGGATTTGAAGGAGTTTCTGAACAGAAGGGAGGGAGATCAAGACAGCAATGAAAAATGGGGAAGCAAAATAATTCAGCACGAGGGAAATATCGGTCTGAAACATAAATAATAATCCATGAAAGGCAGCTGTTAACAGTAAATAGGAGAGGGAATTGCTTATAAAACTGAGGGAGCTACAGGGATCAGGGAAAGAGTGGGTGAGTAGGATTACATATGGCAAGAACTGATGCAGATTTGATGATCCAAATGGTCTCCTTCCTTATTATTCTTTCTGGGTTTTTTTTGTGCTTGATTAGTCTACAATGACAAATCTGACTCCACCAGAGTTCAACCAGTACGTACCAGGTACACTACCATGTAACTGCAATGGTCAGCCAGGGACAGCAACACCTCCTCTTCCTCAGGCGGCTCAGGGAATTCGGCACGTCCATACGGACCCTCGCCGACTTCTACAGACGCGCCATTGAAGGCAAACGATCAGGTACATAATGGGCTGGCATGGCCACCACTCTGCCCAGGACCATAAGCAACCACAGAGGGTGGTGTGCGCAGCCCAGACCAGCACTGAGGCTGACCTCCCATCCACAGATTTCATTTACACCTCTCGTTGCCACAGGAAGGCTACCAACATCATCAAAGACCCCTCCCACCCCGGTAACGATCTCCTACAACCTCTTCCGTCAGGCAGAAGATACTGAAGCCTGAACACATGCACCAACAGGTTCAAGAGCAGCTTCTTCCCTGCCGTTATTAGACGGATGAATGGACCTCTCTAACTTCAAATAATGTTGATCTTGCTTTGTGTACCTTCTGTTCAGTGTAACCTGTATGCCTCACTCTGTCTAAACACCGCTGATCTATACATTATAACGCTGTAACGTGATTGATGAATTGGGGACACTGTTTCCACAGCGTGAACTTTTAAAACGTGTGTTGGCTGTAACACGGTTCCAGTGCCAACACTTTAAGCACTGTTTTTAAAGCGTGATTTTTCTATAACACGGGGTTGCACACGAACGCACCATTGTGTTATAGAAACATGACCTGCATGACCATGTTTGCTGTGATCTGCCTGTACTGTTCACAAAACAAAGCCTTTCACTCTACTCAGGTACATGTGACTGCAATAAATCAAATCAAATCACTATGAATTAATTGAGAATTGTACTGAGAATGGTAACCTCCTCTTCCAGCCCGGAATAAGCTGCTCCCAGAGGGAGTGTGTTATGATGTTGTCTGCAGCAGAGGACGTTCAGGAAGGCACTGAGGACAATCAATCCATCAGCAGCCATCAGACAGCATTTTAAATAGAGTTCAACCTCACTCCAAGCCAAGCTGTGCTCAGTGCACATTCCCAGTGAACAAACCACAAGCGGTTGCATTATCCTCTACTTGACCCCAACACTTCTGTTTATTTCGTGCTGCAGACAATGGCCCCAGGACAAATGAGCACGCTGCGATAAAGGTCGAAATCCAATTCAAAATATTTATTGTTCTAACAGTTCTTGGTGTGCTGTCAATTAGTGGCTTTATTTTTTTAGCTCCAGTCCTTTCCCCCTTTCGCAGCAGACCAGAAACAGGTGACTCCTCCTGCTGGTGCTCTTTCTCTTGGCACTACCCGTAGAGAGGGTGGTGACTGAGACTTGCTGCCACATTGGGTCAGAAATAGGGGACTTTAAAGATCAGCTCAGACAGAGAGGAGGAGACTTCCTTTTAACTCCAACGGCTGCTGGAGGAAATCAATCCTTACCTCCTGGAGACCGATGGAGACGGTGTGATTGAATTTTTTTTTTAAGGCCGACATCTATAGATTGTTCACCGACAAGGGAGTCGAAAGCTTTAAGGGGTCGGATAGGAAAGTGGCCATCTTATCAAATGGAGGAACAGGCTCAATGTGCCAGCCAGGAATGGGCATGGAATCATAGAGATTGTCAGCATGGAAACAGACCCTTCGGTCTAACTCATCCATGCTGACCAGATATCCTAGGTTAACCTCGTCCCATTTGCCAGCACTTGGCCCATATCCCTCTAAACCCTTCCTACATACCTTGATACCCATCCAGATGCCTTTTACATTTTGTGATTGTACCAGACTCCACCACTTCCTCTGGCAGCTCATTCCACACATGCTGCACCCTCTGTGTGAAAATGTTGCCCCTCAGGTCCTTTCCCTTTCACCCTTATTTAAACACTGCATGATGTTCAAGTAGCTCTGCTGAGTTTGGCGTCTCTTCTGCGCCCTTGCTCCCAGCAAAAAATTGGATTGGTTCGAAATGGGAGGCTGACTCTGCGAATATTCAGTCACTCAGGGTTACTAGCTCTGTAGCACTGTGCGATCAGACCATCGTGCTCTACAATCAGGGGACAGGGCTCCTATTGTACTGCATGCTCCTGACTGGACAGCCAAAGACATTCCACAGATATATCGAAAGTGGTGACCTCCCGGTAATTATCAGTGGCCCCATAATCCAGAGCTTCGGGCTAAGATTCCGGAGGGATGTGGCTTCGAATGTGGTCATTGAAACTCGATTTTAAAAGCTAATACAATGGTAACTGACTCTTATTGAAAGCACAAAATGTCCTTTGGGAAGGGAAAACTGTATTCCTTACCACATGACTCCAGACCCACAGCAAAATGGCCGACTCTTCACTGCCCTGTGAAATGGCCCAGGGAACCAATCAGGTCAAGGACAACTGAGGATGGCCAATGATGGCTGGTGTTGCCAATGTTCTAAGTTAGGATTAAAAAGTAACTGAGGGAACAAGTGGGCACCTTTACGATCAATGTTATATCATGCCAATCACACTGTGACCATGGATCACACTCATGAATTGACACATGAGCCATGAATAGCACTAATTCTGGGAGCCATTGGCAGGGGACTGTCCTCTTTCTGACTACTTCACTGTCACCTGCAAATGTCTCTTCTCCAAACTGCTGTTTCCCACCCTGTGTTCCTTACTGCAATTCGCAACTGAGAATATTACAGCTGGGGCGCACCACCTACAAGTTCCCCTCCAAGCCACTCACCGAACATGGAAATGTATGCTTCACTGTTGCTGGGTCAATATCCTGGAATTTCCTTCCCTATCGGCATTGTGGGTCAACCCACAGCAGGTGGACTGCAGCAGTTCAAGAAGGCAGCTCACCCCCACCTTCTCAAGGGGATGGGCAATAAATGCTAGGGACACCCATGTCCCACAGGAGAGTAAATAGTTTCAGTACTGGAGTCATTTTCACCCGAGATTACATGCTCAGGTCATCGAGGGGCTTTTGAATTCAAATACCCTGCTGATACAAATATAAAATCAGCAAACAAATTCCTAGAACAAACTTCAATTTCTCACATTTATCATACAAAGTAAGGAGCAGGATGAGGCCACTCAGCCCCTTGAAGCTCCTCCACCTTCCAATAAGATCTCATTTGACTATATTACTGCACCTTCCCAGCTTCCCCTGGTCACGCTACACCCCCTTGTTTATCAGGAATCTCTCAATCTCTGCTTCCACCACCACTGGAGAAAGAAAATAGCATACCTTCATGGGAGTAAAGGTTTCGGCTCTTGTGATTCTTAAATGGGCGGCCCCTTATTATTTCAACGATGGTTGAAGATTGGTTGAACGTCTGGTTCAAGATTCTCCCACAAGATGAAACTCCCTTTCCACATTCACCTGATCAAGATGCCTCAGGATGTTATACGTTGCGAGCAAATCACCTCTCACTGTTCTAAACACTAGCCTATACAGTTCCAGCCAATCGAAATGCTCATCTTAACCTCATTCCAGTCTCTGGTAAAGCTTCTCTGAACTGCTTGCAACACATTAACATCCTTCTGTACGCAGTACTCCAGATAGGGTCTCACCCAGACCCTGTATAACTGGAGCACAACCTACTTTTGTACTTGATGTTCCTCCCAACCAACAAGAACATCTGACTAGCTTTCCTATTGAAATGCTGTGCCTTTAGTCAGACCTTATACAATTCATGTACTAGGACACCCAGATCCCTCTGCATCTCAGATCTCTGGAAACCCATTGAAAATTCACTGCTTTTAAGACCCCTTGCTCGACTGACACACGTCCATCAAGTTGGAGTGAAGGGTCTGTTTCTGTGCTGTTCATCTCTATGACTCTATAACACTCAAATGCTTGCAGCTCAGAGTTCTGCAATCTTTTGACCATTTAGATATCATGCTTTTTTCTTTAAATTCTCTGTCAAAGCGGAAAAGGAAATCACAGTTTTCCACATTTGCCAGGTAATTGTTCGCTCATTTAGCCTATTTATATTCCACCATATCCTCCTGATGTCCACTTCACAGTTTTCCAGAGAACGTAGAACATTACAACGCAGTACAGGCCCTTCAGCCCTCGATGTAGCACTGCCCTGTGAAACCAATCTGAAGCCCAGCTAAGCTACACTATTCCATTCTCATCCATATGCCGATCTAGTCTTAGTTTTAAATTAAAAGCCTGGCACATACTGACAGTGGAATCATTGCAAGCACCTGGAAGCAGAGTTGCGGATTCAAAATTCTCGCCTAGAGACTAATGGGTAATGACCTGAGCAGAGTACTGAGGGGGTGCTGCACTGCTAGAGTTACCTTGTTCAGATCAATTACTAAGCCAAGGTCCTTACTACTATTTATCCCTCAGTCATCATTACTAAACAAAACAGATCATTAAATCATTAAATTATCATTCAGTTGAGGGTGGCACAGTGGCTCAGTGGTTAGCACTGCTGCCTCACAGCATTAGGGACCCCGGGTTTGATTCCAGCCTCCAGCGATCATCTGTGTGGAGTTTGCACATTTTCCCCATGTCTGCATGGGTTTCTGCCGGGTGCTCTGGTTTCATCCCACAGTCCAAAGATGTGCAGGTTAGGGTGGTTTCGCCATGCTAAATTGCCCATAGTATTCAGGGATATGCAGACTAGATGGATTAGCCATTGGAATTACAGGGAAAATGTTGAGGTTTGCGTGGGGTGAGATGCTCTTCAGAGGGTCAGTGTCGACTTGATGGGCCAAATGGCTTAGATTAGATTACTTACAGTGTGGAAACAGGCCCTTTGGCCCAACAAGTCCACATCATCCCTCCAAAGAACAACCCACCCAGACCCAGTCCCCTACATTTACCCCTTCACCTAACACCACGGGCAATTTAGCATGGCCAATTCACCTAACCTGCACATTTTTGGACTGTGGGAGGAAACCGGAGCACCTGGAGGAAACCCATGCAGACAGGAAAGATTTAAAAGGAACCTAAGGGGCAAATTTTTCACACAGAGGGTGGTGCGTGTATGGAATTAGCTGCTAGAGGAAGTGGTGGAGGCTGGTATTATTACAGCACTTAAAAGGCATCTGGATGGGAATGGTTTAGAGGAATATAGGCCGGGTACTGGCGAATGGGACTAGATTAATTTAGGATATATGGTCGACATGGACAAGTTGGACTGAACCCTAACTCTAACCCTAACCCTAACCCTAACCCAAACTCTAACCCTAACCTTATCCCTATCCCTAACCCTAATTCTAACCCTAACCCTAACCCTAACCCTAACCCTAACTCTAACCCTAACCTTAACCCTAACTCTAACCCTAACCTTAACCCTAACCCTAACCCTAACCCTAACCCTAACCCTAACCCTAAGCCGATGCTGGATGACTCTTGAGTCTAAGCTGTTTCTTTTGTTCTAAATGTTTTATTTCAAATTAGCAAAGTAAAAGTTTCCTTGACATCGAACTGCCCAGTTTGCAAATCTTGCAGTATCTTTGTAACCAGTGATGGGGCTGCTGGTGGGTTAATGATTCTGTTGCTCAACTAGTAATCCATGAAACCCAGGTTAATGCCCTTCATGTGTTTGAACTCTATGGTGGTGAAATTTGAATTCAGTTAAAAAAAGGTTAAAAAAAAGCAAGTCCAGTGACAATCATATAACCATTATTGATGGTTGTAAAAACCCATATCTGGTTCACTGAAAGAGAAGGAAACTGTCATCCTTACCTGGTCTGGTCTGCACCTGACTCCAGACCCACAGCAATGCGGTTGATTCTTAACTGCCCTTTAGGCAACTAGGGAAGGACAGTGAATACTGATCGAACCAACAAGGTTCACATCCCATGGACAAATAATTTTTTAAAAAGCAATCATCGATCACTAGTCATTCACCCACTTGTCAGAGAATTCCTACACTGTGAAAGCAGACCACTTGGTCCATTGAGTCCACACTAACTCACCAAAGATCATCCCACTCATAACTAACTCCATCCCTATAAGCCTGCATTTCCCCATGGCTAATCCACCTACCCTGTACACTATGGGGCAATTTAGCTTGGTCAATCCATCCAAAGCACAGCTTATACACAGGGAGAACATACAAGCTCTACACAGACAGTCACCCAGGTCCTTGGCACTGTGAGGTAGCAATGCTGACCACTGGGCCACTGCAGAGGGATAAGCTTACTCTGCCAACTCCAACACAGCCCCTCACTTCTTGCGAATCAGGAACCTGGGCAAAGTCAAAGTTATTGTACAGTGGCCACAATTGGTCGTGTTTCCTTTTGCAATGCAAAGAGTCATACTACAGCGACCAGTTGGAAGGAATAGCCCAGAAGGTGAGATGGCCAAAGGTTGCAATTGTGTTGTTGAAAGTGGACTGATCCAGGTATCAGGGCACACTCTGTGAAAAAGCCAGCAATGATAAACAGCTGCATAAAGAAGCCAGCTACAAGTTCTTGTTTTCCAGAGGGAAGTAGAGAACGGTGAATACCATTGTACCTCAGAAAAAAAACAGTTTGGACATAAATAAACAAACCTGGTGAATGGAATTTTTTTACAGGAGTGTATGAACTTGCTGCGTAAATAATAATGCTGTGAAATGGCCGTGTTTTATTACCAAAACATTCATATCTGGCTGTCAGGCTTTGTCGTGAGTGAGTTGGTTTCTCACATTGTAGTAGTGACCACAGTACGAAAAACACTTTATAACATCCTGAAGTTGTATAAGGAGCTGCAGAGGCATACCTTCTGCTTCACAAGAACAACTTGCATTCATATAGCGCCTTTTGTGTGCTAACCCATCCTCAGGCGCTCCAATGGTGCTCTATCAAAGAAATTCTAATGCCAACTCGCAGGTGAACACTTTGGACTGAACTTTATATTTTGTTTGGCTAAGTCCAAGTTGCTTCAAGTTTTTTGGACAGCTTTCTAGTCCTTGCACTCATGCCAATCTTTGAAAGCCCGTTGTCCACCCAGATGAGTCCTGGCATTCCTTGCCTTGCTCATTGGCAGACAGAACCTGAACATGCATTGGAGAAGGAGAAGGTGGTGCCATCATTTTCCGAGAGAGAGGCATCGTCTATTTGTAGGGTTGGCAGAGGACACTGGGCTGAGGTCACCACTGGGGTCAGTACCAACTCAACGGTGTGGAGGAACAGCCATGGGAAAGGTCAGGGACCATCTCTGCCCTGCCAGGGGCAAGTGCCACTCTGTTTGCAATGCTGCCTGGCACTCAGCCTCTCTCTCTCTCTCTGGCACTCAATCTCTCTCTCTCTCTCCCTCCCTCCCTCTCTCTCTGCTCCTACACCCTCCTCCCATCAAGGTTCATGCTTATCGTCCTTCACTCACTCTTCCGATCCCTGCCCCTCTTCTCTAACCCTGTATCCTCTCTGTGCTGCCTCCTTAGTCCTATGGTCCACCTCAACATCTTTACCCCACATGCCTCATCACCCATTGTAATCGCTGTCATTACCCCCACCCACCACTTTCTTTCAGCACAGTGCAGAGAGAGCCGTATGGGTGGGGGTCAATTTTCAATCCTCCATAGTCTCACCCGCAATGAAGAGGGATCCCTGGCCCTCACAGGTGGAGACTAGGACCACTGCTGTCCAGCTATCTGTGTCCCGCCAAACAGGAATAAGTACCATCCTTCACTCCACTGCAACTCTCACAGTAACCGCCCCTTGACATTCAATGGTGTGGCCATCACTGAATCTCCCATTATCAAGGGGGCAGATGGCTCCAAAGGCAGGTCAGAGGCTGGGAACATACTGCGGTGAGTAACTCACCTTCTGACTCCCCTAAGCCTGTCCACCACCTGCAAGGCACAAGTCAGGAGTGTGATGGGATACTCCCCACTTGCCCTGGATGGTGCAGCCCCAGCAACACTCAAGAAGCTTGACCCCATCCAGGACAAAGCAGCCTGCTGGATTAACACCACATCCACAAGCATCACCATCGACCCTCAATAGCAGCAGAGTGTACTATATACAAGATGTACTGCAAAAGGTGATTCAGGAGATGAGTGACAGTAATAGGGTGGTTGTTATGGGGGACTTTCGGCGCAACATCGAGGGCCCAAGGGCCTGTACTGCGCTGTATTCTTCTATGTTCTATGTTCTATGTTCTAAATTCACCAAAGATCCTCAGACAGCACCTTTCAAACCCACGGCTACTTCCATCTAGAAGGACAAAGGCAGCAGATACATGGGAACACAACCACCTTCAAGCTCCCTTTCAAGCCACTCACCATCCTGACTTGGAAATATATCGCCGTTCCTTCACTGTCACTGGAATTCCCTCCCTCAGGGCATTGTGGGTCAACCCACAGAGGATGGACTGAAATGGTTCAAAAATGCAGCCCACCATCCCCTTCTCTCGGGGTAACTGGGGACAGGCAATAAATGCTAGCCCAGCCAGCGATGCCAACATCCCACAGAAATAAATAAATAAATAACCCCTATCTCAGTCTTATTCACTGGATCGCCATGGTGACCGCCATTGGGAACCTGGCCCAGCGCCCCCCTCAGGGAGGGTGAGAGAGGTGCACCCACCTGAACTCCATTGCCACACACATTGGCCCTCAGGGCTGAAGGGGCAGTGACCAGACCTCTTCCAAAGAGACAGGGTGGAGCGACGCTAGTTCAGAGGAGGAAAGACCGGCAGGGAGACAGCAATGTTCATGATCCAGAAAGCACAGGCACCAATGGGGATGCAATTAAATGATCTGGATTTGAAGGGCCTCTGAAATCCTAGAACCTTGTGGGGTTGGGGGAGGTTAGCTATAGTGGAGGGAATTAAAAATAGGTTGAGAATTTTAACTGACGTCTCTGTCTCAGGCTTGCTGCAATGCTCCAGCAAAGCTCAGCGCAAGCTGGAAGAACAGCACCTCATTTTCCACTTGGGAAGTCTACAGCCTCTGGTCACAATTCAAACATCAAAACAAATCAAGGTAAACACACAAAGGGTGAGCTTAGAGGTCAGAGCATATTTGTAAACTCTGACATAGTTTGCAGGAATTAAACTTATTGACATTAAACTTACATAAACTACAGATCTCCACAAAGGACGTCATAAAAGGATTTTTATTAAACAACCAGCAGCTATGTCTCTTTTTACAAGAGATAGAGTGAGCTCCGAAAACCAGCGTGCAGCTCGGAAGTTATGAAATGAAATTTATTATCAACACAGGAGTCAAGGACGACAGATCCTTGATTTCCCCAAACACAATTTGCTTCCTAATCCACCACCAACACTGCAGGTTTGTGAGAAAGCTTTTGAAGGCATATGGTGGGTGACAACAGCAAACATACTATGTGTTCACATCAGCTGTAACTGAGAATTAAGCTGAAATAGGAAGGGTGTTGTGAAACTTGAAAGCGTGCAGAAAAGATTTACAAGGATATTGCCAGAGTTGGAGAGTTTGAGCTATAAAGAGAGGTTGAATAGACAGGGGCAATTTTCCTTTGAGCATCGGAGGCTGAGGGGGTGACCCTGTCGAGGTTTATAAACTCATGAGGGACATTGGTAGGGTAAATAGACAAGGTCTTTTTTCCCAGGTTAGGGGAGTCCAAAACTAGAAGGCATAGGTTTAAGGGAGAGGGGAAAGATTTAAAAGGTACCTCAGGGGTAACTGTTTCACGCAGAGTGTGGTGTGTGGATCGAATGAGCTGCCAGAGGAAATGGTGGAGGCTGGTTACAACATGTAACTGGCATCTGGCTGGGTATATGAATAGGAAGGGTTTAGAAGGATTTGGGCCCAGTGCTGGCAACTGGGTCTAGATTAATTCAGGATATCTGGTCGGCATGGACGAGTTTAGATTAGGTTACATTAGATTAGATTACATTACAGTGTGGAAACAGGCCCTTCGGCCCAACAAGTCCACACGGAGGAAACCCACGCAGACACGGGGAGAACGTGCAAACTCCACACAATCAGTCGCCTGAGGCGGGAATTGAACCCGGGTCTCTGGCGCTGTGAGGCAGCAGTGCTACCACTGCTGCCTCAGTGGGTTGGACCGAAGGGACTGCTTCTGAGCTGTACAGCTCTATGACTGTGTGATGAGACGAGATTTACAAAATATTGCTAAGGAGGTAATGAATTTTTGTTCAAAAATTCTATTGAATTTGGAACGGTTCCTCCGGATAAGAATGTAACAAGTGTAATATCACTATTTTAAAAAGGAGGAAGAGAGAAAATGGAGAACTTGGTATTTGACATCAGTTACAATAAAAATATTAGAATTTATTTGAACACATTTGTACAGTTAGACAGATCAATATTAGCCTTATCAAAGGGAAATCATGTTATAACAAACTGATGAGAGCCTTTTGAGCATGCAGCTTACAATATAGTTAAAGGTGAACCAGTGGATGTGCCATATTTGGACTTTCAAAGTGTTTCTGCAATTTTCTCTGTTTCTATGTTCTTCTGTCCCTGTGTTTCTATGATCCTGTGTTCCCACTTTGTAGTGCTCTTAAATGCTCATTATACTGCACCTGGTATTGGGAAATGAGTCCGGCCAGGTGATCAAAGCTTCAGTGAGAGACTTAGGGGATAGTGACCATAATGACATGAGGTTTTGGATACTTCTGGACAAGGACAAGAGTGGACCTCAGATCACGATGTTAAATTGGGGGAAGTCAGCCAATCACTGACTTAGGCAAGAATTGAAGAATATGGATTGGCTGTGGCTATTTGAGGGTATTTCCACATCTGGCATGTGGGACACTGTAACGACCAGCTGATTAGAGCTTAAGAGCAGCGTGTTCCTGTGAAAAATGAAAGACAGGAATGGCAATTTGGGAACATTGGATGATAGTGGAAAATTATCAGCTTAGTCAAAACAAAAAGGAAACATGCCTAAGATCTAGGCAAATAAAAATAGACAAAGTTCTTGAAGAATATTGAGAAAGTAGGAAGGAGTTCAAATGGGGAGTTAGAAGGACTAAAAAGGCAATAAAATGTCTTTGACCAGCACGGTTAGGGAGGATCCAAAGGCATTTTATACATGTACTAGGAGCAAATGGGTAGATTGGGAAAGAGTAGACTCACTCAAGGATAGAGGAGGGATGTCATGTGTGCAGCCAGAGGAAATGGGTGAGATCCTTAATCAGTACTTTATATCGGCATTCACCAAAGAGAGGGATGTGAGGGATGTTGAAGTTGGGGAAGGATGCATGAAAACTCTTGGACAGGTCAACATAACGAAGGAGGAAGGGTTGGACATCTTGAAATACATTAAGGCAGACAAATCCCCAGGGCCCAATGGGATCTATCCCAGAATACAGTGGGAGGATAGGGAAGAAGTAGCCAGGGCCTTGAGGTGTCTTTGCATCCTCTTTGTCCTCAGGCAAGGTTCCAGGGGACTGTAGAATGGCCAGTGTTGTTCCTTTGTATAAGGAGGGAAAAAGCGAATCCAGCTAATTACAGACCAGGGAGCCTGACGTCAGTGGTGGTGGGGAAGCTGTTCGAGAAAATAACGAGAGACAGGATTTAGATTACATTACATTACAGTGTGGAAACAGGCCCTTCGGCCCAATAAGTCCACACCGACCCGCCGAAGCGCAACCCACCCGTACCCTACATTTACCCCTTACCTAACACTGCAGGCAATTTAGCATGGCCAATTCACCTAACCTGCACCATCTTTGGACTGTGGGAGGAAACCGGAGCACCTGGAGGAAACCCATTGAACCCGGGTCTCAGGCGCTGTGAGGCAGCAGTGCTAACCACTGTGCCATCGTGCCGCCCATTTGGAAGCAAATCGGCTTATTAGTAATAGACAGTATGATTTGTGTAGGTCACGTCTCACCAAATTGAGCGTTTTGAGGAGGTGACAAGACTGATTGCTGAGGGAAAGGATGAAGATGTTGTCTCCATGGATTTTAGTCAGGCATTTGATAAGGTACCTCATGACGGGCTGACCCAGAAGGTAGAGTCTCATGGGATCCAGAGTGAGCTGGTTTGATGGTTGCAAAACTGGCTTGGTCACAGAAGACAGAGTGGAGCAATGGAAGGGTGCTTTTTGGAATGGAGGTCAGAACACTAGTGATGTTCCGCAGGGATTAATGCTGGAACCTTTGTTGTTTGTAAAATATTTAAGTGATCTGGAGGGACGTGCAGCTGGTCTGATTAAAGTTGCAGATAGTAAAAAGGATTGTCAAAGGATACAGCAGATCTGGATAGATTGCAGATTTGGGCAAAGGAATTGCAGGTGGAGTTTAATCCAAACAAATGAGAGGTGATGCATTTTGGAAGCTCAAACTCAGGTGAAAATTATGCAATAAATGGCAGAAACCTTGGTAGCATTGACATATAGAGGGATCTGGACGTACAGGTCCACAGATCTCTGAAAGTGACAACCACAGGTGGATAAGGTGGTCAAAGCACGGTTGCACAGTGGTTAGCACTGCTGCCTCACAGCTCCAGAGACCCGGGTTCAATTCCTGCCTCAGGCGACTGATTGTGTGGAGTTTGCACATTCTCCCCGTGTCTGCATGGGTTTCCTCCGGGTGCTCCGGTTTCCTCCCACAGTCCAAAAATGTGCGGGTTAGGTGAATTGGCCATGCTAAATTGCCCATAGTGTTAGGTGAAGGGGTAAATGTAGGGGAATGGGTCTGGGTGGGTTGCACTTCGGCGGGTCGGTGTGGACTTGTTGGGCCGAAGGGCCTGTTTCCACACTGTAAGTAATATAATAGACAATAGGAGCAGAAGTAGGCCATTCTGCCTTTCGAGCCTGCACCACCATTCATTATGATCATGGCTGATCATCCTTAATCAGTATCCTGTCCTGTCTTATCTCCATAACCCTTGATTCCACTATCCTTGAGAGCTCTATCCAACTCTTTCTTAATCTAATCTAATCAGCCAGGGTATCGAATGTAAAAGTTGGCACGTTATGTTATATCTATATAAAACTTTAGTGAGACTCCATTTGGAATGTTGCGTACAGTTCTGGTCACCTAACAGAAAGATGTGGATGTTTTGGAGAGGCTGCAGGGGTTTACCAGGATGTTGCCTGCTCTGGGAGGGTTTTAGTTATGAGGAGGGGCTGCATAAACTCAAATTGTTTTCATTGGAAAGGCAGAGGCTGTGGGACGATCTGATAGAGGTCCACAAAATTATAAGAGGCACAGATCCGGTGGACAGTCAGAGGCTTTTTTCCCAGGGTGGAAAGGTCAACTGCAAGAGGGCACAGGTTCAGGGTGAGAGGAGGAAAGGTTATGGGAGATATGAGGGGAAAATATTTCACTCAGTAGGTGGTGGGCGCCTGGAATACACTGCCAGTGGAGGTGGTGGGAGCAGGCACGTTAACAATGTTTAAGGCGTATCTTTATAGCCACATGAACAGGAGGCGAATAGAGAGATAGATACCACACATGGACAATAAGTAGCAGGTCTAAATAAGGATTCGAAATCAGCACAGGCTTTGTGGGCTGAAGGGCTCTTCCTGTTCTGTATTGCATATTCTTATGCCCACTGTGTCCCTGTGTTCCTATATCACTATGTTCCCGTGTCCCTGTGCTCATGGGTCCCTGTGCCTCTATTTTCCTATATCACTATATTCCTGTGTCCCTGTGTTACTATGTCCTAGTGCTCCTATATTGCTCTCTTCCTGTATCCCTATGTTCCTATATCACTATAATCCTGGTTCTCTGTGTTCCTATATCACTGTACAGTATTCCTGAGTTCCTGTGTTCCTGTGTCCCTGTGTTCTGATATCACCATGTTCCTGTGTCCCCGTACCCCTGTGTTTCTGTGTCCCTGTGTTCTGATATCACCATGTTCCTGTGTCCCCGTCCCCCTGTGTTCCTGTGTTCCCGTCCCCCTGTGTTCCTGTGTCTCCGTACCCCTGTGTTCCTGTGTCCCCGTACCTCTGTGTTTCTGTGTCCCTGTGTTCTGATATCACCATGTTCCTGTGTTCCCGTTCCCCTGTGTTCCTGTATCTCCGTACCCCTGTGTTTCCGTGTCCCTGTGTTCTGATATCACCATGTTCCTGTGTCCCCGTACCCCTGTGTTCCTGTGTTCCTGTGTTCTGATATCACCATGTTCCTGTGTGTTCGTATATCACTATATTCCCGTGTCCCTGTGTTCGTATATCACTATATTCCCGTGTCCCTGTGTTCCTATATCACTATATTCCTGTGACCCTGTGTTCGTATATCACTATATTCCTGTGCCCCTGTGTTCGTATATCACTATATTCCTGTGCACCTGTGTTCGTGTGACACTATATTCCCATGTCCCCGTGTTTCTATATTCCTATATCACTATATTCCTGTGTCCCTGTGTTCGTATATCACTATATTCCTGTGCCCCTGTGTTCGTATATCACTATATTCCTGTGCCCCTGGGTTCGTATATCACTATATTCCCGTACCCTGTGTTCGTATATCACTATATTCCTGTGCACCTGTGTTCGTGTAACACAATATTCCCGTGTCCCCGTGTTTCTATATTCCTATATCACTATATTCCCGTGCTCCTGTGTTCGTATATCACTATATTCCCGTGCCCCTGTGTTCGTATATCACTATATTCCTGTGTCCCTGTGTTTCTGTATCACTATATTCCTGTGCACCTGTGTTCGTGTAACACTATATTCCCGTGTCCCCGTGTTTCTATATTCCTATATCACTATATTCCCGTGTCCCTGTGTTCGTATATCACTATATTCCTGTGCCCCTGTGTTCGTATATCACTATATTCCTGTGCCCCTGTGTTCGTATACACTATATTCCTGTGCACCTGTGTTCGTATATCACTACATTCCTGTGCCCCTGTGTTCGTATAACACTATATTCCCGTGTCCCCGTGTTTCTATATTCCTATAACACTATATTCCCGTGTCCCCGTGTTTCTATATTCCTATATCACTATATTCCTGTGTCCCTGTGTTCATATATCAATATATTCCTGTGCCCCTGTGTTTGTATATCACTATATTCCTGTGCCCCTGTGTTCCTATATCACTATATTCCTGTGCACCTGTGTTCGTGTAACACTATATTCCCGTGTCCCCGTGTTTCTATATTCCTATATCACTATATTCCTGTGTCCCTGTGTTCCTATATCACTATATTCCTGTGTCCTTGTGTTCATATATCACTATATTCTCGTGCCCCTGTGTTCGTATATCACTATATTCCTGTGTCCCTGTGTTCATATAACACTATATTCCCGTGTCCCCGTGTTTCTATATTCTAATATCACTATATTCCTGTGTCCCTGTGTTCCTATATCACTATATTCCTGTGCCCCTGTGTTCATATACACTATATTCCTGTGCACCTGTGTTTGTATATCACTATATTCCTGTGCCCCTGTGTTCGTATACACTATATTCCTGTGTCCCTGTGTTTCTATATTCCTATATCACTATATTCCCATGTCCCTGTGTTTCTGTATCACTATATTCCTGTGCCCCTGTGTTCGTATATCACTATATTCCCGTGTCCCCGTGTTTCTATATTCCTATATCACTATATTTCTGTGTCCCTGTGTTCGTATACACTATATTCCCGTGTCCCCGTGTTTCTATATTCCTATATCACTATATTTCTGTGTCCCTGTGTTCGTATATCACTATATTCCCGTGTCCCTGTGTTCGTATATCACTATACTCCTGTGCCCCTGTGTTCGTAT
>NC_057712.1:126454842-126463603 GCF_004010195.1 Chiloscyllium plagiosum
CACGTGTCCCTGTGTCCCCGTGTCCGTGTCCCCTTGTCTCCGTGTCACTGTGTCCCCGTATCCCTGTGTCCCTGTGTCCACATGTCCCCGTGTCCCCGTGTCCCCGTGTCACTGTGTCCGCGTGTCCATGTGTCCACGTGTCCCAGTGTCCCCATGTCCGTGTCCCCGTGTCCCCGTGTCACTGTGTCCCTGTATCCCGGTGTCCCGGTGTCCCTGTGTCCACGTGTCCCCGTGTCCCCGTGTCCCCGTGTCACTGTGTCCCCGTGTCCACGTGTCCCTGTGTCCTCGTGTCCCTGTGTCCCCGTGTCCACGTGTCCCGGTGTCCCTGTGTTCCTATATCACCGTGTCCCTGTGTTCCTATATCACTGTGTCCCTTTGTCCCTGTGTCCCCATGTCCGTGTGCCCGTGTCCCCGTGTCCCCGTGTCACTGTGTCCGCGTGTCCATGTGTCCCCGTGTCACTGTGTCCCCGTGTCCACGTGTCCCTGTGTCCTCGTGTCCCTGTGTCCCCGTGTTCACGCGTCCCCGTGTCCCTGTGTCACTGTGTCCCCGTGTCCCCATGTCACTGTGTCCCCGTGTCACTGTGTCCGCGTGTCCCTGTGTCCCCGTGTCACTGTGTCCCCGTGTCTCCGTATCCCTGTGTCCCTGTGTCTCCGTGTCCCTGTGCCACCGTGTCCCTGTATACCCGTGTCCCCGTGTCTCCATGTCCCCGTGACCCCGTGTCCCTGTGTTCCTATATCACTGTGTCCCCATGTCCCTGTGTCCCCATGTCTGTGTCCCCGTGTCCCCGTGTCCCCGTGTCACTGTGTCCCCGTGTCCCCGTGTCCCCGTGTCCCTGTGTTCCTATATCACTGTGACCCCGTGTCCCTGTGTCCCCATGTCCGTGTCCCCGTGTCCCCGTGTCCCTTTGTCACTATGTCCCCGTGTCACTGTGTCCCCGTGTCCCTGTGTTCCTATATCACTGTGTCCCCGTGTCCGTGTGTCCCGCTGTCCGTATCCCCATGTCCCCATGTCCCTGTGTCCCTGTGTCCCCGTGTCCCCGTGTCACTGTGTCCACGTGTCCCTGTGTCCCCGTGTCCACGTGTCCCGGTGTCCCTGTGTTCCTATATCACTGTGTCCCCGTATCTCCATGTCCCTGTGTCCCCTTGTCCCTGTGTGCCCGTGTCCCCGTGTCTCCATGTCTCCGTGTCCCCGTGTCCCTGTGTCCCGGTGTCCCCGTGTCACTGTGTCCACGTGTCCCTGTGTCCCCGTGTCCACGTGTCCCGGTGTCCCTGTGTTCCTATATCACTGTGTCCCCGTGTCTCCGTGTCCCTGTGTCTATATGTCCCTGTGTGCCCACGTCCCCGTGTCTCCATGTCTCCGTGTCCCCGTGTCCCTGCGTCCACGTGTCCCTTTGTCACTATGTCCCCGTGTCACTGTGTCCCCGTGTCCCTGTGTTCCTATATCACTGTGTCCCCGTATCCCTGTGTCCACGTGTCCCTGTGTCCCTGTGTCCCCATGTCCCCGTGTCACTATGTCCCCGTGTCCCTGTGTTCCTATATCACTGTGTCCCCGTGTCCCTGTTTCCCCGTGTCCGTGTCCCCATGTCCCCGTGTCACTGTGTCCCCGTGCCCCGGTGTCCCCGTGTCCCTGTGTCCCTGTGTCCCCGTCTCTCCGTGTCCCCGTGTCCCTGTGTTCCTCTATCACTGTGTCCCCGTGTCCCTGTGTTCCCATGTCCGTGTCCCCGTGTCCCCGTGTCACTGTGTCCCCGTGTCACTGTGTCTCCATGTCCCCGTGTCTCTGTGTCCCCGTGTCCCTGTGTTCCTATATCACTGTGTCCCCGTGTCCCCATGTCCCCGTGTCACTGTGTCCCCGTGTGCCTGTGTTCCTATATCACTGTGTCCCCGTGTCCCTGTGTCCACGTGTCCCTGTGTCCCAATCTCTCCGTGTCCCCGTGTCCCTGTGTCCCCATGTCCGCGTGTCACTATGTCCCTGTGTCCCCGTGTCCGTGTCCCCGTGTCCCCGTGTCCCTGTTTCCCTGTGTCCCCGTGTCCCTGTGTCCCCGTGTGACTGTGTCCCCGTGTCCACGTGTCCCTGTGTCCTCGTGTCCCCGTGTCCCTGTGTCCCCGTGTCCCCGTGTCACCGTGTCGACGTGTCCCGGTGTCCCTGTGTTCCTATATCACTGTGTCCCCATGTCTCCGTGTCCCTGTGTCCCCGTGTCTCCGTGTCCCTGTGTCCCCGTGTCCCTGTGTACCAGTGTACCCGTGTCCCCGTGTCTCCATGTCCACGCGACCCCGTGTCCCTGTGTCCACGTGTCTCCATGTACCCGTGTCACTGTGTCCCCGTGTCCCTATGTTCCTATATCACTGTGTCCCCGTGTCCCTGTGTCCCCGTGTCCGTGTCCCCGTGTCCCTGTGTCCACGTGTCCCTGTGTCCCCGTGTCCCCGTGTCCACATGTCCCCATGTCACTATGCCCCCGTGTCCCTGTGTTCCTATATCACTGTGTCCTCGTGTCCCTGTGTCCCCGTGTCCGTGTCCCCGTGTCCCCGTGTCACTGTGTCCCCGTGTCCCGGTGTCCCCGTGTCCCTGTGTCCACATGTCCCCGTGTCCCCGTGTCCCCGTGTCACTGTGTCCCCGTGTCCACGTGTCCCTGTGTCCTCGTGTCCCCGTGTCACTGTGTCCCCGTGTCCACGTGTCCCGGTGTCCTTGTGTTCCTATATCATCGTGTCCCTGTGTTCCTATATCACTGTGTCCCCGTGTCCCTGTGTCCCATGTCCGTGTCCCCGTGTCCACGTGTCCCCGTGTCACTGTGTCCCCGTGTCACTGTGTCCGCGTGTTCATGGGTCCCCATGTCACTGTGTCCCCGTGTCCACGTGTCCTTGTGTCCTCGAGTCCCCGTGTCCCTGTGTCACCGTGTTCACGCGTCCCCGTGTCCCTGTGTCACTGTGTCCCCGTGTCCCCGTGTCACTGTGTCCCCGTGTCACTGTGTCCGCGTGTCCCTGTGTCCCCGTGTCCCTGTGTCCACGTGTCCCCGTGTCCCCGTGTCACTGTGTCCCCGTGTCCACGTGTCCCTGTGTCCTCGTGTCCCCGTGTCCCTGTGTCCCAGTGTCCACGTGTCCCGGTGTCCCTGTGTTCCTATATCACCGTGTCTCTGTGTACCTATATCACTGTGTCCCCGTGTCCCTGTGTCCCCATGTCCATGTCCCCGTGTCCCCGTGTCCACGTGTCACAGTGTCCGCGTGTCCATGTGTCCCCGTGTCCGTGTCCCCGTGTCCCCGTGTCCCCGTGTCCACGTGTCCCTGTGTCCACGTGTCCCTGTGTCCCCGTGTCCCCGTGTCCCCATGTCCCCATGTCACTATGTCCCTGTGTCCCTGTGTTCCTATATCACTGTGTCCTCGTGTCCATGTGTCCCCGTGTCCCCGTGTCACTGTGTCCCCGTGTCCCGGTGTCCCCGTGTCCCTGTGTCCACGTGTCCCCGTGTCACTGTGTTCCTATATCACCGTGTCTCTGTGTTCCTATATCACTGTGTCCCCGTGTCCCTGTGTCCCCATGTCCGTGTCCCCGTGTCCCCGTGTCCACGTGTCACAGTGTCCGCGTGTCCATGTGTCCCCGTGTCACTGTGTCCCCGTGTCCACGTGTCCCTGTGTCCTCGTGTCCCCGTGTCCCTGGGTCCCCGTGTTCACGCGTCCCCGTGTCCCTGTGTCACTGTGTCCACGTGTCCCCGTGTCACTGTGTCCCCGTGTCACTGTGTCCGTGTGTCCCTGTGTCCCCGTGTCACTGTGTCCCCGTGTCTCCGTATCCCTGTGTCCCCGTGTCTCCGTGTCCCTGTGTCCCCGTGTCCCTGTGTACCCGTGTCCCCGTGTCTCCATGTCCCCGTGACCCCGTGTCCCTGTGTTCCTATATCACTGTGTCCCCGTGTCTCCGTGTCCCTGTGTCCCCGTGTCTCCGTGTCTCTGTGTCCCCGTGTCCCTGTGTACCCGTGTCCCCGTGTCTCCATGTCCCCGTGACCCCATGTCCCTGTGTTCCTATATCACTGTGTCCCCATGTCCCCGTGTCCCCATGTCCGTGTCCCCGTGTCCCCGTGTCCCAGTGTCCCCGTGTCCACGCGTCCCCGTGTCCCTGTGTCACTGTGTCCCCGTATCCCCGTGTCACTGTGTCCCCGTGTCACTGTGTCCCCGTGTCCCTGTGTCCCCGTGTCTCCATGTCCCCGTGTCACTGTGTCCCCGTGTCCCTGTGTTCCTATATCACTGTGTCCCCGTGACCCTGTGTCCCCGTCCCCGTGTCCCCGTGTCCCCGTGTCCCTGTGTCCACGTGTCCCTGTGTCCCCGTGACCCCGTGTCCCCATGTCCCCGTGTCACTATGTCCCCGTGTCCCTGTGTTCCTATATCACTGTGTCCTCCTGTCCCTGTGTCCCCGTGTCCGTGTGTCCGTGTCCCCGTGTCACTGTGTCCCCGTGTCCCTGTGTCACTGTGTCCCCGTGTCACTGTGTCCCCGTGTCCCTGTGTTCCTATATCACTGTGTCCCCGTGTCCGTGTGTCCCGCTGTCCGTGTCCCCATGTCCCCGTGTCCCTGTGTCCCTGTGTCCCCGTGTCCCCCTGTCACTGTGTCCCCGTGTCCCTGTGTCCCCGTGTCCACGTGTCCCGGTGTCCCTGTGTTCCTATATCACTGTGTCCCCGTGTCTCCGTGTCCCTGTATGCCCGTGTCCCCGTGTCTCCATGTCTCCGTGTCCCCGTGTCCCTGTGTCCACGTGTCCCTGTGTCCCTGTCTCCCCGTGTCCCCATGTCCCCGTGTCACTGTGTCCCCGTGTCCCTGTGTTCCTATATCACTGTGTCCCCGTGTCCCTGTGTCCACGTGTCCCTGTGTCCCTGTGTCCCCATGTCCCCGTGTCCCCGTGTCCCCGTGTCACTGTGTCCCCGTGCCCCGGTGTCCCCCGTCCCTGTGTCCACGTGTCCCTGTGTCCCTGTGTCCCTGTGTCCCTGTGTCCCTGTGTCCCCGTGTCACTGTGTCCCCGTGTCCCGTTGTCCCCGTGCCCCTGTGTCCACGTTTCCCCGTGTCCCCGTGTCCCTGCGTCCCCATGTCCCCGTGTCACAATGTCTCCGTGTCCCTGTGTTCCTATTTCACTGTGTCCCCGTGTCCCGGTGTCCCCGTGTCCCCGTGTCTCCCTGTTCCTGTGTCCCCGTGACCCCGTGTCCCCGTGTCCCCATGTCCCCGTGTCACTGTGTCCCCGTGTCCACGTGTCACAGTGTCCTCATGTCCCCGTGTCCCAGTGACCCCGTGTCCATGCGGCCCGTGTCCCTGTGTCACTGTGTCCCCGTATCCCCGTGTCACTGTGTCCCCGTGTCACTGTGTCCCCGTGTCCCTGTGTCCCGTGTCTCCATGTCCCCGTGTCACTGTGTCCCCGTGTCCCTGTGTTCCTATATCACTGTGTCCCCGTGTCACTGTGTCCCCGTGTCCGTGTCCCCGTGTCCCCGTGTCCCTGAGTCCACGTGTCCCTGTGTCCCCGTGTCCCCGTGTCCCCATGTCCCCGTGTCACTATGTCCCCGTGTCCCTGTGTTCCTATATCACTGTGCCCTCGTGTCCCCGTGTCCCCGTGTCAATGTGTCTCCGTGTCCCGGTGTCACTGTGTCCCCGTGTTAACGTGTCCCTGTGTCCACGTGTCCCCGTGTCCCAGTGTCCCCGTGTCCACGTGTCCTGGTGTCCCCGTGTCCCCGTGTCTCCATGTCCCCGTGTCACTGTGTCCCCGTGTCCCTGTGTTCCTATATCACTGTGTCCCCGTGTCTCCATGTCCCCGTGTCACTGTGTCCCCGTGTCCCTGTGTTCCTATATCACTGTGTCCCCGTGTCCCAGTGTCCCCGTGTTCTTGTCCCCGTGTCCCCGTGTCCCTGTGTCCACGTGTCCCTGTGTCCCCGTGTCCCCATGTCCCCGTGTCACTATGTCCCCGTGTCCCTGTGTTCCTATATCACTGTGTCCATGTGTCCCTGTGTCCCCGTGTCCGTGTCCCCGTGTCCCCGTGACACTGTGTCCCCGTGTCCTGGTGTCACTGTGTCCCCGTGTCCACGTGTCCCCGTGTCCCTGTGTCCCCGTGTCCACCTGTACCGGTGTCACTGTGTTCCTATATCACCGTGTCCCTGTGTTCCTATATCACTGTGTCCCCGTGTCCCTGTGTCCCCATGTCCGTGTCCCCGTGTCCCCGTATCCCTGTGTCACTGTGTCCCCGTGTCACTGTGTCCGCGTGTCCCTGTGTCCCCGTGTCACTGTGTCCACGTGTCTATGTGTCCCTGTGTCCTCATATCCCCGTGTCCCTGTGTCCCCGTGTCCACGCGTCCCCGTGTCCCTGTGTCCCTGTGTCCCCGTGTCACTGTGTCCCCGTGTCATTGTGTCCGCGTGTCCCTGTGTCCCCGTGTCCGTGTCCCCGTGTCCCCGTGACACTGTGTCCCCGTGTCCTGGTGTCACTGTGTCCCCGTGTCCACGTGTCCCCGTGTCCCTGTGTCCCCGTGTCCACGTGTCCCGGTGTCACTGTGTTCCTATATCACCGTGTCCCTGTGTTCCTATATCACTGAGTCCCCGTGTCCCTGTGTCCCCATGTCCGTGTCCCCGTGTCCCCGTATCCCTGTGTCACGGTGTCCCCGTGTCACTGTGTCCGCGTGTCTCTGTGTCCCCGTGTCACTGTGTCCGCGTGTCCCTGTGTCCCCGTGTCACTGTGTCCCGTGTCTCCGTATCCCTGTGTCCCCGTGTCCCCGTGTCCCTGTGTCCCCATGTCCACGCGTCCCCGTGTCCCTGTGTCACTGTGTCCCTGTGTCCCCGTGTCACTGTGTCCCCGTGTCTCCGTATCCCTGTGTCCCCATGTCTCCGTGTCCCTGTGTCCCCGTGTCCCTGTGTACCCGTGTCCCCGTGTCTCCATGTCCCCATGACCCCGTGTCCCTGTGTTCCTATATCACTGTGTCCCCGTGTCTCCGTGTCCCTGTGTCCCCGTGTCTCCGTGTCCCTGTGTCCCCGTGTCCCTGTGTACCCATGTCCCTGTGTCTCCATGTCCACGTGACCCCGTGTCCCTGTGTCCACGTGTCTCCATGTACCCATGTCACTGTGTCCCCCCGTGACCCCGTGTCCCTGTGTTCCTATATCACTGTGTCCCCACGTCCCTGTGTCCCCATGTCCGTGTCCCCGTGTCCCCGTGTCCCCATGTCCCCATGTCACTGTGTCCCCGTGTCCACGTGTCCCTGTGTCCTTGTGTCCCCGTGTCCCTGTGTCCCCGTGTCTCAATGTCCCCGTGTCACTGTGTCCCCGTGTCCCAATGTTCCTATATCACCGTGTCCCCGTGTCCCTGTGTCCCCGTCCCCGTGTCCCCGTGTCCCCGTGTCCCCGTGCCCCTGTGACCACGTGTCCCGGTGTCCCCGTGTCATGTCCCTATGTCCCCGTGTCACTATGTCCCCGTGTCACTATGTCCCCGTGTCCCCGTGTCACTGTGTCCCCGTGTCCACGTGTCCCAGTGTCCCTGTGTCCCCGTGTCTCCATGTCCCCGTGTCACTGTGTCCCCGTGTCCCTATGTTCCTATATCACTGTGTCACTGTGTCCCTGTGTCCCCGTGTCCCGGTGTCCCTGTGTCCCCGTGTCCACGTGTCCCGGTGTCCCTGTGTCCCCGTGTCTTCATGTCCCCGTGTCACTGTGTCCCTGTGTCCCTATGTTCCTATATCACTGTGTCACTGTGTCCCTGTGTCCCCGTGTCCACGTCTCCCTGTGTCCTCGTGTCCCCGTGTCCCTGTGTCCCTGTGTCCACGTGTCCCGGTGTCCCTGTGTCCCCGTGTCTCCATGTCCCCGTGTCACTGTGTCCCCGTGTCCCTATGTTCCTATATCACTGTGTCCCCGTGTCCCTGTGTCCCCATGTCCGTGTCCCCGTGTCCCTGTGTCACTATGTCCCCGTGTCACTGTGTCCCCGTGTCCCTGTGTTCCTATATCACTGTGTCCCCGTGTCCGTGTGTCCCGCTGTCCGTATCCCCATGTCCCCGTGTCCGTGTCCCTGTGTCCTTGTCCCCGTGTCCCCGTGCCCCTGTGTCCACGTGTCCCTGTGTCCCCGTGTCCCTGTGTCACTGTGTCCCCGTGTCCCTGTGTTCCTATATCACTGTGTCCCCGTGTCCCTGTGTCCCCGTGTCCGTGTCCCCGTGTCCTTGTCCCCGTGTCCCCGTGCCCCTGTATCCACGTGTCCCTGTGTCCCCGTGTCCCCGTGTCACTGTGTCCCCGTGTCCCTGTGTTCCTATATCACTGTGTCCCCGTGTCCCTGTATCCCGTGTCTCCATGTCCCCGTGTCACTGTGTCCCCGTGTCCCAATGTTCCTATATCACTGTGTCCCCGTGTCTCCATGTCTCCGTGTCCCCGTGTCCCTGCGTCCATGTGTCCCCGTGTCCCTGTCTCCCCGTGTCCCCATGTCCCCGTGTCACTGTGTCCCCGTGTCCCTGTGTTCCTATATCACTGTGTCCCCGTGTCTCTGTGTCCACGTGTCCCTGTGTCCCTGGGTCCCCATGTCCCCGTGTCACTATGTCCCCGTGTCCCTGTGTTCCTATATCACTGTGTCCCTATGTCCCTGTATCCCCGTGTCCGTGTCCCCATGTCCCCGTGTCACTGTGTCCCCGTGCCCCGGTGTCCCCATGTCCCTGTGTGTCCCTGTGTCCCTGTGTCCACGTGTCCCTGTGTCCCTGTGTCCCCATGTCCCCGTGTCCCTGTGTTCCTATATCACTGTGTCCCCGTGTCCCTGTATCCCCGTGTCCGTGTCCCCATGTCCCCGTGTCACTG
>NC_057712.1:126464555-126465899 GCF_004010195.1 Chiloscyllium plagiosum
TGTGTCCCCATGTCCGTGTCCCCGTGTCCCCGTGTCCCCATGTCCCCATGTCACTGTGTCCCCGTGTCCACGTGTCCCTGTGTCCTTGTGTCCCCGTGTCCCTGTGTCCCCGTGTCCCTGTGTCCCCGTGTCTCCATGTCCCCGTGTCACTGTGTTCCCGTGTCCCAATGTTCCTATATCACTGTGTCCCCGTGTCCCTGTGTCCCCGTGTCCGTGTCCCCGTGTCCCCGTGTCCCCATGCCCCTGTGACCATGTGTCCCGGTGTCCCCGTGTCGTGTCCCTATGTCCCCGTGTCACTATGTCCCCGTGTCACTATGTCCCCGTGTCCCTGTGTTCCTATATCACTGTGTCCTCGTGTCCCTGTGTCCCCGTGTCCATGTCCCCGTGTCCCCGTGTCCCTGTGTCCCCGTGTCTCCATGTCCCCGTGTCACTGTGTCCCCGTGTTCCTATGTTCCTATATCACTGTGTCCCAGTGTCCCTGTGTCCCCGTGTCTCCATGTCCCGGTGTCACTGTGTCCCCGTGTCCACGTGTCCCTGTGTCCTCGTGTCCCTTGTCCCTGTGTCCGCGTGTCTCCATGTCCCCGTGTCACTATGTCCCCGTGTCCCTGTGTTCCTATATCACTGTGTCCTCGTGTCCCTGTGTCCCCATGTCCGTGTCCCCGTGTCACTGTGTCCCCGTGTCCTGGTGTCACTGTGTCCCCGTGTCCACGTGTCCCTGTGTTCCTATATCACTGTGTCCCCGTGTCCGTGTGTCCCCGTGTCCGTGTCCCCATGTTCCCGTGTCCCTGTGTCCCTGTGTCCCCGTGTCCCTGTGTCCCCATGTCCCCGTGTCACTATGTCCCCGTATCCCTGTGTTCCTATATCACTGTGTCCCCGTGTCCCGGTGTCCCGGTGTCCCCGTGTCCCTGTGTCCCCCTGTGCCTGTGTCCCCGTGTCCCCGTGTCCCCGTGTCTCCATGTCCCTGTATCCCCGTGTCCCCGTGTCCCGTGTCACTGTGTCCCCGTGTCCCCGTGTGCCCATGTCCCCGTGTCTCTGTGTCCCTGTGTCCCCGTGTCTCTGTGTCCCTGTGTCCCCATGTCACTGTGTCTCTGTGTCCCTGTGTCCCCGTGTCCCCGTGTCCACGTGTCTCTCTGTCCCTATGTCCCCGTGTCTCTGTGTCGTTTCCGTGTCCCCATGTCCCTGTGTCCCCGTGTCCTGGTGTCCCTTTGTTCCTATATCACTGTGTCCCTGTCTCCCCGTGTCCCTGTGTTCCTATATCACTGTGTCCCCGTGTCCCTGTGTCCCCGTGTCCGTGTCCCCGTGTCCCTGTGTCCCCGTGTCCCCGTGTCCCCATGTCCCCGTGTC
>NC_057712.1:126465956-126470024 GCF_004010195.1 Chiloscyllium plagiosum
TGTCCCCGTGTCCCCGTGTCCCTGTGTCCCCATGTCCCCGTGTCCCCGTGTCCCTGTGTCACTGTGTCCCCGTGTCCCTGTGTCCCCGTGTCTCCGTGTCCACGTGTCCCCGTGTCCCTGTGTTCCTATATCACTGTGTCCCCGTGTCCCCGTGTCCCCGTGTCCCCGTGTCCCTGTGTTCCTATATCACTGTGTCCCCCTGTCCTTGTGTTCCTATATCACTGCGTCCCCGTGTCCGTGTGTCCCCGTGTCCGTGTCCCCACGTCCCCGTGCCCAAGTGTCCCTGTGTCCCCGCGTCCCTGTGTCCCCGTGTCCCTGTGTCCCCATGTCCCCGTGTCACTGTGTCCCTGTGTTCCTATATCACTGCGTCCCCCTGTCCTTGTGTTCCTATATCACTGCGTCCCCGTGTCCGTGTGTCCCCGTGTCCGTGTCCCCACGTCCCCGTGCCCAAGTGTCCCTGTGTCCCCGCGTCCCTGTGTCCCCGTGTCCCTGTGTCCCCGTGTCCCCGTGTCACTGTGTCCCTGTGTTCCTATATCACTGTGTCCCCGTGTCCCTGTGGTGGAGGAGTTCTGAATCTCCTCCACCACTGCTGTCTGCCTTCACCTTTGAACCCAGCCACTGCTTGGTTTTTTTTTAGTCCCTTCGGCTTCCGTTTCAACTCCCCTTGCCCTCTCTTTTCTGAATTAACTATCTCTCCCTCTGCTCATTCCCCTTCAGTCTCGCATATTCTATCCATATTCACATCAACTCTCTCAACCGAACCATCTAAAGTGGCTCGTACCTCATGTCACTGACACATTCCTTAGCCTTTTCAATCTCCCCTTTCTTCTGTCTCTCCCCCGAAGAAAGTCATCCCCCAACTCACTATCATTCCCATGTAGAAACATTTGAACGGCCCATGATCCTCCAATTGCCACAGTAAGTCTGAAGTTGGCAATTTGCTCAAATATTCCCTCACCTCCGTCTTGATCCCTATTAAAATCCTTATTGTATTTCAGCCCGGTGTTTCCTACATCATTGATCCCTCAAGTCCTCAGGTTAGAAATCAAAGTATTTCTGCCGAACAAATTACTTGGTGATACCTTGATATCAGCCATTCAGCCCTGCGCTTGTTGCCAAGTTGAGTCGAGTACCTATGAATTGGGTGGCAAGAAGTTAGAATCTGATGTTTGTATTGTGGTGGGGGGAGGGTGGGTGTGGGGTGGTGCATTGCGCGGTCCCTTTAGAAGATCATGTGCTTAGAGATTTAAAATGGATATCTGTGAGCAGCAGCTTGAAAGCTTAAAAGGACACAGAGAGCACCCGAATTGAAAGATTCATATCGAGAGGGCCGGCAGTTAGCAGGCCAAGCAGCAGTTTTTACCAAGACAACAGGTTTTTGAATTTAGCCAATCAATTTGAACCAGGTACCTAGATACTAAAAACCTATTAAGTTTACACTTCTGATTGTTTTGACAACATAGGACCAATCCAATTGTATGAAATATTGATCTGTCATCAAGGGTATAAAAAGGGGGCAGTTGGAAAAAGACTCCCAGAGCCAGCTGCCACCTGCCTGAGCTAATGGCCCTCAGCACTCACAGCCTCCTCTATGATTGAGAGAACGCACCATCGAAATAACGACAGTACCACCAACACAACTTGTTCATAGTCCTGACAGAAGAATCAACAGAGAAGGCACAGAACATTCCAGAAGACACATAAGCTGGCTGTAATTTCGAAAGTCTTAACTTCTATTCTTGTTATATGAGTGGGACTTGTACTTATTGGAACAGCATCCCATTAAAATCTTGCTTTATTTGGGAACAGTTAAAAGCAGGGATTTATCCAGTTTGTTAATATTCTAATTAATTTGTTCACTGTTAGAGTTAGATAAATGAGTTGTTACTTGTTGATTCTAAAGTGAGTTCAAAGATTTATTTTATCCAACCACTAAAAATTGCTGAAAAGCACCTTTCACAGATTACAGGGTGAGGTGCTCCTTTTTGGGTGTTTTGATTTTAGTTCTCAGAAGTGGGTCAACCTCTGCTTTATAACATGCTGCCCTGCCAAAATAGCCCAAAACCCAGACTCATCATGAACAACCCAACCCCTGGCTTCCTTCCTCCATGACAAACTATTGTCTTAATTCCCCCTTCTTGGATTCTGAGCCCATGTAGAGGCACTTACTATGCCTGCCTCAAGGGGTGCGACTTACTGAGCTACAGTTGAACAAGATTCATCCACCTAGTAATGAGAAGACAAGGCGCTTGATGGTGATGGCTGAGGTGATGAATGTAGATCAGAACACTGAACATAGAATCCGTCCAGTGTGGAAGCAGGCCGTTCAGCCCCTGGAGTCCACACACTCTCTGAAAAGCATCCCACCCCAGACCACTACCCCACCCCTGCCTTGCTAATCCACCTAACCTAACACCCCAGGACATTATGGGCATCTTAGGCTGCCAACATCATCAAAAGCCCCTCCCATCCCGATAATGCTTTCTTGCAATTTTTTCCATCAGGCAGAAGATACAGAAGCTTGAACACACTCACCAACAGGTTCAGGAACAGCTTCTTCCCTTCTTATTAGACTGCTGAATGGACCTCTCTGACTTCAAATAATGTTGATCTTGCTTTGTGCCCCTCCTGCGTAGCTGTAACCTTGTGCACCTCTCTCTGTCTAAGCACCCAATGACCTGTATGCCCTTGTTTGCTATGATCTGCCTGTCCTGCTCGCAAAACAAAACTTTAAACTGTACTCAGGTGCACATGACTACAATAAATCCAATCAAATCGAAAATCAAACACCGTCAAAGCAGGAGGACAATTGAAAAAAAATCTGAACATAAAGTGAGAGATCTTTGTTCAATAAGGTTGTCAAGAGTGACAGATGTGTCAATGGAATTAAGATACAGAGCAGGCCATGATCTGCTTGAATGGTGGGATGGGTTCAAGAGGCTGAAAATCCTACTCTCTGATTCCTTCCCCTGCTTCAGTCTCACAGTCATACTGGCGATGACATACTTGGAGTCAGAAGGTGGTGGTTTCAAATCCCACCCCAGCACCCACTCTGCGATTGCAGTGCAGTGCAGAGCGCAGGGGAAATTTCTCAGGGGTCAAGTTAAACCCAGGGGCCCTTCGATCCTCACAGCAATCATGAGCAGGAAAGCAAGAGATTCCTCCTGATGTACATTTATCGTGCTACCAACAGCACTAATCTGTTTCTTCAATGCGTTGCTGCCTGTGAGATCTTGCTGTGCAAAAAGTAGTTGCGATGTTTCCTAAGTTACAAGCATGACCACACTTCAAGAAGCACATTATCGATTGATTGGGAAAGGATTTGGGATGTTTTGACATATGGAAGGTACTATAGAATTACAGTTTTTGTTGTATTACCATCGAGGGCAGTTCATGTCAAATTTATGTAAGTGCCATTGTGCGTGATATTTACTGCAAGGTAGCAGACATAAAGAGCACTGAATCTCTTCCCTCTTTAATTAATCTCCCTTTATCTCTTGTAATCCCTCTTGATCCCCTTGTTTTAAAGCAAACTGGTAGCTCCAGTGTCAACCTTTTGTTTTGTTGTGAGTGTGCAAGCAGTTCTCAAACTGTTTTCTCACTCCTCCCTCAACTTGAGAACACACAATGCTTGCTGCTATTCACCAGTTCAGGGCACGGAGAAGTCAGGGGGAAGGATTGGTTCCTGCTGCTGTCCTGCCAGGTTTGCTGTCACTTGTTGAGAGGGTGCCCAGCACAAATCAGGGAAAGTATCATGGAAGTGGGACAGCTTCAAGGTTGTTTCAAACTCAGTGTAGGGTAAGCCTTGGGGAAGGGCACACACACACACACACAAAGACACATTCACACATGCATACAGACACACCCACACACGCACGCATACATACACACATGCCTTGCTCAAACCCAGACAGGCATACACACACGTATGGACACAAACACACATACAAACACATGCACGGACTCACACATACACAATCACACACACTCAGACAAACAGACACACACAGCCAGAGAGACAGACAGATAGACACGCACACACACACACAAACAGACACACATACGGAC
>NC_057712.1:126472271-126509735 GCF_004010195.1 Chiloscyllium plagiosum
ATCGAGGTTTACAAAATTATGAGGGGTATGGATAGGGTAAATAGACAAAGTCTTTTCTCTGGGGTCGGGGAGTCCAGAACTAGAGGGCATAGGTTTAGGGTGAAAGGGGAAAGATATAAAAGAGACCTAAGGGGCAACTTTTTCATGCAGAGGGTGGTATGTATATGGAATGAGCTGCCGGAGGATGTGGTGGAGGCTGGTACAATTGCAACATTTTAGAGGCATTTGGATGGGTATATGAATAGGAAGGGTTTGGAGGGATATGGGTCGGGTGCTGGCAGGTGGGACTAGATTGGATTGGGATATCTGGTCAGCATGGACAGGTTGGACCGAAGGGTTTGTTTCCATGCTGTACATCTCTATGACTCTATGACTCTGAACTGCCCTCTGGGCAATTGTGGATGGGCATTAAAAGCTAGCCTAGACTGTGATGCCCAAGTACTTTAAATGAATAAAAGGAAGAAAGGAGAACAATAACCTTAACCTCAGCAAACAGGCCAAAACTCTGTGGGGTAAGATGGATCACAAGATGTTGTTGAAACATCCTTGAATCACCTTCGTAAAGAGATAAGTGTAACTTGTTGGTGCCTGGTACTAAGAGGTTGCTAGCCTTGCTGTCGAAATGACACATGCCACTTTGAAAGGAGTCGAGAGAGTGGTGCTGGAAAAGCACAGCAGGTCAGGCAGTATCCGAGGAGCATGAGATTCTCCTGCTGCTCAGATGCTGCCTGACCTGCTGTGCTTTTCCAGCACCACTCTCTCGACTCTGATCTCCAGCATCTGCCATTTTGAAAGGACCCTATTTTTGAGATTCAAGACATCTTTGGTTTTTTTCAGGCAGTAGTGGGTTTTGCGATGGAACCAAAGATGGCCGACTGTGGTCAACTAGGCATCCTCTTGAGCAGTGTTTGGTTTGGAGGATGACACCGAGGTAGAGAAGTGGACAAGATCAGTAATAGTAAGGGATTTTAACCATCCCTATGTTAACTGGGATCATTTTAGTGTGAAAGAAATTGAGGGAGCAGAATTCTTTCAGGAGAAATTTGCTGTGCAGTATGTCACAAGACTGAGCAGAGAGAGAGAGACGCTGTTGGGGATTTAGTTCTAGGGATTGAAACTGAGCGGGCAGATGGAGTGGCAAACGCAGAGCATTTTGGTAACAGTGATCATAATTCAGTCAGTTTTAATACAGTCATGGAGAAGGCCAAGTGTTTGAGTTCCAAACTGGGGCAAGGCCAATTGTACTGAACTGAGAAACAGCGAGTCAGAAACAGCTCATTGAAGGTAAATCATTGTCAGAGCAGTGGTAGAGATTCAACGTGCAGATTCAAGAGGTTTGGAGTCAACGTGGTCCCAGAAAGAAAAATTGTGAAAGGGCTGAGCCAAGTTTAGAAACTGATTCGCTGATATCGAAAAGAAAATTAGTAAAACCTAGAGAGAGAGCATGAAGGAATATCGGTAAACAAAATCAAGATGAACCAAGGATGGTTAATCACGACATTAGGAGTAAAATTGAGTTAGATTGATAAATTTGCAAGGAATTAAGGGCTAGGGGGAGAGTGCGGATAAGTGGAGTTGAAATGCCCATGATTAAATGGCGGAGTGGACTCAATGGGCTGAATGGCCTTACTTTCACTCCTATGTCTTACGGTCTTATGATCTTAAAAGGGTCATGACGTAAGGGGCAGAGCCCTTCAAATATCAAGATGGCATCCTACATGTCAAGGGAGAAGATGTTGGTATTGTTCTTCATGAATACTTTGTGTCTACCTTCTTGTAAGAGGGGACCAATGCAAATGTTACAAGTTAAGAAGTCGGTCTATGAATTACTGGATGTGAGAAATCAAGGGAGAGAGGAATTATTAATGAGATCAGAATCCTTGACACTGGATAAATTGCTAGGGTCAGATGAAATGCATCCAAGGCTGTTCCAAAAAAAGGGAGGCAATAGTGGAAGGTCAAATGAACATCTCTAATCCTCACTCGATACAGGTGAGGCGATGGAGGACTGCAGAATGCTAATACCGTGCCTTTGTTTCAGAAAGAAGCAAGATATTCTTTCTTTAATTACATTCATGCGAGGTGGGCTTATCCTTAGCTGTCGAGGAGAAAGTGAGGTCTGCAGATGCTGGAGATCAAAGTTGAAACTTTATTGCTGGAACAGCACAGCAGGTCAGGCAGCATCCAGGGAACAGGAGATTCGACGTTTCGGGCACAGGCCCTTCTTCAGGAATGAAGAAGGGCCTGTGCCCGAAACGTCGAATCTCCTGTTCCCTGGATGCTGCCTGACCTGCTGTGCTGTTCCAGCAATAAAGTTTCAACTTATCCTTAGCTGTCCCTTGAGAAGGTGGGGGTGAGCTGCCTTCTTGAACTACTGCAGTCCACCTGCTGTGGGTTGACCCACAATGCCCTAAGGGAGGGAATTCCAGGATTTTAACCCAGTGACAGTGAAGGAACGGCAATATATTTCCAAGTCAGGATGGTGAGTGGCTTGGAGGAAACTTGAAGGTGGTGGCACTTCCATGTATCTGCTGCCCTTGTCCTTCTAGATGGAAGTGGTTGTGAGTTTAGAACATGCTATCTGAGGATCTTTGGCGAATTTCTGCATCTTGTAGATGGTACACACTGCTGCTACTGAGTGTCAGTGCTGGAGGGCATGGATGCTTATGAATGTGGTGCCAATCAAGCGGGCTGCTTTGTTCTGGATGGTGTCAAACTTATTGAGTGTTGTTGGAGCTGCACCCATCCAGGGCAAGTGGGGAGTATCCCATCACACTCCTGACTTGTGCTTTGTAGATGGTGGACAGGCTTGGGAGAGTCAGGAGTTACTCACTACAGGATCAAAACAAAAATTCGTGTGAAATTTCAGGGAAATGTAGCAAGCTGCATACAAGACTGGCTCAATGGCAAAAAACACAGCATCCTTGCTGGTGGGTGTTTCTTTGTAATTGGAAGGCTGGTTCTAGTGGACGTTCATCAGGGCTCAGTATTAAGTGTGTCCTTTTTGTTATCTTTATTCCTGCGTTGGATACAAAAGTATAGGGCACGATCAAGAAGTTTACAAAAATTGGCCACGTGGGTGTCAGTGAGGAGGAGCTGCAGGAAGATACCAATGGACCGATCATGGGGGCAAGCGATTGGCAAGTAGAATTCAACAGGCGGCGCCTGTGGCGGCACCACAGTATGGTGATTAGCACTGCTGCCTCACAGTGCCAGAGACCCGCGTTCGATTCCCACCTCAGGTGACTGACTGTGTGGAGTTTGCACATTCTCCCCGTGTCTGCGTGGGTTTCCTCCGGGTGCTCCGGTTTCCTTCCACAATCCAAAAATGTGCAGGTCAGGCGAATTGGCCATGCTAAACTGCCCATAGTGTTAGGTGAAGAGGTAAATGTAGGGGAATGGGTCTGGGTGGGTTGCGCTTCGTTGTGGACTTGTTGGGCCGAAGGGCCTGTTTCCACACTGTAAGTAATCTAATCTAATCAATCCAGAGAGACGTGAGGTGAGGTCAACAAGGGCAAAGGGTTACTCAATAATAGGAGCAACTTGAGAGGTGCAGAGTAAGCAAAGTGAATGACCACAATCAGGATATCGAATGTAAGAGCAAGGTATGTCTGTTGGAATTGTATGAATCATTGGTCATGTCACAAAACTGGTGTGCAGCTCAGACCACCACATGGCAGACAGGATGGCAGTGCATGTTGAGATTTGTGAGGATATTGTGATTTGATTTGCTATTGTGACATGCAATAAATACAGCGAAAAGTATTGTTTTGCATGCTATCTGGCAAATCATACCCTATATAAGGATATTAGGGTAAGAGAGCAGAATGCAGAATACAGTGTTACTGGTACAGACAAAGATCAAAACTACCAGGACCTGAGAACTGAGGAAAGACTGGGCGGGTGCTGCTGTACTGTCAACAGAGGGGAGATTCAATTCAGGTATTTGAAATTGCGAGGTGCCAGGATAAAGTGAATGGGAAGGGCCTATGACTTGGTGGGGAGGACGATGAGGTTTGTGGAAGAATTAAAGGAGAGACAATGAGAGAGTGGCAAGGCGTGAGGAACTCCCTGCTTAGAATGATGGCAGGAGAAAGTGAGGACTACAGGTACTGGAGATCAGAGTTGAGAGCGTGGTGCTGGAAAAGCACAGCAGCCCTGAAGAGCTTATGCCTGAAACGTCGACTCTCCTGCTCCTCACATGCTGTCTGACCTGCTGTGCGTTTCCAGCACCCACACTCAACTCCTTAACAAAGGTGTGTGAGTAATTTTGTAACCAGGGTGACAGCAACGTGAATAGGAAAAGTTTAGAGGTACTTGGACCAAACGCAGGTGAATGGGACTGGTTTAGTTTGGGAATCCTCATTTGGCATGGATGAAGGGTCTGTTTCTGTGCTATATGACTCTCTGACAGACAACGGAGAGCAGGATCATTGTCTGTTATAGACACGATGGGCAGAGCACCTTCAATGTTGTCTTCTCCAAAGTCCTGGAGAGATTCAAAACCAAGAACGAGAGCTTTAGAACCGAGGTCTCACTGGATCAGCACGTCGTGTGGGACGGTGAAAATGGGGATGGAAGGCTAGGAGGAAAGTTGTTTCTTCAAATATCCAGAGTTCAAGCCTGACTGAATCAGCAAAGTCACGGGTTGAACCTTCCATGACTGTGGCTTGACTCCATCTCCTGACCACGTGTTGTTCACCAACCACAGCAGCATCAGACACTGAAGAAATAGTTGGGATTGCTGCCTCATGCTTATGAAGTATGCAATTGTTTACTGGAGGCATTCTGGTTTCAACCACTCTTCCCATACATTAACAGCACAACGTCAAACTCTCAAACCCAAGCCAAGCACATCACAAGAACAAAGAAATAGGAGCAGGAGTAGGCCATTTGGCCCATCAAGCCTGTCCCACCAGCCAATAAGTTTGTGGCTGATATACCCCAAGCTTTGACTCTTCTTTTGTCCCTGTTCCCCATAATCCTCAACTCCCCATTCTTTCAAAAACCAATTTATCCCGTCTACAAATACTGAGTATTTCACTAACCCAACCTCCACACCTCCCTGCAGTAGACAATTCCAAACACTCATTGCCATCTGGGGAGAAGAAATTTCATTGCGTCTCAGTTTTAATGAGCGTCTTCTCATTCTGTAACAATGTCACCCGCCACAGCAACTCTAATTTCTGGAGGGTACTAGTGGCCACCAATTGGCTGGGAAGCTGATGTCTGTCAGTTGGATGTTAGCAGTGTAGGGTCTGACTCTGGATTAGTGGTGCTGGAAGAGCACAGCAGTTCAGGCAGCATCCAAGGAGCTTCGAAATCGACGTTTCGGGGAAAAGCCCTTAATCAGGAATAAAGGCAGTGAGCCTGGAGCGTGGAGAGATAAGCTAGAGGAGGGTGGGGGTGGGGAGAAAGTAGCATAGGGTACAATGGGTGAGTGGAGATGAGGTATTCTTCCTCCAGGCGTCTGGTGGTGAGGGAGCGGCGGTGAAGGAGGCCCAGGACCTCCATGTCCTTGGCAGAGTGGGAGGGGGAGTTGAAATGTTGGGCTACGGGGCGGTGTGGTTGATTGGTGCGGGTGTCCCGGAGATGTTCCCTAACCCCTCCCACTCTGCCAAGGACATGGAGGTCCTGGGCCTCCTTCACCGCTGCTCCCTCACCACCAGACCAGATAATGATTATCTTTCAGTTTGTTCCCAAACTTATGGAGGAGTCTCTGTGGAAAATCCATCGCTTGCCTCTCATTGTCTCACTCTCACTTCCTCTGTTTGCTCGACGATATAAGGTTTGCGGTTCCAAATGCAGGCCACTCAGCCCCAATTGGTGCAGCCTGGGTGGGGTAAGAGACTCCTCTCCCGCATATCAGGCAACTCCAGCCTCATTCCTGGCGGAGGGCTTTTGCCCGAAACGTCAATTTTCCTGCTCTTCGGATGCTGCCTGACCTGCTGTGCTTTTCCAGCACCACTCTAATCTTGACTCCATCAGCGTATCCGTCAATTCTTATTTGGCTCCCCCTTGAAGAGTTAGATCCTGAATCCACTTGAGCTGTAACAGGATCAGACCCCACTCTGCTAACATCCAACTGACAGACATCAGCTACCCAGCCAATCTGGTGGCCACTGGTACCCTCCAGAAATTAGAGTTGCACGTTCTAACACCAATATATAATAAGCACACAGATCACAAAGCATGCGTTCTTTATTCCACTATTAAGAAACGTAAAGGGGAATTAAGGTTAGACTAGGAAAACAGGGTTTTCACATGGATCTAGGCCAGGACCTCAAATCTGCTTCAGGAAATCAGAGAGTTGTTACACCACAGAGAGAGGGCATTCAGCTAACTCTATTTATGCCAGCTCTCTTCCCCCTCCTGTAAGGCCAAGCCATCCATGGTGTCCCAGACTTGGTTCTTCAGTTGGGGGAACCATTGCCCTCAGCAGCTTCCAAGATGGAAAACGCATTTCTGAGTGGGAGCTAAAGGGGACACCCCTTGGAAAATCCTTTACTGTCTCCCCCTCTCTTTGCGGGGCCTTTTTCCCCCAAAGATCCCTTGCCCCAAGGAGGGTCCTTGCGACTCATCAATCTGTCCTGCTCAGTGGCCTCCCTCACCATCGCCCCCTCCCCGCCACTGGAGGTCTCACTGCAGAATACACCCCCATGCTGTTGCCCCGAGCTCTGGATAGCGATGGTAAAGGCACCAGTCTTCTATCTATTGCACAGCAGTTAGGAACCTCTCCCACTCTTTCCAATTGATGCTGATGGGGCTTAAAGAATTCACAAGTCGGTGATTGGACCTGCTTTGTTGTGGAAGGGACACACCTTCTCTGGCCACCAAGTGCAGATGTGGGACTTGAAGCCGGGCTTCCTGGCTCAGAGGCAGGGACGTTTCACAATCATTTTTACCGCTGCAATGGAACCCGAATTGCCATTATTGAACGGGAACCATAGCATCATGAGACCAGAACTGACTACGTTATTAATTCTGCAACAGAGTCACTCGACTATCAAACAACCATGCATTAAAATCAACTAGCATTTCGAGGCGGATATGCTATTCTTGAATGGCATTTGTACATATGGAGTGACTTGGATTTTGAACGCCGGGCGCGAAGGCAGCATTTCCAAGTCCCGTTCTTTACTGAGATCTGAACGCAGAACTTGTGCGATTGTTCCCATCAGGCCCAGGGGCAAAGAGAAAGGCTTTGAGCGGGGGAAGCTTTTGAAAACTGATCAACAGGCCTGAAACTGGGCCATTTTGTTTCTAAAATAAAAATCAAAGGCCCTGAAGAGATAGCTTTGTGCCAAAACTGTGGCAAGGATGTGGTTACCAGCAAATAACGAGGCCTTGTTGTGAGGCAGTGTGTCTGCAGTAGATTCCAAACCAAAACAAGGAGTTGTTACAGAGTGGGGACCTTTTACTTTCACCTCTGCTGCTCATTTTCTTTCTCTCTGTCTTTAAATCTTCCTTTCGTCAGAAGGACTGAAGGAATTGCTTTCTTTTTGACCCTAGAAATCCAAGGATGTGTGGCAGTTAATGGCTGTTCCCGTAGTGACTTCCTGCTAGTGAGCGAAAGTTCAAAGGTGAGGTTTATGGTACGTACTCCTTCTGCAAAGCTCCCAGCCATCTCACAAAACAACAAAGAAGCTAGGAGCAGGCCGTTCAGTCCCTCCAGCCTGCTCCACTATTCAGTATGATCATGGTTGATCATCCAACTCAGTGCCCGTTCCCATTGTCTCTCCATACCTAACGTCACACAGCACAGAAACGGGTACTTCAGCCCAATGCATCCACGCCGACCAGATATCTTAAATTAATTTAGTTCCATTTGCCAGCATTTGGCCCATATCCCTCTCAACCCTGGCTGTCCATATACCCTCCAGATTTCTTGTAAATGTTGTAACTGTACCAGCCTCTACAATTCCTCTGGCAGCTCATTTCAAAGACGCACCACCTTCTATGTGAAAAACTTACCCCTCTCACTTTAAAGCTGTGCCCTCTAGTTTTGGACTCCATAGAGGAAAAGACCTTGGTTATTCACTTTATCTATGCCTCTCCTGATTTTGTAAACCTCTATAAGGTTCCCCCCTCAGCCTCTGATGCTCCAGCTCCAGCCTATTCAGCCTCACCCTAAAACTCAAACCCTCCAAATCGGTAATATCCTTGTAAATCTTTTCTGCGTCCTCTCAAGTTTAACAACATCCTTCCTATAGACCCTTTGATCTCTAAAATATCTAACTCCTTCTTGAATACATTCACTGTTTTGGTCTTCACCGTTTTCTGTGGCAGAGAATTCCACAGGCTCACCCCTCTCTGGGTGAAGCCATTTCTCCTCCTCCCAGCCCTAAAGGGCCCCGTGCCCTTAAACCATGACCCCTGGTCTCGGACTCCCCCACCATAGGGAAGGTCCTTCTGCATTTACCCTGTTTAGCCCTGTTAGAATTTTATGGGTATCTATAAGATCCCTTTCATTTCTCTAAACTCCGGTGAATACAATCTCTATTCATACCTTAACCCCTCTCAGGAATCAGTGCGGTGAATTTTCTCTGCACTCCTTCCGTAGCCAGAATGTCCTTCCTCAGTTAAAGTGTCCAAGACTGCGCACTGTACTCCAGGTGTGGTCTCACCATATACCTGTACAATTGCAGCAAGGTATCTCTGCCCCTTTACCCGAATCCACTTGCTAAGAAAGCCCACATACTGTTTGCCTTCTTCACCACCTGCCGTACCTACATGGTTACTTTCATTTTTAATTTACCACCACACTTAGAACGGTTCACATGGGGCATAAAAGAGCCCACAGCACCAATCAAAGTAGAGAGGTGTTCTCCCATTCTCATAGCTACCGGCCTTTCCTCAAACCGTACTGACAAAAAAGGAGGTGATGGCTGACTGGTATTGTCGCTGGACTGTTAATCTGGACACCCATTCTTGGGCACTCACACTCAAACCCTGTCAAGGCAGATGGTGGAATTTAAATTCAATGGAAATTAAGAGTCGAATGACGTTCATGAATCCTTTGGTCATTTGTCAGAAAATGATCATCTGGTTCATTCATGACCTTTAGGGAAGGAAACTGCCTTCCTTACCTTGTCTGCCCTACATGTGACTCCAGACCCACAGCAATGTGGTTGACTGTAACTACCCTCTGGGCAATTAGAGATGGGCAATAAATGCTGGCCTGGACAGAGAGACGCGCATCCTGGAATGGGGCAGGACAGTGGCTCAGTGGTTAGCACTGCTGCCTCACAGCACCAGGGACTCAAGTTTGATTCCAGCCTCCGGTGTCTGTCTGTGTGGAGTTTGCACGTTCTCCCCATGTCTGTGTGGGTTTCCTCCCACAGTCCAAAGATGTGCAGGTCAGGTGAATTAGCCAAGCTAATTTGCACATACTGTTCAAGGATGTATAGGTTAGGTGCATTAGTCAGGGATAAATGCAGGGGAATGGGTTTGGGTAGGTTACTCTTTGGAGGGTCAGTGTGGACTTGTTGGGCCGAATGGCCAATTTCTACACTGTAAGGACTCTTTGGTTCTAAGAAAAGACTGCCATTTCTTCTCATGTGGGCAGTGCAAGTGGATTCAGGTGCCACACTCATCTAAGAAACAATAATAGCTACACTTGGTGAAATAATTTGCCCAGTCAGTTCAGTTTTCCTTTAGTCGGGACTTTGCTCTGCGTCAATAAAGGTTGGAACATTCCATCAATTCATGTGGTGGGGGAGAGAACAGAGTTCACTCCAATGTCAAACATCATTACCATTTCACATCCCTTCATAAATTTTATGCGTTCTGTAAACGATCTTAGAGTTAATGAAATAATAAATGTTTACAAGATTAGTAGCCGACTCAGTACCTAGTCTCATTGACATAGCTTCCAAGGATGTTATGATAAATCTGTGCAAAACACTGGTCAGGCCTCATTCAGACAGGAGGTGGCATAAATTCACAAGAATGGTACCAGGGGTACGGATCGTCATTTGCAATGATCGCTTGGAGAAGCGGGGAATGTCCCGTTAGTGGATAGAGAGAAATGGTTCCTGTTAGTGGAAGGATTGAGAACCAAGGACACATTTCTGACCAGGTTTTTGGCAAACAAACCAAAGGAGGACACCTAGTTGTTCTGTAGAAGACTTGTACCAGACTCGTCGCTTGAACCCTGCTTCTCTCTCCACAGCCCTGCTGCGTTTCTTAGCATTTTCTGTGTTTGGTTCAGATTTCCGGAATCCACCCCATTCTGCCTTTGTGGAGTCACTGCCTCCAGGTTCCAAAGTGGCTTGGGGAAAGAAAATGTGGATATTTATCCGAAGGGGGATGAATTTGTTGGAATACATGGTCCAAAACCAAGAGATGGTTGGACTGCATTTTCTGAGCCCTGGCACAGTGTTTGAAAGGGCTCTTTCTTTACTGTCAGTCCTCCCTCGCTCTATTTATCAGCACAGATTGTCACTTAAACAGAACACTGTCCCATTTGAAGGATCGCCAGGTTTGACGTGGGGAAATTTCCAAGTGAAGGATGGATAAAGGGGAATCATGCTTCCAAATTCATTAAACTCAGCATCCTGAACAACACTCATATCTGTCCTCCCACTTTCTATAAAGAACCCCCCACAGACAACATTGAGCTGCATCCTCTCCGTTCTCTGTAAAGTAAGCATCGTGGCCACATGGTGGACCATGAAATAGGAAAGGGAAGTACTGCAGAAACTCAGGAGGCCTGGCAGCAACTGTATGTGAGAGAGAGAAAAAAAAGGTTTTACATTTCAGGACTACTGTCAAACATTAACCCTGTTTCTCTCTTCACAGAGGCTGCGGAACCTGCTGAGTTTCTCCAACACTTTCCGTTTTTGTTTAAGAGTTCTAGCAACAGCAGCATCTTTGCTTTGATCCAAATTGACTGCATGCATACTGCACGTTATGTTACTAACAGTTCTTTTCTTGGCTTGCAAAACCTTGCTATTCTGAGAGAAGCGTGTGAAATACTAATAGGTGGCAGATTCGTTGCCTGCGTCAGTTTTACAGTTTTCTTGCATATTTTATAGGGTTTGGAATAGATTTCCTTTTGAATGCCAAAACAATACCGTATGAGTGATAATGGCATGGTGATAATGTTACTGTACAAGTATTCCAGGCTACTATCAGGAACATGAGTCCACATCACACTATTGCAGCTGGGAATTTAAATCCAGTTTGTGAATGTATTGGGACTATCTTGCAGAAGTATGATTGAATGTTATAAAAATCCATCCAACTTTCTAATTATCCTTGAGGGAAGAAAGTCTGTGTTTGAGGGCCGCACAGTGGCTCAGTAGTTAGCACTGCTGCCTCACAGCGCCAGGGACCTGGATTTGAGTCTAGCCTTGGGCGACTGTCTGTGTGGCGTTTGCACATTCTCCCCATGTATGCGTGGGTTTCCTCTGGGTGCTCTAGTCCAAAGATGTGCAGGTTAGGTGAATTGGCCATGCTAAATTGCACATAATGTTCAGGAGTATGTAGGTTAGGTGCATTAGTCAATCATAAATATAGGATAGGGGAATGGGTCTGCATGGGCTACTCTTCAAAGAGTTGGTGTGGACTTGTTGGGCCGAAGGGCCTATTTCCATACTATAGGGATTCTATGAAAAAAAGGGATGGATTTTCCAATGATATCTTCTGCCTTGGAAGGAATAGATTTTAAAATCATTCTGAAAGATGCAATCAACCTCTAGTTGTGACATCCACCTGGGTAACCTTATCCTACAACATGGTGCCGAGGTCCAGTCAGGAGGAGAAAGTGAGGACTGCAGATGCTGGAGATCCGAGTCAAGACTGTGGTGCTGGGAAAGCACAACAGGTCAGGCAACATCCAAGGAGCAGGAGAATCGACATTTCGGGCTGAAGCCCTTCAGAGTCAACATCAATCTCTCCCTCCCGTTATCATGTCACAAACCATCTCTCCAATCCTAATTTTCTTTGTGCGGTGAGAATTCAAAAAAAGGTGGTTTAGATTAGATGATTAGATTAGATGACTTACAGTGTGGAAACAGGCCCTTCGGCCCAACAAGTCCACACCGCCCCGCCAAAGCGCAACCCACCCATACCCCTACATTTACCCCTTACCTAACACTACGGGCAATTTAGCATTGCCAATTCATCTAACCTGCACATCTTTGGACTGTGGGAGGAAACCGGAGCACCCGGAGGAAACCCACGCAGACACGGGGAGAACGTGCAAACTCCACACAGTCAGTCACCTGAGGCGGGTCTCTGGCGCTGTGAGGCAGCAGTGCTAACCACTGTGCCACCGTGCCGCCCATCTGGAGAGTTTTCTGGAAGTTTTCAGACCTGACTCCAATTGCTTCTCCACCTGTGAGCAGCTGATTGTGAGCGGGCTCACTGATTTCTAAACTGCACTTTTAAAATGGAGTTGCCAGTTTTTGGCCTCACATGCTCACCCAGCTTCATGTATCTATCCCACTGTGACTTAAGACCATAAGAAATAGCAGCAGGAGTAGGCCTTTCGGTCCCTTGAGGAGACAATGAGGTCGGCAGATGCTGAAGATCAGAGTTGAGAGTGTGGTGCTGGAAAAGCACAGCAGGTCAGGCAGCATCCGAGGAGCAGGAAAATCAACGTTTTGGGCCGGAGTCCTTCATCAGGTATTCAGTCCCTCGAGCCTACTCCACTATTCAGTAGGATCGTGGTGGATCCCAAACTCCCCACAGCCACTTTCCCGACTTTCCCACCATACATTGAGTTGGGAGGTCATATTACAACTGTACAGGATATTGGTTAGGCCACTTTTGGAATACTGTGTTCACTTCTGGTCTCCCTGCTACAGGAAGGATGTTATGAAACTTGAAAGGGTTCAGAAAATATTTACAAAGATATTGCCTGGATTGGAGGGTTTGAGCTACGGGGAGAGGCCGAATAGGCTGGGGCTGTTTTCACTAGAACTTCAGAGGCTGAGGGGTGACCTTATAGAGGTTTACAAAATCATGAGGGGCATATTTAAGTTGAATAGACAAGGACTTTTCCTTGGGGTAGGAGAGTCCAAAACTAGAGGGCATTGGGTTTAAAGTGAGAGGGAAAAGGGACGTACGTGGCAACGTTTTCACGCAGATGATGGTGCGTGTATGGAATGAGCTGCCAGAGGAAGTGGTGGAGGCTGGTACAATTACAATATTTAAAAGAATAGGAAGGGTTTAGAGGGATATGGGCCAAGTGCTGGCAAATGGGATGATTAATTTAGGATATTTAGTCAGCATGGACAAGTTGGACTGAAGAGTCTGTTTCTGTGCTGTAAAACTCTATGAGTCGATGATTCTACCTTTGATTTCCCCCGCTGACTTTGTTACTGTGGTAGGAATAAAACATTGAGCGTATACTGTGAAAGCAATTTATAAGCACGAATTCTGATGTGTTATGTCAACTTTGATCCGCGTTGGATCCAAATTCTGGAATTCCCTCTTAATAGCACTGGGGCAGATTGTTGAAGACGACAAGTCACAGGCAAGTCAAGTTGGGGCAAAACTAAATGCCAGGCATGCCAAGAAGGGTAGAAGGAAGAAAGGAGAAGACAGAAATAAGGGAGGGAAAGAAAGAAAAAAAGAATAGAAGGAATAAAAAGGGAAATACAAAGAACTGGAAAGAGAAGAAATAATTTTGTTCAGTGTTTCTCACATTCTCACTTTGATGAAAGAGTTAAGATAATTAGTTTGCCTAAACAAAGAGTGAGAATATTTTCTTTGAGGGAGGTGTTTGCTTTCATTTAATCTAATGGTTTATTAGATTCCAGGCTCAAGTTTCCTGGAATGATATTTGACATTTAAAGTTAATTGGCGCGATTTTCTCTGAACACAGTGAGATCCTGCCTGGAACAGTGAGGCCCACTGTTAGAAAGCTTTCTAATGTTGAGGTCCTCAGGAATTCATATCAGTGCCCAGTTGTACAGACAGAGAACCATTCCCCTTGTGTGCAGCAGATTAAAACGTTATAGGACGGACTCTAACAAGGGCTAGAGCAATGCAGGCTACGTTGAGATTTGGGGGAGAATCAGGTGATAAGTTGGGAACAAATCATACACTTTGCCAGGCCATAAGACTGAGTTTCTCACTAGACAGTGGAGAGTTGCTAATGAAGGAAGGTTATAGCAGATTGAATGCCTTATTAATGCTACAACTCACCTCTTCAATCTTAACTTCCTAGCTTATCCATCACATCAAATGAGCTAGACATGGAGAATTCCAACACGGAACTCAAAGTGGAACCTGGCAAACTTAATTTTGCTTTGAAAGGGCCTCCATACTCAGAGAGTCATAAAGTCATAGAGATGTACAGCACAGAATCAGCCCCTTTGTTCCAACTCGTCCATGCCAACCAGATATCCTAAATTAGTCCCATTTGCCAGCATTTGACTCATATCCCTCTAAACCCTTCCTATTCTGGGCAGCACAGTGGCTCAGTGGTTAGCACTGCTGCCTCATAGCAACAGGGACCTGGGTTCGATTCCAGCCTCGGGCGACTGTCTGTGTGGAGTTTGCACATTCTCCCCGTGTCTGCGTGGGTTTCCTCTGGGTGCTTTGGCTTCCTCCCACAGTCCAAAGATGTGCAGGTCAGGTAGATTGGCCAGGCTAAATTGCCCATAGTGTTATGTGCATTAGTCAGAGAGAAAAGGGTCTGGGTGGGTTACTCTTTGGAGGGTGGATGTGGACTTGTTGGGCCAAAGGGCCTGTTTCCATACTGCAGGGAATCTAATCTAATCGCCATTGCTTGGAGTCACATACAGACAGGAGCAGGTTAAAAATGGAAAATTTCCCTCCATAAAGACCTCTCACAACTATCCAAAGGCTTCACAGTACTCGTTGGTAATTCTGCATTGTAGTTAACCGACTTTATTCCCCCTCCCCAGTTGGGATTTGAGCTGGACGTCATAGGCATATAGATTACCACTCCCTTAATATCACAATGTAGCCCCTCCGCATGAGGGCTGGGTGTAAGGTGAGGAGTGCTCTGAAATGTAACACAATTTGTTATTCCAATTGCTCAAGGACAGCTGTGTGTAACGTAATAAGTCCCAACGAACTTTAATTGCTCTGACATCCTGAAGCTAATTACAGTTGGATTGCGTTGAAGGAGAGTGTGACCTCAGGTCAGTTTGAAGGTCTCGATGTTGCCCAGTAAGTTTCCCTGTCAATTAGAGGACAGTCATTTCCTCATCACTCTTAGACTTTCAACATGAGAAGCAGCAGAGAATTGAAAGCATGTGAGAGAATTTTGCAGGTGAATTGAGACATCTTCCTCACAAAGCCCTGTATCACACCTCACCTTTAAGTCATGGCTGAAACGCGAGGATCCTCCACTGTGCTGAGCTCATCTACTACCATCACCATTCACTCCATCCATCGCTCAAGGAAAGTAGCAGCATTGTACACCACCGACAAGATGCACTTCAGTAACTCACCGAGGCTCCTTTGACAGCACCTACCAAACTCACAAACTCCACCATCTAGAAAGACAAGGGCAGCAGATACATTGGACTGTTCCTAAGGCAGTGACCATCTCAGGGTTGGTACTGCATTATCATTACTGAAACCTACCATCATCAACCTGGGGGGGGAATTCCTCTGATCAGAAACTCAACTGAACAAGCCATATAAACACAATGGCTACAAGAGCTGGTTCAGTGGTTAGCACTGCTGCCTCACAGCATCAGGGTCCCAGGTTCGATTCCAGCCTCAGGCGCCTGTCTGTGTGGAGTTTGCACATTCTCCCCGTGCCTGCGTGGGTTTCCTCTGGGTGCTCCAGTTTCCTCTCACAGCCCAAAGGTGTGCAGGTTAGGTGGATTGGCTAAATTACTCATAGTGTCCAGGGATATGTAGGTTAGATAGGAAATGCAGGGTTACAGGGATAGCTTTGGGTTGGGGGGGAGGTGGGATGCTCTTTGTAGGGACTGTGTGGACATGATGGGCTGAATGGACTGTTTCCACACTGTAGGGATTCTACCGTTGACAAAAAAATCAGATCTGAGGCTGCAGCAAGTAGGTCACCTCCTGACTTCCCAAAGCCTGTCCACCATCGACAAGGCATAAGTCAGGTATGTGATGTAATACTCCCCTGAAACTACAACAACAGCATCTAGTGGAGGAACACCTCATAATGGAACCACACAGCATGAACATTGAATTCACCAGTTTCCAAATCTCCTGTCCCAGATCCGCCCCCTTGACCTTATTTACCTGTCCATTTTCCTTTCCACCTATCTGCTCCACCCTCCAAACTATCACCTCCTATTATTCACATACTTGTTTCCTAGGCACACACACCCCCTTGCCCCCATTTATCTCTAAACCCCCTTTCCCCTCTCCAATCCTGAAGAAGGGGCCTGCCTGAAACCTTGACTCTCTTGCTCCTCGGATGCTGCCTGACCTGCTATGCCTTTTCCAGCACCATGCTTCATCAACTCGAATTTCTCCAACATCTGCAGTCCCCATTGTCTCCTACTTTAGGGTGTAGATTTGCTCGCTGAGCTGTAGGTTTGATATCCAGACGTTTCATTACCTGGCTGGATAACATCATCAGTGGCGACCTCCAAGTGAAGCGAAGCTGTTGTCTCCTGCTTTCTATTTATATGTTTGTCCTGGATGAGGCTCCTGGGGTTTGTGGTGATGTCATTTCCTGTTCGTTTTCTGAGAGGTTGATAGATGGCATCGAGATCTATGTGTTTGTTTATGGTGTTGTGGTTGGAGTGCCAGGCCTCTAGGAATTCTCTGGCATGTCTTTGCTCAGCCTGTCCCAGGATAGATGTGTTGCCCCAGTCGAAATGATGTTTTTTTCTCATCCGTGTGTAGGGCTACGAGGGAGAGAGGGTTGTGTCTTTTTGGTGGTGTTCGTATATCCTGGTGGCTAACTTTCTTCCTGTTTGTCCTACGAAGTGTTTGTGGCAGTCCTTGCATGGAATTTTGTAGATGATGTTGGTTTTGTCCTTGGGTTTTACTGGGTCTTTTAAGTTTGTTAGATTTTGTTTGAGAGTGTTGGTGGGTTTGTGTGCTACTAGGCTTCCGAGGGATCTTAGTAGTCTGGCTGTCATTTCTGAGACTTCTTTGATGTATGGTAAGGTGGTTAGGGTTTCTGGCTGTGTTTGGTCTGCTTGTTGTGGTTTGTTCCTAATATATCCAGTCCCTCTAACACAGGAGCAGCAGTGCGTGCTATCTACAAGATGCCCTGCAGAAATTCTCCAGAGATCTTTAAACAACACCTTGCAAACCCATGACCACTTCCATCTCGAAGGACAAGGGGAGCAGATACCTGGGAACGCCACCACATTCAGGTTCCCCTCCAAGCCACTCACCATACTGACTTGGAAATATACCGCCGTTCCCTCACTGTCACTGGGTCAAAATCCTGGGAAGACCCTTCATAGCAACACGGTGGATGTCGCTACAGCCAAGGACTTCATGAAGACAGCTCACTATCATCTTCCCCGAGGACATTATGACCATAATATATCAGAGCAGAAGTAGACCATTCAACCCGCCATTCAATGAGATCATGACTGATCTGATCATCCTGACACCCACTTTGACCCACATCCTGACAATACTTGATCCCCTCACTGATTAAACATCCATCTTAGCCTTGAATTTATTCAATGAACCAGCAGAGAATTCCACAGATTCATTAACCTCTGAGAAAAGAAATTCCTCCTCATCTCTCTCTTAAATGTGCCACCCTTATCCTGAGATGATGCTTCCTGGTCCAAGATTGACCCACAAGGGGAAACAGCCTCTCTCAAATTAAGTCCCCAAAGAATCAGATAGGTTCCAGTAAGGTCTCCTCTCATTCTTCTGTATTCCAATGAGGACAGGCCCAATCAACTCAACCTCTCCTCATAAAACAGTCCCTCTATACCTGGTATCAACCTGGTTAACATTCTCTGGACTGCCTCCAATGTCAATATATCTTTCCTCAGACAAGGGGCCCAAAATTCTTCAGTTTTCCACAGAGGCAAAGAGTTATAGAGTCCTATAGCGTGGAGACTGGCCCTTTGGCCCAGACTGATCCATACTGACCAAAATACCCATCCATGCTAACCCCATTTCCCTGCACTTAGCCCATATCCTTCTAAACCTTTCCTATCCAATTATTTGTCCAAATACCTTTTAAATGTTGTTAATGTACCCGCCTCAACCACTTCCACTGGCAGCTCATTCTACATGCGTACCACCCTCTGTGTCAAACAGTTGCCCCCAGGTTCCCTTTCATTCTTTCCCCTCTAACCTTAAACTGATGCCTCTCTTCCTCGATTCCCCAACCCTGGGAAAAAGACTGAATGCATTCACCCTATTCGTGCCTCTGTATTACCCTTCTGTAAGATCCCCCCTCAGTCTCCCACGCTCTCAAGAAAAAAAAGTCCTAGCTTGTTCAACTTCTCCCTATAACTCAGACTGTTGAGTCCTGGCAACATCCTTGCAAATTTCTTCTGCACGCTTTCCAGTTTAATCACATCTTTCCTATAGCAAGTGGCCTTCCAGCTGTGGCCTGACCAGTGTCTTGTATAATTTTAGCCAAAAAATCCCTACTTTATACTCCATGTCTTGTGAAATAAAGGACAACATTCCAGTTGCCTTCCCTATGACCTGTTACTTGGATGTTAGCTTTTTTTTTGAGATTCACAGAGGATTGCCAAATGTCTCCATTCTGTAGCTTACTACACAACCTTTCTCCATTTCAATATTATTCAGTTCCTTTATTCCTCCCGCCAAAGTATATAGTTAAAAACAAGGGCTGCAAATGCTGGAAACCAGATTCTAGATAGAGTGGTGCTGGAAAAGCGCAGCAATTCAGGCAGCATCCGAGGAGCAAGAAAATCGACATTTCGGGCAAAAGCCCTTCATCAGGAATACAGGCAGAGAGCCTACTCCCTGAGATTCTTATAGAGAGAGGAAGAAAACTTCTTCAAGGCAGGCATCCTTGCAAGAGGATTTGCAGTCGGGTTAAAATCAACGAGGTAAAAATAACAAGGCTGCAGATGCTGGAAACCAGAGTCTAGCCTAGAGTGGTGCTGGAAAAGCCAAAGTATATAACCTCACGTTTCTCCACGTTATATTCCATCTGCCAAGCCTTAGTCCTCTTAAATCTGTCCATGTCCCTTAGTAAACTCTCAGTGTCATTCTCACCATTGACTTCCCACTCATTTTTATATCATTTACAAACTTAGCTGCAGTGCATTCGCTTTCTTCAACCAAGTCATTAATATACCGTAATATATTGTGAATAATTGCAGCCTGTGAAAAATGTACAATAAATCCTGGCCTGACCTGTGACACCCAAATCCCATGAATGAGTTTCTATAAAAATCACTCTTTCACTAACGTTCAATAATCGTCCTGTGAATTAACCCAGAGTAGGTCCTGATTTCGATTGGGCCTGATACCGGACCACAATGGGCATGTCAGGTGAGCAATGGAAGGATTGTGGTCAGAGAAGCAGGTGGTAGTTCAACTGGAGGTGAGAGATCCTGCGATGTCAACTCCGGGGCTACATCCAATCAAAGTTGGCCATCTTACCGGGGTTGACTTCGGAGGTTCTGGACTGGCGTATCCTGCCAATCATTCTTCAGCCTTCTGCATCTTGATGTTGCCTGAATCAATTCAGCTAACTTTAATTCGGGTCTCTGTCCTTTGAACTCTCCGCCTCAGTGCAGCTCAGGGGCTCATCAATGTCCAATTCAGTTTAAGCCATTAAGATGGCTTTGGATTACTGCTTGGATCCGGGGAAAAGACCGGAGATTAATGAGCTGGCGCAGGCATGATGGGCTGAACGACCTCCTTCTTATGCCATAACAATTCTGTGATTATATGTGAAGAGCTGTTGTTTTGCAGCACTAGGTGGAGTCAAGCAGCCATTGAAACAGGGAAGATTAGATTCCCTACACTGTGAAACAGGCCCTTCGGCCCACACCAACCCGGCAAAGAGTAACCCATCCAGACCCTGGCCAATTCACCTGGTCTGCACATCCTTGGACTGTGGGAGGAAACCAGAGCACCCGGAGGAAACATGGGGAGAATGTGCAAACTCCACGCAGACAGTCACCCGAGGCTGGAATCGAACCTGGGACCCTGGTGCCGTGAGGCAGCAATGCTAACTACTGAGCCACCGTGCCGCCCATAGATGGAAGAAACGTGCAGAGGAGATTACAATCTGGGAATGGGGCAAACTTGAAACAGCTGGATAATGTCTGAGGGACAGAAAGAATGGGCGTTCGCAACAGCATTCCATTTAATCAGAGGATTATTCACAACTGGGTCTTTAATGACAGGAAGGGTAGAAAGTTGTGGGAATTCCCCACAAGTTATGACTATTATTCATGGCACACGACTGCCAAGAGACTAATTTCTCTCTCCAGATGTTTGCTATTTTCAAAGGCGGTTGTTTCTTCCATTGCTTTTTTCTCTGTTCACTTTATGCCATGCCTTTATAAGAATTACTCAACTGGCACAGTGCACCTTCTGAGAGAACTTTAACCTTACTGCCCAGCGGGACGGAAAGGAGTCTAGGTCAAAGTGTTTGAAGATCACCCTTCACCTCATAGTTGTGGTTACCTACTCGGGAACCTCCATGGAAAAGCTTTCACTTTTGCTGCGAGGGTGTTGTTCTGAAGGAGACATACAATGGCATTGTCATCACTAAATTTCCCCCATTATCAACAATGGCGGTTACCATTGACCAGAAACTCAACTGGGCTCCCTACATATACACAATGGCTACAAGAGCAGGTCAGAGGCTAGGTATACTGTGGCGAGTAACTCACCTCCTGCCTCCCGTCCAGCTTCTACAAGACTCAGGTCAGGAGTGTGATGGAATACTCCCCACTTACTGGATGGGTGCAGTTCCAACGACACTCAAGAAGCTTGACACCATCCCCAGGTCAAAGCAGCCCGCTTGATTGGCACCACATCCACAAGCATCCACTCCCTCCACCACCGGGAGTTGCCAGCAGTATAACTCATTGCCAATAGTGTGTACTATCTGCATGATGCACTGCAGAAATTCACCAAAGATCCTCACTCAGCATCTTCCAAACGCACAACCACTTCCATCGACAGAGACAAGGGCAGCAGCTACATGGGAACACCACTATCTTCAAACTCCCCTCCAAGCCACTCACTATCCAGACTTGGAAATATATCACCATTGCTTCACTGTCGCTGGGTTAAAATCCTGGAATTCCCTCCTTAAGGGTATTGTGGGTCAACCCATAGCAGGTGGACTCCAGTGGTTCAAGAAGACGGCTCACCCCCATCTTCTCAAAGGGGCAACTAGGGACAGGCAATAAATGCTGGCCCAGCCAATGACACCTACATCCCATGAGTGAATGAAAAAAAAAATCAGCTAACCTTCATTCTCCAGACTCATTGACCCCTCAGAACCTTAAGGGACCACTCTGGGTTAGCCATCTATTTGGATGCTATCATCCTGTCATAAAAGCTGGAACTGGTAAATGCAATTCTTATTTGTGAATGTAACTGTTCTGTGCACTCTGTCCTCTCTCCTTATTTTGAAAGGAAGAACAGATTCAAATTCATCTTTCACCAGGGCACCGAGTACAGAAGTTGGGACATTATGTTGCAGTTGTACAGACATTGGTGAGGCTGCACTTGTGTTCAGTTTTGGTCACCTTGTTATCAGAAGGATGTTAATAAATTGGAAAGAGTGTCGATGAAATTATAAGGATGTTGCTAGGACTCAACGGTCTGAGTTATAGGGAGAGGTTGAACAAGCTAGGATTTCTTATCCTTAGAGTGTAGGAGACGGAAGGGGGGATCTTATAGAAGTGTATAACATCATGAGAGGCATGGATAGGGTGAATGCACTCAGTCTTTTTCACAGGATTGGGGAATCGAGGACTAGAGGGCATCAGTTTAAGGTTAGAGGGGAAAAGAATAAAAGGGAACCTGAGGAGCAATGGTTTTACACAGAGGGTGATATGCATATGGAGCTGCCAGCAGAAATTGGATTGGATTCCCCACAGTGTGGAAATAGGCCCTTCAGCCCAACAAGCCCACACCGACCCTCTGAAAAGAAATCCACCCAGACCCATTTCCCTCTGACCTAAGACTATGGGCAATTCACCTAACCTGCACATCTTTGGATTGTGGGAGGAACCCACCAAGACACAGGGGGAACGTGCAGACCCCAGACTGGAATCGAACCTGGGTCTTTGGCGCTATGAGGCTGCAGTGTTAACCACTGAGCCACCATGCCACCTGCAAGTGGTTGAGGCAGGTATATTAACAACATTTAAAAGGCATTTGGACAAATACATGAATAGGAAAGGATATGAGCCAAGTGCAGGGAAATGGAGTTAGCATGAATGGATATTTTGGTCACTGGATTAGTGGTGCTGGAAAAGCACAGCAGTTCAGGCAGCATCCAAGGAGCAGTAAAATCGACATTTCGGGCAAAAGCCTGGATATTTTGGTCAGTATGGACCAGTTTGTACCAAAGGGCCTGTCTCTGTGCTGTGGGGCCCTGTGACTCTATGACTATGTGTTTTCACCTGACACATCATCTCCCTCAGCTTAACCTTCCCCTTTGGACTTTTCAAAGCAGTGACCTCTGACAATGCGAGGAAGAGCACGTCTTCAGCAATGCTCACCCATCCCGCTGTGAGATGGTGAAACTGCGACACAACTTCCGGAACAGAATTCCACCCGGATCCACAGAAATTAGATACCAACAGGGGTCAACAGCCAGTAAGGAGCTCGTCTTAGGCAAAGCTCGAACCTTTCAAAAGGAAGAATTTAACAAGAGGTAGGTGATGGTTATTAAAAGTTTGATTACATTTTAAAACACTGTTTAGTTGCTTAGCCATTGTTTGATAACAAGTGATGCGTTTGGACTGGAGACTGGCATCTGTGATGGCAAAGGGGATCACTAGGACAAGGTTAAGATGCACTGTATTCCTGACAAGAAATGTTTGGAACTACTTCATAACCTTGTATTTGCGATCACATTTAGAGATTAGCATTTGAAGCTAAAGCCAGTGGGATTGGGGTGTCTTTGCCAACATAGAGAGAGAACTGGTTGGCGGTCAGGACATAAAGATAGGAATAAACGAGTGTTCTTCTGACCAGCAGGCAGTAACTAATAGGGTACTGCAGGGATCAGTATTCGGACCAAGCTATTCACAACATATATTAGTGATTTAGACAAAATTTGCTGATGGCACAGAGTGGAGTGGAAGGGTAGGCTGTGAGGAATGTGCAGAGATGTTGCAGTTTGAATTGAACAGGCTGAGTGGGCAAGTGCATGGAAGATGAAGTATCAAGGATAAAGGAAAATCCCAAGTTATTTTCCAAGCGCACTGAGGGCAAAAGTATAACAAGGCCCATTGAGGTAATTTTTGCGTGGCGTAGGGCCCATTGAATGAATGCGTGCAGTCTTAGATTAGATTACTTACAGTGTGGAAACAGGCCCTTCGGCCCAACAAGTCCACACCGACCCGCCAAAGCGTAACCCACCCAGACCCATTCCCCTACATCTAACACTACGGGCAATTTAGCGTGGCCAATTCACCTAACCTGCACATTTTTGGACTGTGGGAGGAAACCCACGCAGACACGAGGAGAATGTGCAAACTCCACAGAGAGAGTCGCCTGAGGCGGGAATCGAACCCAGGTCTCTAGTGCTGTGAGGCAGCAGTGCTAACCACCGTGCCACCGTGCTGGCACACGGGAATTTTGAGGTAATTTTTGCATGAAGCCAGGGGTTATGGGTCGGGTTCTGAATGAACACTGTGTGTCAGCGTTCACTCGTGAGAGGGACAAGTGGTGTAGAAATCAGGGAGCATGTCTGTGATACAATGCAAGACATTAGCGGAGACAGAGAGAAGAATTTGAGGGGTCTGGCAGGCTTAAATCTCATGGGCTGGATGAAAAATATTCCAGTCTGTTATGGAAGGAAGAAAGGAAGTAGCAGCAGTACTGACAATAATTTTCAATCCCTTCCTGCCCGAGGAGACGTGCTGGAGTCCTGGAGGATAGCCAGCATTGTCCAGTTATTCAAGTAGAGAGCAAGGGATAAACCAGGAAACTACAGACCAATTAATCTGACCACAATGGTGGGGAATCTCTTGGAAGCAATCCTGAGGAACAGTAACAATCTACATTTGGAGACACAGGGGTTAATCAAGAACAGTCAGCATGGTTTAAAGGGGAGGCCATGTCTGATCAACTTGACTGAAAATTCTTTGAAGAGGTGACCAGGTGAGGACAATGGTTTTGATGTAGTCTAATTGGCTTTTGATAACATCCCACAAGGAAGACTGATAACAAAGGTGAGAGCCCATGGGATCCAAGGAAACTTGTCATAATTGGATCCACAATTGGCTGAGAGGCAGGAAGCAGAGGATGATGGTCGATATCTTTATGACTAATGGAAGTCTGCATCTATCGGTGTTCCTTGGGGATCAGTATTGGGGCTCTAGCTGTTTATGAGTATCTATAAATGATTTAAACTTGAATATAGGATGGTTACTCATTAAGCTCACAGCTAATATGAGAATTTTTGGGATGGTAATAGTGAGAAGGAGTATCTTACATTAAAGAAGTATAAAAATGGGTTGGTCACATGGGCTAATCAATGTGAGGTGATACACTGAATCTGGACAAATGAGCGAAGGAATTACATCATAGACAAAGATTAGATTCAATTCCCTACAGTATGGAAACAGGACCTTTGGCCCAACAAGTCTTCACCAATTCTCCAAAGAGTAACCCACCCAGACCCATTCCCCTACTCTGTATTTACCCAAGACTAATGCACCTAACACTATGGGCAGTTTAGCTTGGCCAATGTACCTGGCCTGCACATCTTTGGACTGTGGGAGAAAGCCAGAGCAAACCCACACAGGCACGGGGAGAATGTGCAAACTCCACACAGACAGTCACCCAAGGCTAGAATTGAACCCAGGTCCCTGGCGCTGTGAGGCAACAGTGCTAACCACTGAGCCACCATGCCACCTGAGGAAAGGGAATGGGAAAACAGAGGGACCTTGGTGCTCATGTCCACCAGCCCCCTAAGGTATCAGGACAGGCAGATAAAGTGGTTAAGAGGCATATAATATACTTGCCCTTATTAGCTGAGGCATAGTGTTTAAGAGCAGGCAGGTTATGTGGAACTGTATAAAACGTTGGTTAGGCCACAGCTAAAGGTATGCCGTTCTGGAATTCACATTATGGGAGGGATGTGATAGAACTGGAGACGGTGCAGGGGAGATTTACCAAGACAGTGCCTGGCCTGCAGAGTTTCAGTGATGGAGAGAGATTGGACAAACGGGAGTTGTCTTCCTTGGAACAGAAGAGACTGAAGGAGGACATGATTGAGATGTATAAAATTATGAAGGGCAGAGATAAGGCAGACAGGAAGAAACCTTTCCTCTTGATGGAGGGAAGAATGGTTGGGAGACATAGATTTAAGATAAAGTTCAGTGGTTTAAAGGAGATGTGAAGAAAGATTTTTTTACACCCAGAGGATGGTGGGAATCTGCCTATAAAGGTAGTAGAGGCAGAAACCCTCATAACATTTAAGGAGCATTCAGATAAACACTTGCAATGCCAAAGCATATAACTCTAAGGGCTGGAAAATGGCATTATGATAGTTAGATGGGTGTTTTTGACTAGTTTAGGTGGGCCAAAGGGCCTTTTTCTGTGCTGTAAAGCTCGAAGACTAGAATATGGATAAACACGAGGTCACCCACTTTGGTAGCAAAAGGGGCAGATTATTATCAGAATGGTGGTAGATTGGGAAAGGGGGACGTGCATCGAGACCTGGGTGTCCTTGTAGAGCAGTCACTGAGAGAAAGCATGAGAGTGCAGCAGGCGGTGAAGAAGACACATGGTATGTAGATCGTCATAGCGAGCAAATTCGAGTATAGGAGCAGGGATGTCTTGCTGCAATCATACAGACCAGTAATAAGACAACCCCAGGAATATTGTAACAGTTTTTGGTCTCCTTATCTGAGGGAGGATGTTCTGGTGATGGACGGAATGCAGTGAAAGTTTACCAGATAGATTCCTTGAATGGCAATGCTACCAAGTGAAGAAAAACCAGACCGATTAGGACTACATTCACTGGAGTTTAGAAGAATGAGGGGAGTGGGGGGGTGGGGGGGGGAGTCTCATAGAAACCTATTAATTCTGACAGGTTTAGACAGGGTAAATGCAGGAAGGCTGTTCCCCGTGACCAGGGAATCGAGAGTGTAGTGCTGGAGAAGCACAGCCGGTCAGGCAGCATCCGAGGAGCAGGAGAATTGATGTTTCAGGCATAATCCCTTCATCAGGGAGTGATGCCGTGACCAGGGAGTCCAGAACCAGGAGTCAGAGTTTAAAATCGTGAAGTAGGCCATTTTGGACTAAGGTGAGCAGAGAGTGGGGAGCCTGTGGAATTCTCTGCCATAGAAAGTGGTTGAAGCCAAAACATCAAATGTTTTCCAGAAGGAGTTAGATCTAGTTCTTAGGACTGAAGGGGTCAGAGGGTATGGGGAAAGAGTGGAAACTGGATTCGATGATCAGACCTGATCGTGTTGAATGATGGATCAGACTCAAAGGGCCGAATGGCGTACTCCCGCTGCTATTTTCTACGTTTCTAGATACTGGGCTCTGCTGTCATTGGGGATGGGGCATTAATGGAGCATCTTCTCTCTGTTACTTGTTAAATTGCGCACCGTCATTTCTGAGTGTGGAGTGGCAGGACCTCAGCGCAGTCTGGTTGGCTGTGGGATCACTGGGCTCTGTTTGACACGCATGCTTCACCATGTTGAAGGCCGGTAGACCATGGTCAACAAATGCTGACAGCTACGTGCTTCAGGGTCTGGCCAGTTACAGTGCTGCTGAGACACTCATGGTGGTAGACATCAAGGCCTCCCATCCAGATTACATTCTGCAAACTGACTGTCCTTCATGCTTCTCATTTTATCCTTCTGCACGCCAACTCGGGGGTGGGGAGGGGGGTGCAGGGGAGAGGGGATAAGGTGGCAGCTGATTTTCTCACCCATTATGGATATGATGCCATGAGACAGCAACACTCAGGGATGGGGAGTGGGGGAAGTTGCCTGAATGGTATGACTGGATGGGGCAAGCTGTCCCAATTATGGCCCCATCCATTCATGAGGGAGGGTCAACTCATATGCTTCCATCTTTTCTTCCTCCAGGCTTCACTACCGTAATTTTTTAAAAATCAGCAGCCTATTTCGGCCTGGATGTCCCTGGTCATGGGGCATGGTGGCTCAGTGGTCGGCCTTGTTGCCTCACAGCGCCAGGGACCCGGGTTCAATTCCAGCCTCAAGCGACTGTCTGTGTGGAGTTTGCACATTCTCCCTGTGTCTGTATGGGTTTCCTCCCACAGTCCAAAGATGTGCAGGTTAGGTGAATTGGCTACGCTAAATTACCCGTAGTGTTCAGAGATGGGTAGGGTTAGGTGCATTAGTCAGGGGGAAATGTTGAGCAATAGGGTAGGGGAAATGGGTCTGGGGGGGTTACTCTTCAGAGGGTCGGTGTGGACCTGTTGGGTCAGATGGTTTGCTTCCACACTATAGGAATTCTATTCTGTGAGATTAGCCCCTTTGGAACTGTCATGGTCTCATCAACCTAGCTAAGACCCTGGGGAGAGGGTTCAGCTGAGCTCCATTGATTAACCCTGATCGCTTCAACATAGGGCTGAATGAAACAATGTTTGAAAAAAGCTTGGCAAGAAAGAAGACAAGAAATTTGAACACCATATGCCATTGAATTCCCCACTTGTCCACGTCCCTACTGTCCAATTCTCCAATTTTCACAATGATTGACCCAGATTTTCTTTTCCCCATTCTTCCTCACCACCTGAGGACTGCGGTTTCCAGCTCTCAGAGACAGATGCGACTGTATGTTTTGGTTTCTTTTCCTGTCCAGGCCAGGTTTTGCTTCCCACACTCCGGACTGGTATGTACCAGTTGTGAATTGGGAGGAATTAGGGCAACAGGCCAGAAATACTAAAGAAACTGCCTGCACCTATGCTATCACTTCCTCCTGGTCCTGAGCAAATTGGCCTCTGGTGATCGCAAATCGAACTCACATGTTAAAAAACGGGGATTGGTAAAACTGCCTCAACTCTCACTCCATCTCCCCCTCTCTCCCTGAGCAACAAGTCAGTCTTTATAAAGCTCAAAGCTATCCCCAAGTTTCACCCGGCTCTATTATCTGAGGAGGATCATGTATCACCACTTGCACGCTCTCACAGTCTTTCGTGCTCCCGGGAAAGATATTGTCTTCAACTCGAGATTCTTCTACACACTTCAGACACTCTTCATCGCACTGTATACTTGCCTTTCCCTCTGACTTGGTGCATGACAGTACCCTGAGCAGCCTCTCTGTGTTCCAATACACTGCTGTAGACAACCCGCCACATCCCTGCACCCTTACTGGGTGGAGTCAAACTTGGTAGGGTAAGGGATCTCATAAATAGATAGCAAGACCTGCCTTTATAGAGGGGTCATCATGATCCCAGGACGTCCTAAAGAGCTCCATCATCCATGAAGTATTTTTGGAGGTGTTCTAATGTACGCGATTCAGCGGCCAAATTCCTGCAGAGGTAGCAGAGTCTCAAAATGTTGGTTTGCAGGTATTTAAGAAGGCAAACGGAATATTGTTTCTCATTGCTAGAGGGATGGAGGTTATACTGCAGCTGCATAGGGTGCTGGTGAGGCCACAGCTGGAGTACAGTATATAGTTTTGATAGAATCCCTACAGTGTGGAAACAGGCCATTTGGCCCAACAAGTACACACTGACCCTCCATACAGTAACCCACCCAGGCCCATTCCCCTGCTACTTTACACGTACCCCTGACTAATGCACCTAACTCACACATCCCTGAACACTATGGGCAATTTAGCATTGCCAATTTACCTGGCCTGCATGTCTATAGATTGTGGGAGGAAACCCACGCAGACACTGGGGGAACATGCAAAATCCACACAGACAGTCGCCCGAGGCTGGAATCGAACCCGGGTCCCTGGCGCTGTGAGGCAGCAGTGCTAACCACTGAGCCACCATGCCTTTCCTTACTTGAGCCTTACTTTGGTCTCCTTACTTGCCAAAGGATGTACTGACACTGGAAGGATGCAGAGGAGGTTCACTCGGGTGATTCCAGAGCTGAGGGGGTTGGCTTATGAGGAAGACAGATTGAGTAGACTGGGACTATAGTCATTGGAATTTAGAAGGACAAGTGGGGATCTTGTAGAAACATATAAAATTCTGAAGGGATCGAGAAGACAGAAGCAGGGAAGTTGTCTTCACTGGCGGGTGAAACTGGACGGAGGGGGCATAGCCGCAAAATAACGGAGGAGCAGATTTAGGACAGAGCTGAGGAGGAACTTCTTGTGAATCTGTGGAATTCCCTGCCCAGTGAAACAGTTGTGGCTCTCTCATTGAATGTTTTTAAGGCAAAAATAGAGAGATTTTTGAACAGTAAAGGAATTAAGGGTTATGGTGGGAGGGCAGGTAAGTGGAGCTGAGTCCATGAAAAGGTCAGCCCTGATCTTATTGAATGGTCTACTCCTACGCCTAGTTCCTATGTTCTTAGAAGATTCCCCAGACAGCAATGTGATGATGACGTGATCGTTTATTTCAGCGATTTTTGGCTAAGATTGGAACAGGATATCGGACTTCCGCAGCCCGTCCTACCCCACTGCTTGCCCTCCTGTTCCTGAGAGGGTGTTTAACCCAGCACCCCCACTGACAAACGGCACTCCCTCAGCGTAATCACTCCCTCCGGGCTGGGCACAGCCTGAGCATGTTGGTCTTTTCTGAACAGGAAAGCATCAGATGCACACCCCCGCCCCCACCCCCACTCTCCCCCTCCACCCACCCCCACCCCCGCCGGCCTATGTTTCCCAGGAGGCCCAGGTTCGATTCCTACCTGCTCCAGGGACATCTCCGAACAGAAAATATCTAAAAGACACAATGGCTGCAGAAAGGGAAGCAGAGTGGGGGAGGGAATTTGTTTGTTTGCCTCATCTCTCACTTGTGCAGGGCGATTGGGGAGATTTCACAACAGATGGGAGGCTAATCGAATGAGCTTTTATCTCCTGGATAAACACAGCTAACGTGGACGCAGTAGCTGAAGGAGATAAGGCAGTGGACCTGTGTGTGTGGATGCCACAGGAGACTCCCGAAAGCACCATGCTCCTGCTTTTCGTGCCCTGATAAGATCAGCGGGGTGGGCTGCCTTTCTCATGGAGACTGTGGCTCAGCAACGACAGACAGTGAAAGGCCGGCCAGTTCTGCAGAACCCCGAAAGGAATGTGACTGGTATTCCAAAAAGCTATCCACGGGAGAAACCACTTGATAAGTTAAAACCAGAATTCCACCAGACTGCCTGATAGATGTATCGATGTCGCTGACCCACCTCCTGATTACAACAGAGTACTGTGATTTACTCACTCTTTAATGGGACCAGCTTCAGTTTAATGCTTGCCTCAGCTGCGGGTTATGGTTCATATCTTGCCAGGAGCCAGTCTCACCACAGGAGGATGGCAATGGGACCTGGCTGGCTATTTAGCCATGGGGTGCATCACAAGGTAGACCGGCCTCCACACAGTGCCGAGCAACAATGACAAGGCAAGCTCCATCTGGTCTGTCAAGTTATACCATTAATCATAGAATCCCCACAGTGTGGAAACTGGCCCTTCAGCCCAACAAGTCCACACCGAACTTCCACAGGATATCCCTCCCTATGACTCTACACTTACCTCTGACTCATGCACCTAACCTATCCATCCCTGTGGGCAATTTAGCACCCTAACCTGCACATCTTTGGATTGTGGATGAAACCAGAGCAAACCCACACAGACATGGGGAGAATGTGCAAACTCCACACAGACAGTCACCTCAAGCTGGATTTGAACCCGGGTCCCTGGTGCTATGAGGCAGCAGTGCTAACCACTGAGCCACCCTGCTGCCCCAAATGCTAGGGGCTCTGGGTAGTGTTGTCAAACAGAGATACCTAGGGGTCCAGGTGCATAGTTCTTTGAAAGTTGCATCGCAGGTAGACAGCGTGGTTAAGAAGGTGTGTAGAACGCTTGCCTTCATTGCTTAGACCTTGGGACGTCATGTTGAGGTTGTATGGGATTTCAGTGGCGCATTTTTGGGAATACTATGTACAGTTCTGGCTGCCCTGCTATTGGAAGGATGTTGTTAAATTGAAGAGGGTTCAGAAAAGGTTTACCATGATGTTGCCAGGAATGGAGGGTTGGCGTTGCAAAGGGAAGCTGGATGGACTGGGATGGGACTTTACTCACTGGAATGTAAGTGGTTGAGGGGGGTCCTTGTAGAGGTTTAGAAAATCATGAGGGGCATAAATGAGGTGAACCGCAAAGATCTTTTCCCGAGGGTGGTGTGGTTCAAAACCAGGGGGCATATTTTTAAGGTGAGAGGAGAAAGATTTAAAAGGATCCTGAGGGACAACGTTTTCACGCAGAGGGTGGTGTGTATATGGAATGAGCTGCCAGAGGAAGTGTTGGATGCAGTTCCAACATTTAAAATACTTTCGGACAGGTACATGAATAGGAAAGATTTGGAGGGATATGGACCAAGTGGAGGTAGTTTAATTTGGGAAACTCTGTCAGCGTGGATGAGTTGGACCGAAGGGTCTGTTTCTGTGCTGTAAGACTCTATAACTCTCTAAACCTACCTCAGACTCACCACAGCCATTCAACGAAACCGGGCACCACTTCGTAAAGGGGCAGGAGAAACAATATTCCAGATACTGGAAGGATGCAGGGAGACGGAGATGGCAGGGACCTCACCGGGAAAGTGGGAAAGCAATTTGTGAAAGGATCAGCTTCGGGGATAATGATGGTTAAATGTAACCTGTTCCTCTGTGGTTTGTAATCCACACAGCTGCAGCCAGTGCAAGTTCCTCATGAGCACGTCCCGTGGTTTGCAATTACTACAGTCAAACTCATGTTTGTGGAATTCTCTTGTACATGGATTAGGTCAGCATTCCCAAATTCCCAAATCATTCCCATCACACGTTAGTGACTTTACACCACTGGAATTTAATGGTTGACATGAATGATCCATTCCAATGCGAGCCAGGGTTTTAAAAGCATTAAGGCTAGGAGCAGGAGGAGGCCATTCAGCCCTTTGAGTCTACTCCGCCATTTAATGCAATCATGGCTGATCTCATCTCAACCTCAACTCCATTCTCCTGCCCACTCCCCATGACCCTTCAACCCATTACCAATTAAAAATCTGTCCATCTCCTCCTCAAATTTACTCAGTGTACCACAATTTGGGGGAGTCAAATTCTTGACCCTTTGAGAGAAGTAATTCCTCCACATTTCTGTTTTAAATCTGCTGCCCCATCCTAAAGATATTCTAGATTGACCCTAATGAGTAAACTGTTGAAACTTTATTGCTGGAACAGCACAGCAGGTCAGGCAGCATCCAGGGAACCACAATTTGGGGGAGTCAAATTCTTGACCCTTTGAGAGAAGTAATTCCTCCACATTTCTGTTTTAAAGAATATCCTAAAGATATTCTAGATTGACCCTAATGACGAAACATCTCCCCATCTACTTTTTTCAATCCACTTTCGCATCTTATAGACCCTGAATTAGATCTCCACTCATTCCTCTAAACTCTAGGCCCAAACTGCTCAATCTCCCCTCATAAGAGAAGCCTTTTGTCTCTGGAATTAATCGATTGAACCTTTCCTGAAGTGCTTCAAATGCAATGACATCCTTCCTTTGCTGACCCTGCCTTTGTCAAGCTCTTCAATCTATCCTCCTCCTGTCCCTGTTTTCGGGGTGTGGGGAGTAAGAGGACTGAGCCCTGTCTCTCCTTTCACCACCCACTCCCACCTCTGTGTTTCCCCCAACCCCCCCCCTCCCCCCACCCCTCCCCCCTTCCACCCACCCTCCCACCTCCCTCTCCCTCATCATTGTGAAGCAAGCAAGACAATACAGTCAGGACACAGCTCAATCCTAAAGCAGGTGGATGTCTATCTGTGACCTCAGAACCTCCAAAGCCCTCTCGGAGTTGTGTGTTGACAGTGATTTGCAGGACCACCCAACGCACAGTCGAAGGGAACAGAAGTGTAACACAAGCAGTATTGTCCTTGACAGGAAAGGTGACTTGGGCGGTTTCCACAAGATTGCAAGCTTGAAGCACAAGGATGCAAGGGGTTCGTGCGTTCAGAACGATATAGGAGAAGTCCCATTAAGCATCAGCTTTGCAGAAACACCATCAAACTGTCCTTTTCATGATAGGCCCCAGCCTCCCTTCCCAGCAGTGTCCTCCTGCAGTGAATGTGCCTCTCCATTAATAACACATAGTCATTTGAGAGCTCAGAAACACTTGGATCAATTTTTTCGTGCCTGTTATTGTGCTCTGTTGAAGCACCCTCTCATTCCTTTCTCATATAAATCCAGCAGCATAGCCCACTTTTGTTGTCATTTTATAAAGTCCAAAGATGTGCATATTAGGTGGGTTGGCCACGCTAAATTACCCATGGTGTTCAGGGACGTGTAGGTTAGATGTGTTAGGCATGGGAAATGCAGGGTTACAGGGGGTTGGGTCTGGGTGGGATGCTGTTCAGAGGGTCGCATGGACTCGGGCCGAATGGCCTGTTTCCACACTCTAGGAATTCTATGGATTCTAAGTGGGTTGGATGAGAGTTTCGGAAGCATGGTTAGTAAGTTTGCAGAGACACCAAAATTAATGGCACAGTGGACAGTGAAGAAGATTACAAAGAGATCTTCATCATTTGGGTCAATGGGCTGAGGAGTGACAGATGGAGTTGAATTTGGATAAATATGAGGTATTGTACTTTGGTAAAACAACCAAGGAGCAGGACTTGTACAATTAATGGTAGGGCCCTGGGTAGTGTTGTAGAACAAAGAGACCCAGGGGTTCAGGTGCATAATTCTTTGAAATTTGCATCACAAGTAGACAGGGTGTTTAAGAAGGTGTTTTAGCACATTTGCTTTCATTGCCTAGACCATTCAGTATAGGAGTTAGGACTTCAGGTTGAGGTTGTACAGGACTTTGGTGAGGCCTCTTCTGGAGTGCTGTGCTTAGTTCTGGTTGCCCTGTTATAGAAAGGATATTATTAAATTGGAGACGGATCAGAAAATAGTTACCAGGAATTTGCTGAGAACAGAGGGTTTGAGATATAAAAATAAGCTGAAAAGGTTCAGACTTTTTCACTGGCGTGTAGGAAATTGAGGGATGACCTTATAGAGGTTTATAAAATCATAAGGGGAAGAGATAAGGTGAATGACAACGAAGGGGACGTACTAACCCAGGGAGCATACTTCTCGGGTGAGAGGAGCAAAATTTATAAAGGACATGAGAGGCTACTTTCTTTACATAGAAAGTGGTTTATGTGTGGAATGAATTGCCCGAGGAAATGGTAGATGCATGTACAGTTGCAATGTTTAAAAGATATTTGGATAAGTTCATGACCAAGAAATCTTTGGAGGGATATGGGCCAGGAGCAGGCAGATGGGACCAGATTAGTTTGGGATTATGGTCAGCACGGGCCGGTTGGGCCGAAGGGTCTGTTTCCGTGCTGTATGATGATATGACTCGATAACCAGTAACTCCTTTCTCCATCTGTACTTGTTGAGTCTTCCTTTATGACTCTGTGACTCTAAACCAGTCCATACAACTTGCCTCTCCTATTCCATGAAGTGGTAAGTTCCAGCTATTCACTGGGTGACCAGCTTTCTCTTGAATCCCTTAACTCTCTGATATTTATGGCTGCAATTTTGGTCTCCTTGACTATGAGAAATTTATTCTTTTATCCACCCCATCATACCCTTTCAGAGTCCTAAAGACATCGAACAAGTCAGCCATCAGTCCTCTCTTTTATAGTGAAAGGAGCCTCTTTCTCTTCAATCTTGCCTGATAAATATAACCTCTTGTTTTCTGGTGACATGCTTGTCAATCTTTTTTTGTACTTATATGAATGTTCCTTCTTTCATTCATGTAATGGGAGATCAGAACTGTTCCCAGTACTGTCTGTGTGGTCTAATTAGGGCCCCAGGCATTTTTAACACAAATTATCAGTTTTGTTACATTTCTTTCCCTCTCCTACTCAAAAGTAATCCTGGTGTTTGGTTTGGGATTTTTTTTTGCATGGCATATTAACCTTGGTCAATAATTTTCATCAATGTTTCAATATGGAATTTCGACAGGGTGAATAGCCAAGGTCTTTTTGCTATGAGGGGTGGGGAGTCTGAAACTAGAGGGTATAGGTTTACAGTGAGAGGGGAAAAGATTTGAAAAGGACCTGAGGGGTAATGTTTTCACACAAGAGAGTGGAATGAGCTGCCAGAGGAAGTGGTGGAGGCTGGTACAATTACATTTAAAAGGCATCTGGATGGTTATATGAATAGAGAAGGTTGAGAGGGATATGGGCCAAATGCTGGCAAATGGAATTAGGTAAGATTGATGTCTGGTCGGCGCAGATGGGTTGGACCAAAGGGTCAGTTACTGTGCTTTATGACTCTCTGACCGTGTGGCTCTATGATGTGTCGCAATACAGATGTAAAAGCTGAGGGATAAATCCTGGGATCATGTGTCCACACTGTTATTTTGTTACTTCTTGAACCAGAGGTTGTTTTGGAATTTTTAATGAAAATCCTGGTCTCCTTCCTATCGGAAGGATGTTGTGAAACTTGAAAGGGTTCAGAAAAGATTTTACAAGGATGTGGTCAAGGTTGGAGGGTATGAGTTATAGGGGGAGGCTGAATGGGCTGGGGCTGTTTTCCCTGGAGCGTCAGAGGCAGAGGGGTGATCATATAGAGGTTTATAAAATCATGAGGGGCATGGTTAGGGTAAATAGACAAAGCCTTTTCCTTGGGGTGGGGGAGTCCAGAACTAGAGGGCATAGGTTGAGGGTGAGCGGGGAAAGATATAAAAGGGACCTTAGGGGCAACATTTTCACACAGAGGGTGGTGCGTGTATGGAATGAGCTGCCAGAGGAAGTGATGGAAGCTGATACAATTACAACATTTAAAAGCCATCTGGATGGGTATATGAATAGGAACCCTAACCCTAAACTTAACCCTAACCCTATCCTGGGTGACTCTATGACTCGGTTTTTTTGTTCTAAATGTTTTATTCAAATTAGCAAAGTTAAAGTTCCCTTGAAGTGGTGGAGGCTGGTATAATTACAACATTTTAAATGCATTTGGATAGGTATATGAATAGGAAGGGTTTAGAGGGATATAGGCCAAATGTTGGTAAATGGGACTAGATTAATTTAGGATATCTGGAAGGCATGGACAAGTTGGACTGAAGGATCTGTTTCTACGCTGTGCATCTCTATGACTCTATGAGTCAGTAATGGCAATGTGAGTAGCGAGCAGAACGTGTTTTCCTGCATCTTCCTAGTGTCTGTAAGTGAAGTCTTTTGCTTTTCGATCCTCATTAGGACTTGGTCAATGGGAGGGAGGAGAGATTGGCAGACAGGCAGACGTGCCCATCTCCTGACTCCAAGTTCCCAGCCAAAGGGGAAGAGCAAAGAGCATGTTCCTTTGTAGCTGTGCTCTGCAAAAAAAAAGTTGCAATGACTCATTGTGGTTTGTGGTCTGATATATGTGAGAGCTGTTGTGTCGTCGCTTTGTATGCAAATGATGATGCGAATTGCGTGTGAACAAAGTCCTGAATTTCCAAACTGCATCCTTCCCCTAAAGCACATTTCTGCATCCTTTATAGTCAAACTGGTTGCATTCGTGAAACTTTACACGCTTCCCAGAGGAAGGGGCACGTTGCTTGTAAACTGGTTCAAACTACCCTTGGCTGCAAGTCTTCAAGTCGAGAAAAGGTGCAGGGGAAATTTGAACTTATCATTTGCCATTGTCAGTCACTCCAAAAGAGAGACTGTTTTTGTTGGTGACTGTTTCTTGGTGCATTCGCCAGTGTCTACAGTCAACTTACAGCAATAAAATCCACCTTTAAATCGGCAACCAGCAGTGTGTGATGCAGCTAAGCTCCATCATTATTGACAACTCACAAGGCTTGGACAAATGAAATTGTTCTTTGTTCCTTCATTTAACATTAATAGGGCATTGCAAATGGGAGCAAGAGTGGGCCATTCAGTCTTTCAAGCCTACTCCACCATTCATTATGATCATGGCTCACCAACTTCTACAAGATAGACCACAGAAAACATTCTATCCGGATGCATCACGTCTTGGCGCGGCGGGAGACTGATTAGCAAGGTTAGATCTCACGGAATACAGGGAGAACTAGCCATTTGGATACAGAACTGGCTCAAAGGTAGAAGACAGAGGGTGGTGGTGGAGGGTTGTTTTTCAGACTGGAGGCCTGTGGCCAGTGGAGTGCCACAAGGATCGGTGCTGGGTCCTCTACTTTTTGTCATTTACATAAATGATTTGGATGCAAGCATAAGAGGTACAGTTAGTAAGTTTGCAGAT
>NC_057712.1:126510321-126521717 GCF_004010195.1 Chiloscyllium plagiosum
ACCTAAGGAGCAACTTTTTCACGCAGAGGGTGGTACATGTATGGAATGAGCTGCCAGAGGATGTGGTGGAGGCTGGTACAATTGCAACATTTAAGAGACATTTGGATGGGTAGATGCATAGGAAGGGTTTGGAGGAATATGGGCCGGGTGCTGGCAGGTGGGACTAGATTGGGTTGGGATATCTGGTCGGCATGGACAGGTTGGATCGAAGGGTCTGTTTCCATGCTGTACATCTCTATGACTATAACTGCTCTGCCCAGGGCCGTGAGAAAGTACATGGAGTTGTGAACATGGCCCAGACCATCGCACAGACCACACTCCCATCCATGGATTCCATCTACACTTCTCGTTGCCACGGAAAGGCAGCCATCATCAAAGACCCCTCCCGCCCTGGTTTTAATCTTATCCGACCTCTTCTATCAGGCGCAAGATACAAAAGATTAAATACATATACCAACAGGCTCAACAAGAGCTTATTCCCCGCTGTTATTAGATTTCAGAATGGGCCTCTCAAATTTCAAATCTAATGCTGACCTTGCTTTCTGTGATGATTTGGAGGAGCCGGTGTTGGACTGGGGTGTGCAAAGTTAAAAATCACACAACACCAGGTTATAGTCCAACAGGTTTATTTGGAAGCACTAGCTTTCGGATCTTATGATCCTACTAGCGTATGACCTTATACTCCACAACCACCTGATGGAGGAGCAGCGCTCCGAAAGCTAGTGCTTCGAAAGCTAGTGTGGGCGGCACGGTGGCACAGTGGTTAGCACTGCTGCCTCACAGCGCCAGAGACCCGGGTTCAATTCCCGCCTCAGGCGACTGTGTGGAGTTTGCACATTCTCCCCGTGTCTGCGTGGGTTTCCTCCGGGTGCTCCGGTTTCCTCCCACAGTCCAAAGATGTGCAGGTTAGGTGAATTGGCCATGCTAAATTGCCCGTAGTGTTAGGTAAAGGGTTGGGGTATGGGTGAGTTGCGCTTCGGCGGGTCGGTATGGACTTGTTGGGCCTAAGGGCCTGTTTCCACACTGTAATGTAATCTAATCATAAACCTGTTGGACTATAACCTGGTGTTGTGTGATGTTTAAATTTGCTTCCTGTGCACCTTCTCTGCAGCCATAACATTGCATTCCTCGCGTTGCTCTATCACCCGATGATCTTTGTGTGGTATGAACTGCCTGTAGTGTATGCAGAACAAAACTTTTCACTGTACCGAGGTACACATGACAATAATAAATCAAATCATTCTATTGTGTACCCTGTTTCCACTTTCTCCCCATACCATTTGATCCATTTTGCCCTAAAGACTATACCTAACACATTTTTGAAAACATTCAATGTTTGACTCAACTGCTTTCTGTGGTAGAGAATTCCACGGGGTTACCACTCTCTGGGGTAAAGACATTTTTCTTTATCTCAGTCCCAGATTGACTACCCTCTATGTCCTTCGACTGTGACCTTTGGTTCTGGTTGTCCAGGTCATCAGAAACATCCTTCCTGTGTTTACCCTGTCTAGTTCTCTTAGAATTATTTTGGTATCTGAGATTCCCCTTCATTTTTTCTAAACTCCGGTGAATATAGACCTAACTGATTCAATCTCTCTTTATAAATCAGTCCTGCCATCTCAGAATTCAGTCTGGTAAACACTAAAATAATACAAAAACTGCTGGAAAACTGAAACAAAAAGACAAATTGCTGGAGAAACCCAGCAGGTCTGGCAATATCTGTGGAGGGAAACCAGAGTACCAGAGTTCATATTTCGAATCCAGCAACGCTTCATCAGAACTGATGGTAGTGAGGAACAGGGTGATATATATCCCAAAAATAGGGGGTGGGAGGCTGAGAGAGGAGTGGGCATCTGGATAGAGATGTGGAAAGCGAGAACAACAGTAAGACAGACAAAGGGACGGATGATCATCTGTCAGGGAGAAAGTGTGGTAGTGCAGTGGTCAGCATTGCTGCCTCACAGTGCCAGGGACCTGGGTTCGATTCCAGCTGTGAGCAACTGTCTGTGTGGAGTTTGCACATTCTCCCCTTGTCTGCATGGGTTTCCTCCCACAATCCAAAGATGTGCAGGTTAGGCTGGATTGGCCATGCTAAATTGCCCATAGTGATGAGGGATGTATAGGTTACGTGCATTAGTCAGGGTAAGACGTAGAGTAGTAGGGGAATGGGTCTGGGTGGGTTCCTCCGTGGAGGGTCAGAGTGAACTTGTTGGCCTGAAGAGTCTGTTTCCACACTGTAGAGATGCTATGGTTCTATGAAAACCAAGTTGATATAAAGGAGGACAAGTCAGTGAAAATACAGTGGGTGTGCTGAGCTGTGGGTGCAGGTAAAGGACATGGAAGACAGTTCAGGCCCTAAAATGATTGAACTTCAGGGCTCAATAATTATGAGCTGCTCATGTTTGCTTGGACTGTGACTGAGGCAAACAGGGTGGCCTCAGGGTAGGAGTTGGGATGAAGTTACAATGCATCTCAGGAAGCATGTTCATAGAAATTCACAGCTGGAGTAGGTAATTCAGCCCTTTCTATCATTCACTGTAATCAAGGCTGTCCCTCTTCCTGAGTGCCAGGTTTCCACTTTCTCTCTATTCCCCGCCCTGCCATTAACATGTACCCCCCACTCTCCCATCTCCAGAGGCAGCATGGTCACCAGGACACGATCACACTTACTGTCCATGAGAAAGGTTTCGCCTCTGGGATTATGGCCAGGAAGCTGTAACATTTGAATAAATCAAACCAAACCTACCTCTTCATCTCCCTTTATCTTTCTGTTTCTCCATTTTCAGATCGATAGCTTAATCCCACCTCAGACAGTGGGGCTGCCGATCACTGAGTACAGAAAGTCCTCCCATTGGCCCTTACATCAATTATTGCCAATCCAGCATTCATTGGACATGTTCATTAAAGATCTTGATGAAATGAGCGTCAAAGGCCTTAACTCAGAATTACGACCCCTGAGTTCTGTTTTAGGTCAATAACCTTTCATCAATGCTGTCCTGTGTCATGGGCGTGATGGAACATTCCCCACTGGCCTAGATGAACACAGATTCAATAACAATCAAGAAGCTTGACGCTATCAAGTCACTTGATTAGCACCACATCCACGCCCTCCACCACCGATGCTCAGTAGCAGCGGTGTGTACAATCTATAGGATGCACCGCAGAAATTCACCAAGGCTCCACAGACAACACATTCCAAACCCACAATCACTTCCACCTAGAAAGACAAGGGCAGCAGATACATGGGAGCACCATCACCTGCACTCACCATCCTGACTTGGAAATATATCACCATTCCTTCACTGTCGCTGGATGAAAATTCTGGAATTTCCTCCCTAAGGGCATGGTGGGTCAACCTGAATGCTGCAGTTCAAGAAGGCAGCTTCTCATGGGGGAAACTAGGGATGGGCAATAAATTCTGACCCACCAGTGACATCTACATTCCTTGATGAGCTTTTTTTTTCCAATTGTAAGCATAGTGCAGACCGATAGTCCAGGGCTGCACTTAAAAAGGGAGGGAATTCTAGGATTTTGACCCATTAACAGTGAAGGTGCTGAGATATATTTCCAAGTCAGGGCGGTGAGTGGCTTGGAGGGGAGCTTGAAGGTAGTGGTGTTCCCATGTATCTTCTGCCTTTATTCTTCTAGATGGAAGTGGTCACGGGTTTGGAAGGTGCTGTCAGAGGAGAGTTGGCAAATTTCTGAAAGTACATCTTGTAGATAGACTGCATTCACCTGAGGAGGTCACTCCCCAGTTGACAACCTGAACACCTGCAATAACAACAAACATGGCGTCAGTGGAAGAAGATGGCATCCACTCTGAAACATTCTGGAGGTGTAACTGAATCTGGAGGGAATGAAGCTGAAACAGACCTTTTCCCTCTGGTCTATCATCCTGGTCAGTCTATATTACAAAGTTTCCAGTTATTTAATGCAACAACTTTCTCAACACATGGGAGGGAAGGTAGCTGTCTATATTTCGTTACAGAATAAAACTCTAAGGTCAGCTGGTACACTTCACAGCCAAACCTTAATGTAAATTATTGAAAGACTTGGCCAGTGGACACATTTTCTCCTTATTCTGCCGGCCGTTAAAGCCCGGTGGCAGATTTGATGGGCATTCTGTCGCGTGCTGATTTTTAAAAAAAAATTCAGCTCTGGTCATATAAAAGGCAACTTTAGTCAGTCTTTCAGGAAAATTAATTTGTTCCCCACAGAACCAGTTTGTTCTTTAGCTCTTCAGACGTGAGCACCATTGGCAATCAGCACTTAGAAGGTATCTCAGAGTTCCCTGAGGATTTTAAGAGTCAACCAGGTGAGAGGTAGATGTGTCACATGTGAGGCTGGACAGTGAGGGCTGGCCTGTTATTTTACTGCATGACATTACTAGACCCACTGGCCTTTTGGAATAATTCTCCCAGCTGACATCTTACTGAGCGCAGTTTAATTGCTCTTTACAGAACGAACCTTTCTTTGTACAACACCTTACAAAACCCCGAATTATGGCCAATATACTTCAAACTGGGTGGTCCTTTCATGAGTGTTCCACTGTCAGAAGGAACACAGCAGCCATTTTGTGCATGACACGTTCTCAGGAGCATCAATAGTCTGTTTTTTGACAGCATGATACAAATGGGCTATCAGAAACACCCCTTCTTAAAACAGTGTTCATGACCTTCCACACTCACCTGAGATGTCAGAGTGGATCTTGATTTAATTCTATTTATAAAATGTCACCTCCAGGCGTGGCTCAGTGGTTGGCACTGCTGCCAGGGACCCAGGTTCAATTCCAGCCTCAGGCGACTGTCTGTGTGGAGTTTGCACATTCTCCTTGGGTCTGCGTGGGTCCCCTCCAGGTGCTCTGGTTTCCTCCCACAATCCAAAGATGCGAAGGTTAGGTGGATTGGCCATGGGGAATGTGGGGTCATGGGGATTAGAATCATAGAATCCCTACAGTGTGGGAACAGGTCATTCGGCCCAACAAGTCCATACCGACCCTCCAAAGAGTAACCCACTCAGGCCCATTCCTCTATTACTCTACATTTCTCCCCAACTAATGCATTATACCACATTATAAGTAGGATGTGGAAGCTTTGGAAAGGGTGCAGAGGAGAGTTACTAGGATGTTGCCTGGTCTGGAGGGAAGGTCTTACGAGGAAAGGCTGAGGGACTTGAGGCTGTTTTCGTTAGAGAGAAGAAGGTTGAGAGGTGACTTAATAGAAACATATAAGATAATCAGAGGGTTAGATAGGGTGAACAGGGAGAGCCTTTTTCCAAGAATGGTGACAGCGAGCACGAGGGGGCATAGCTTTAAATTGAGGGGTGATAGATATAGGACAGATGTCAGAGGTAGTTTCTTTACTCAGAGAGTAGTAAGGGTATGGAATGCTTTGCCTGCAATGGTGGTAGATTTGCCAACTTTAAGTACATTTAAGTTGTCATTAGACAAGCATATGGACATACATGGAATAGTGTAGGTTAGATGGGCTTCAGATTGGTATGACAGCTCGGTGCAACATCGTTCTATGATCTGTGTTCTAATGTAACTAACTTACACATCTCTGATTAGCACGGCCAATTCACCTGACCTGCACATCTTAGGACTGTGGGAGGAAACCAGAGCATCCATGGAAACCCACGCAGACACGGGGAGAACGTGCAAACTCCACACAGTCAGTCGCATGAGGCGGGAATCGAACCGGGTCCCTGGTGCTGTGAGGCAACAATACTAACTGCTGAGCCACCGTGCCACTCAGTTGGATGCTTTTCAGAGGACCTGATGTGGACTTGATGACTCGATTCTGCACTGTAGGGGTTCTATGCTTCCAATGTTGGGGCACTCTGTCCAGAAAATACAATGGACTGTCAGCCTAAGTTTTGTGATCATGTGTCTCTAGCATAGGTCGTGACCTCTGTAACCCACCTCCATCCCAAACCTGACCTTGAATATTGTCGACACACAATCCATGATTCAACCCAGACCTGATCAACCATGCACTCCACCTGGATGGTACCCAGGTCATGGTGACAGAAGAGAAAACCCTGTCACTAGAAGCGTTCAAAATCAATAAGGTGGTAATGGGTACGCTATTGACACTGAAGGTTGACAAATCTCTGGGGCCTCTTGAGACACTAGCAAGAATATTGAAGGCACTGGCTAGAATCTTTCAGTCTTCCTTAGACTCAGGGATGGTTCTAGGTGGCATTACTGCCTTGGTCAAGAAATGTTGTAAGGGTAAGCCCAGCAATTACAGACCACTCAGATGAGCTTCAGTGGCGTGGAAACTTCCAGAAACAATGACTCGGGATAGAATTAGTCATCACATGGGAGAGGTGGGTTGATTAAGAAGAGCCTGGTCTACTTTAAGCCAACACTGCTACCTATGAGGTTGTGGGTGCTGATACAACAGTGACTCTCCTCACACCTTAACTCTTTAACTCCTAATTGACTATAACAGTCCTTTGTTTGCAACTGGGTGTTCTCTAATAAAGCTGCCTAGTGTCGTGGCTCTCCTCACCTGCTCAGGCCAGACTAGTGTCTCCTCTCTTACAGTTGTCAGAGTCATGTGATCACTTGAAGCATTATGAAAGAGGAGAAATCTCTTTTTGATTTGATGTATTATTGTCACACATACCATGAAAACTATTGTTTTGCGTGCTAACCAGACAAATCATATGTACATCACGGTACTAGAACAGAATGCAAAGTATAGTGTTACAGCTACAGAGAAGGTGCAGAGAAAGATCAACTTTAATATACGAAACATCCATTCATAAATCTGATAACAGCAGGGAAGAAGCTGTTCTTGAATCTGTTGGTGTGTGTTTTCATACGTTTATAGCTTCTGCCCGACAGAAGAGGGTGAAGAGAGTATAACCAGGGTGGGAGGGGTCTTTGGTGATGTTGGCTGCTTCCCCGAGGCAGTGGGAAGTATAGGTGGAGTCAATGGATGGGAGGATGGTTTGCGTGATGGATTGCGCTGTGTTCGCAACTCTCTGTAGTTACTTGTGGTTTTGGGAAGAGTAATTGCCATACCAAGTTGTGGTGCATATGAATAGGATGTAGCATCTCTAAAAATTGGTAAGGGTCATTATGGACATGCTGAATGTCCTTCACCCCTGAGGAAGTAGAGGTGTTGTTGAGCTTCCTTGACCTTACCATCAATGTGGATGGACCGGGACAGATCGTTGGTGATATTTACTCCTAAGAATTTGTAGCTCTCAATCACCACCACCTCAGCCCCAACGATACAGACAGAAGCGTGTTCACTACTCCATTTCCTCAAATCGATGAGCAGATCCTTCACTTGCTGGCATTGAGGGTGAGATATTATAGTACAGGGGTTTGGGGGGTGGGGGGGGAGTTTGAAAACCTCTGGTACCAGAGGAAGCAAGGGAAGATAGTGGGTCCCAGACGCATACTCTGTCCAGACGAGTACCCGATATTGTCTGAGCCAGGGCTCCTGGTGGCAATAGCAGGCCTGGCCTCCATCTTTGCAAACTCCCACAACGTTGCTATGGTCTAACAGAGCTCCAATGGAAATGCATCTTAGCATGAGCCAGAACCTTTGGAAAGGAATGGCCAAGCTCTGTAAAAGATAAGCATCGCACAAGGAAGTACAAAAGGTCGAAATGTCTTCCTGAGACGTTTGGCTGGGACTGGAGTGATATAGTATGAATGAGGTTCCTTCTTTACATGCAGATTTAAGGCATTTGCTTCTTATCTAGTGTTTACACTCAAAGTGTTACAGTAAAATGAACAAATATCCTCAATATGAGCTAATCACAAAGTGCCAGGAAAAGACATTGCTTCCTCTTAACGGTCGTTGTACTGGAATAATAACTTGCATTTTGAATGAGTCAGAGGCAACCCCTTTGGCTAAAGCCAGTGCACGCTGTTGGAAGGATACTGTTTCATAATGTGACAAGATAGCATTAAAGGCAAAGGAACTTGTGGGAAGAATGTTGTGTTGCTTAAACTAAACATATTGATGGGGATTGAGAGGAGATGGTGGGAGAGTCCGTGTTAAATGGGGAGATGGGTCAGTCTCGGACACTGCACAGTGAGACAATGAGGGTCGTTTCTTTCTCCGTCCACCCCGCTGGACCTCAACACGCTGCCTGTCTCCAAATGATCTCTCTGCTGCAAATGAAGTGAAGAAGAGATGACAGAGAACACTGCAGAAACTCAGCAGGTCTGGCCACACCTGCGGAGAGAGAAACAGAGTTAAGCTTTCAAGTTTAGTGTCACTTTGTTCTGAAGAAGAGTCAAAGCATCAGCTCATTGTCTATGTCCACAGATGCTGCCAGACCTGCAGAGTTTCTTCAGTGTTCTCTAAGTTTGCTTCCTGTCTCCTGTCTCCCCAGAACTCTGCTTTTGTTTGAGTGAAAGGCAGGGGTGTTGAGGGGTTGGGGGAATGCGTACATTAGCTGTTCCCACTCATGAAACACTCGGGGTGCAGGAGTAGCCGGTGCCACTTCTGAACAACTGGACATCTGCCTGCTGTGCTTATATTTATAAAACCCTTTTTCACAACTTCAGGGCATGCACAGTGGCCCGGTGGTTAGCACTGCTACCTCACAGCGCCAGGGAACTGGGTTCGATTCCAGCCTCGGGTGACTGTCTGTGTGACGTTTGCATGTTCTCCCAGTGTCTGCGTGGGTTTCCTCCGGGTGCTCCGGTTTCCTCCCACAGTCCAAAGATGTGCAGGCCAGGTGAATTGGCCATGCTAAATTGCCCGTAGTGTTAGGTAAATTAGTCAGGGGTATATGTGGGGAACAGGTCTGGGTGGGTTACTCTTCGGAAGGTTCGGTATGGTCTTGTTGGGTCAAAGGGCCTGTTTCCATACTATAGTTAATCTAATCTGTCCCAAAGAGTTTCTGAGGCATTGAGTACTTTTAGCAAGCACAGCAGCCACTTTGTGGATAGGAAGCTTGCCTCACAGACAGATGGTTGGTGATAGCTGCACACTTTAGTCACATCAGTTGTGACATAAATACTGGCCTCTATTTGCCTTCAAATAATGCCACAGGATCATTGACGTAAGACAGCAGCTGGAACCTCAGCTTCTCAACTGGAAGACAGGACCAGTCTGATGCAGGACTCAAATCTGAAACCTTCTGACGCAGAGGAGACAGTGATCCCAACTGAACCACAGCAAACATGACATTCACTACAGCATTGTCACAGCTCACATGCAGCCCATATGGTCCATTGTGCAAGTACTGGCTCCACTTCCTAGTGCCAACTTTCTGCTTTTTCCCCATATCTGCCCCCATCATATGCACCCAAGTACTTACCCAATGCCCTCTTGAATGCCTCAATGAACCTACTTTCACCATAGTTCCAGAGGTCGCATGACATCAGGTTATGGTCCAACAGCATTTAGTTGAAATCACAAGCTTTTGGAACACTGCCCCTTCATCAAGTGACTTCACTCAGATGAAAGACCAAAGGGCTCACCCAGTGACAGTGAAGGAACAGCGAAATATTTCCATGTCAGGATGGTGAGTGGCTTGGAGGGGTGGATCCTGAAGGTGGTGGTGTTCCCATGTACCTGCTGCCCTTGTCAATCCAGATGGAAGTGGTCATGGATTTAGAAGGTTCTACCTACGGATCTTTGGTGAATGTTTGCAGTGCACCTTATAGATGATGCACACTGTTGCTATTAGTGATGGAGGGAGTGAATGTCAAAGGTGGTGAATGTGGTGCCAATCAAATGGGCTGCTTTGTCCTGGATGGTGTCAAGCTTCTTGAATGTTGTTGGAACTGCACCTACCCAGGGCAAGTGGGGAGTATTCCACCACACTCCTGACTAGTTGATGCTAGACAAGCTTTGGGGAGACAGGAGGTATGTTACTTGCCACAGGATTCCTAACCTCTGACCTGCTCTTGTAACCACAGACTGGCCTTGCATCTTCTGGTAGAAAGCTGAGGTCAAGTACAACACCAAGATGAGCTCAGATTCAACAAGTTGTGAGCAAGAAGGATGTAATTGGTGTTGAGAGAACAGCTTCACCCTTCCCAATGCTGTGCTGAAAAAAAGTTCTGCTTACTTAGAGGAGAATGTCAGCCAAGCAGTCTTATGAGGTAGAGCCTGAGGCAGAGTCAGTATAAGTCACCGTCTATTACAACTGACTACCACCAATGTCCTTTCATTTGATTTATTACTGTCACATGTACCGAGGTTGTCGAACACGCCCTACAGGCAGATTATACAACACAATACAAGTACATCAGGGTAACAGAGCAGATACAGTGTTACTGTATCAAGCGAGAAGGTGCAGAGAGAGAGAGATCAACATTAACATTAAAGAAGTCTGTTCAAAAGCCTGATGACAGGAGAAAGAAGCTGTTCTTGAATCTGTTTGTACATTTATAACTTCTGCACAATGGAAGGGAGTATGTCCAGGGTGGGAGGAGTCTTTGATTATGTTGGCTTTTTTCCCAATGCCGTAGGAAGTTTGGATGGAGTCAATGGATGGGAGGCTGGTTCGAGTGATGGGCTGTTCATGACTCTCTGTAATTTCTTATGGTCTTGGGCAGAGCAGTTGCCACACCAAGCTGTGATGCATCCGGATATGATGCTTTCTATAGTGCATTTGTGTGGAAAGTAAAGCCATGATTTCAGATTATGTCACCAAGGGATGTGGATGACAGAGATGAGGAGAAGCATTCTCTCTCAACAGGGTAGTTGGAATGTGCAGTTCTTTTCCAGAGAATAGTGGCACTTGGGTCTTTAAGTTTACTTAAAGCTGATTTAGGTAAATTTTAGGTCAACAAGTGAGTTTTAGGAATGATGATGTAAACAGAAACTGAAGTTGAGACCATAAGTAGCTGAGCCTTGATCTTATTGAATGGGTCAGTAAACTCAAAGGGTTCGATGGTCTACTCCTGCTGTTGTATCTTGTTGCTACGTTCTTATGAGAGATAGGACAGGACCGAAGTCAATACTTCAGAGGACCATTACTCCTCATGTTGAATTGAATTGAATTAGGTTTATTATCACATATATTCACAATGGAAAGTTCACAATCTTCCACTTATGATGCCATTTCAGGTATAAAGGTACCAAGGGAGGGAATCTTGGGTGGAGAGCAAAAAAATAAGGAAAACAAAGGTAAACATTACAGTGTTTCTTCCTAAAGAGGGGAAAAACAAAGAAACATTCCCCCTAAGAGCTGTCTCTTTGTTCAGCAACACTCCCAGGACCTTACTATTAAGTGTATAAGTCCTGCTAAGATTTGCTTTCCCAAAATGCAGCACCTCGCATTTATCTGAATTAAACTCCATCTGCCACTTCTCAGCCCATTGGCCCATCTGGTCCAGATCCTGTTGTAATATGAGGTAACCCTCTTCGCTGTCCACTACACCTCCAATTTTGGTGTCATCTGCA
>NC_057712.1:126522132-126544750 GCF_004010195.1 Chiloscyllium plagiosum
CTTTACCCATTTCAAGACATCCAGCACTTCCTCCTCTGTAATCTGGACATTTTTCAAGATGTCACCAACTATTTCCCTACAGTCTATAGTTTCCATATCCTTTTCCACAGTAAATACTGATGCAAAATACTCATTTAGTATCTCCCCCATTTTCTGCGGCTTCACACAAAGGCCGTTTTGCTGATCTTTGAAGGGCCCTATTCTCTCCCCAGTTACCCTTTTGTCCTTAATGTATTTGTAAAAACCCTTTGGATTCTCCTTAATTCTATTTGCCAAAGCTATCTCATGTCCCCGTTTTGCACTCCTGATTTCCCTCTTACATATACTCCTACTTCCTTTATTCTCTTCTAAGGATTCACTCGATCTATCCTGTCTATACCTGACATATGCTTCCTTCTTTTTCTTAACCAAACCCTCAATTTCTTCAGTCATCCAGCATTCCCTATACTTACCAGCCTTCCCTTTCACCCTGACAGGAATATACTTGCTCTGGATTCTCGTTATCTCATTTCTGAAGCCTTCCCATTTTCCAGCCGTCCCTTTACCTGCGAACAACATCTGCCCCCAATCAGCTTTCGAAAGTTCTTGCCTAATACCATTAAAATTGGCCTTTCTCCAACTTAGAACTTCAACTATCAGATCTGGTCTATCCTTTTCCATCACTATTTTAAATCTAATAGAATTATGGTCGCTGGCCCCAAAGTGCTCCCCTACTGACACCTCAGTCACCTGCCCTGCCTTATTTCCTAAGAGTAGGTCAAGTGTTGCACCTTCTCTAGTAGATACATCCACATACTGAATCAGAAAATTGTCTTGTACGCACTTAACAAATTCCTCTCCATCCAAACCTTTAACACTATGGCAGTCCCAGTCTGTGTTTGGAATGTTAAAATACCCTACCATAACCACCCTATTATTCTTACAGATCACTGAGATCTCCTTCCAAGTTTTTTTCTCAATTTCCCTCTGACTTTTAGGGAGTCTATAATACAATCCCAATAAAGTGATCATCCCTTTCTTATTTCTCAGTTCCACCCAAATAACTTCCCTGGATGCATTTCTGGGCATATCCTCGCTCAGCACAGCTGTAATGCTATCCCTTAATAAAAATGTCACTCCCCCTCCTCTCTTGCCTCCCTTTCTATCCTCATTGTAGCATTTGTATCCTGGAACATTAAGCTGCCAGTCCTGCCCATCCCTGAGCCACGTTTCTGTAATTGCTAAGATATCCCAGTCCCATGTTCCTAACCATGCCCTGAGTTCATCTGCCTTCCCTGTTAGGCCCCTTGCATTGAAATATGCAGTTTAATTTATTAGTCCTACTTTGTCCCTGCCTGCCCTGACTGTTTGACTCACTTCTGTTCTCAACAGTGGAAAAAATATCTGAAGAAGATGAGGGCAATACCTGAGGGGGTGACTGTGTCAGCCAGAAAGGGAAAGTGAGTGGTAAGCTACTTCATCAGAACGAGGTCTGGAGAGCAAGAGAGTACTCAAAATATCAGGGCTTGGGAGGCTATGAACCAATGGATTAGTGTAGTTTGGGGTTTGTTGGCTAGCCTAGATACGGTGGGTCGAATGGCTGCATGACTCTACCACTCTTTTAGGGCAGCAGGGTGGCTCTGTGGTTAGCACTGCTGCCTCACAGCACCAGGGTCCAGGTTCGATTCCAGCCTCGGGTGACTGTCTGTGTGGAGTTTGCACAATCTCCCCGTATCTGCATGGGTTTCCTCCGGGTGCTCCGGTTTCCTCCTCCAGTCACAAAGATGTGCAGGTCAGGTGAATTGGCCATACTGAATTGCCCGTAGCGTTAGGTGCATCATTCAGAGGGAAATGGGTCTGGGTGGGTTACTCTTCGGAGGATAAGTGTGGACTGGTTGGGCCGAAGGCCTGTTTCCACACTGTGGGGAACCTAATCTAATCACTCTAAGGTGAACCCAAAGAGGGCTTTTGTGCAGTTCAGAGTGGAATAACTCAAACTCACAGGAGCCTTTGAGGAAGATAAGCCACGTCTGTGAATGGAAAGAGCTGCTGGTACAATTACATTGACAAGGCTTCTGGTTGGGTACATGAACAGGAAGGATATGGGCCAATGGGACGAGATTAGATTAGATATCTGGTCGGCATGGACGAGTTGGACCAAAGGGCACGTTTCAGTGCTGTACATCTCTATGACTCTATGACTCTATGAAGGGGTGGATGACAGAGGTTACAGCTGATGGAATAAAGGGACTGCAGTGACCCAGACACAAAATCAGCAGAATAATGAGAGAAAGCCCCATATAGCTAATAGTTATTTGTCAGGTTAGCTTGCAGTGGAGTTCCCTGGGGGCTGGTATTTGGATCCTCACTATTGCTGATTCACGATCGATATCTTGATTTTTTTTGCGATATGTGGGAGGCGATTTCAAGGTTACACTGAGACAAAACTTGGAAGAACTGTAAACTTGAAGGGGACAGCGTCGGGCTTCAAAAGGACATCGGCAAGTCGGTAGAGTGGGCAGGATGGGTGATAGATGAGGTTCAATGCAGAGAAATGTGAGGTGATGCACTTTGATCGTAGATGAGAATCACCACAGTGTGGAAGCAGGCCATTCAGCCCACACTGACCCTCCAAAGGGCATCCTACCCTATCCTTGTAACCCAGCCAACCCACCTAGCCTGCACACAATGGGCAATTTAGCATGGCCAGTCCACCTAACCTGCACATCTTTGGACTGTGGGAGGAAACCGGAGCACCCGGAGGAAACCCACGCAGACACGGGGAAAATGTACAAACTCCACACAGACAGTTGCCCAAGGTTGGAATCGAGCCTGGGACCCTGCTGCAGTGAGGCAGCAGTGCTAACCACTGAGCCACCGTATTACCCTTTGCTGAGATGAACATGGAAAGACACTGTAAAGTAGGGGGTACGGTTCTTAGGATGGACATGGGTGAATATGTGCATTGAAGGTAGCAGGGGCAGCAGAGAGAGAACAGCTAATAAAGCAGACAGTAAGGTTCTCATCTCTATTAACAGGGACATGTAGCACAAAAGCGAGGAAGGGATATTGAACTTTTGTAAGGCATTTGTTCGATCTCAGTTGGGGTGTTGTGCAGTAACTTCAGAGAGCAGAGGAAAGACTTGAAGGAGGGCTTTCCCAAGGTCAGAGAGAGCAGGAACTGGAGTTGGGCGAGGTGATGGGAACCTGGGTACCGCATGATACAGGGAACGGTCAGAGCTAGCAATAAAGGTAGCATGACCACCCGAGGTGAGGAGATTGAGGGGCTGGCTGTATAAGTTAGCAGCAGGATTGATAGGAAGGAGGCACTGCAGGAGGAAAGGAGGGGCGTGTACTCAGAAGAGTGCAAACCAGAAGAGTTAAGATTTGGGTTGATTTATTATAATCATATGTACCTAAGTACAGCGAAAGGTTTTGTTGTGTGAGCAGTACAGGCAGATCACAGTAAACAGGTCATAGGGTGCTCAGATAGAGTGAGGCATACAAGGTTACAGCTGCACAGGAGGGGCACAAAGCAAGATCAAGATCAACGACACTTGAATTTAGAGAGCTCCGTTCAGCAGTCTAATAACGGCAGGGAAGAAGCTGCTCTTGAACCTGTTGGTGCCTGTGTTCAGGCTTCAGTATCTTCTGCCTGACGGAAGAGGTTGCAGGAGAGTATTAACGGGGTCGGAGGGGTCTTTGATGATGTTGACAGCCTTTCTGCGCCAACAAGCTGTGTAACTGGAGTCCGTGGATGGGAGGTTGGCTTCTGTGATGGTCTGGGTTGTGCACACCACCTTTTACAGTCCTGGGCAGACCATACCACGCCATTATGCACCCGGACAGTGGGCCTTCAGTGGTGCATCTGTCAAAGTTGGCGAGGGTCCTCATGGACATGCCAGATTTCCTGAGCTGCCTGTGGAAGAAGAGGCTTTGATGTGCCATCTTGACCGGCACATCTACTTGGGAGATCTAGGGCAGATTGTTGCGTATCGTTAGATGGAGATGATCTTGACTGAGTAGCACTCACTCAGAGGCAGAAGAAAGAAGGCAGAAGAGGAGTGAAAGGGTGGCAGTGATGTTTGAATGGGTAGGACCAGGCTTTTAAATGCGAGGTGAAAGGGGATAGAGACACACCAAGAAGGATGTATTGCCAGAGGAGGTGGCGAGGTGGGGGGAGTTGTGAAGACAGCAAGGTTTAGGGATAAAGACAACAGCACAGTTTGAGTAGGATAGGAGGTAGATATTACAGCAAGGTAAAACATGTCATCTGTCAAAGCTGCCGTATCAATGGAATCGCCCAGTTTGTGGATGACAAGGGGATTATGAGCAAGGGACTATACTTGGAGCAGTGGGGGAGCGCGGTGCAGATGGTGGCAGTGAGAACCAAGCTGGGGGAGGGGGGAGGGGGCAGCACAGAGAGGAAAAGCGATGGAGAAAGAACGAAAGTCAAATCGAAGAAGGAGGGTGAGAGAGAGCAAGAAGTAAGAATGAAGAAGAAAGAAAAAAGGATCTGCAAGAACAGTGTGAAAGACAGAGAATGGTATTTTGGGCTGAAGCAGAAACACATTTCATGAGGAGCTCTGAGCAGAATCCTTACCCTCACATGTGCATTAATCTGAGAGCTGTCTAAATTCAGTGCAACAGACAGGATCAATATCTAGCAGTATCAGTGAGTTTCTCATGCATGCATGCAGCCCAGGAACACAATATAAAAAGTCTTTCAATGGCACTCAGTAGTTACCATTGTACAAGCTCATCATCAGAGCCAGTGCAGCTAAACTCTCACTGACCCGAGATTGTCCCTGAGTGATTTTATTACTGCATGACCACAGCAGACCTCAGGCATGGTGGTGTGGATTTGTTATCTTTCAATTAACGTTACTCCTTCAATCGTGAGAAGCTGTCTCCCAGAGCACCACATCCCAATGCTTTATTTCGATAACCTGCTGCACAATTACATTGCAGAGAGAGAGAGTGTGTGTGTATGTGTGTGTACATGTGTGTGTATGTGTTTGTGTGTGTGTGTCTGTATGTGTGTATGTGTGTGCGTGTGTGTGTTTGTGTGTATAGTGTGTGTGTGTGTGTGCGTTTATCTGATACCTGTGAAGAACTAGGGTTGACCTTTACATGAGATTTATGGAAAAGTCCACAATTCTGACCAAACATAGGAGGTTGATCTTTACATGATTATTACTCGAATCTATCTGGTACTCAAATTCAGAAAAGTTGGATTCAAACTGAACGCAATTTACTAACACTACAAAAACTCTATAATCGAGCACATCAAAATAACTCGGTGACAATTGTGTCCCATATTTATAAAAGGATACACTTATGTCAGAGGTAGCACTGTGAATGCTCAACAAATTGGTCCCAGGAATGGAGAGGTTATTCTCTAATGAAAGGCTGAGGAAATTAGAACTTATATTCTCTGAAGTTTAAAAGGGTAAGTGGAGATCTGATTGAAACATTCAGATTCTGAGCAGGTTCGATGCGGAAAAGTTGTTTCTGCTGGTACATGGAGCCCAGTCTCAAAGTAAGGGGCTGATTATTTAGGAGCGAGAAGGGAAGAAATTTCTTCAGAAGGATTGACAATCTTTGGAATTGTGGACACGAGAAGGTTCTGGATGTTTTATTACTTAATTCAGTTAGCTCGGTCGGCTGATGCCAACAGTGTAGGTTCAATTCCCGGCTGAAGTCACCATCAGGAGTGGGGTGCTGGAAAAGCACAGCAGGTCAGGCAGTGTCCGAGGCGCAGAAAAATCGACGTTTTGGCAAAAGCCCAGTCATTCCTGATGAAGGGCTTTTGCCTGAAACATTGAATTTCCTGCTCCTCGGATGCTGCCTGACCTGCTGTGCTTTTCCAGCAATCACTTCCAAAGCACAAACCCTCCAACCCAGCAACATACTATAAATATTTTCTAAATCCTTTCAAGTTAAACAACATCTTTCCTCTTGCAGGGAGACATGAATTGAATGCAGGATTCCAAAGTGGCTTGACCAATGTCCTGGACAGCTGCAACATGACAACTCCTGTACTCAGTGCACTGACCAATAAAGGGAAGTGTACCAAACCCCTTGTTCACCGCCCTGTCTACCGAGCATTCCACCTTCAAGAAACCATATACCTGCCACTCCTCAGCCCATTAGTCCATCTGGTCAAGATCTCATTGTAATCTGAGGTAACTTTCTTCGCTGTCCACTACATCTCCAATTTTGGTGTCATCTGCAAACCTACTAACTATACCTCCTATTTTCACATCCAAATTATTTATGTAAATGACAAAAAGCAGTGGACCCCATACCAATCCTTGTGGCACACCGCTAGTTACATACTCCAGTCTGAAAAACAACCCTCCACCACCACCCTCTGTCTTCTACCTTCAAGCCAGTCCTGTATCCAAGTGGCTAGTTCTCCCTGCGATCTAACCTTGCTAACCAGTCTCCTATGGGGAACCTTGTCGAATGCCTTACTGAAGTCCATATAGATCACGTCCACCACTCTGCCCTCATCAATCCTCTTTGTTACTTCTCCAAAGAAACTCAATCAGGTTAGTGAGATATGATTTCTCATAATTAAATTTATAGATGTGTGCACCCAAAAACCATCTTTTTTTTTAAATGGCTGATTGGAAGCATGGGTCTATTTTCACCTTTCAAAGAATGTGGGCATTTCATGGGCTGGCAGTTTTTGTTAACCACTCCCGGTTGCCCTTGAATCAAAAGGCTTGCTGGGCCATTCTAGTAGGCAGTGAAGACTCATCCATATTGCTGTGGATCTGGAATCACATCCGGGAAGGGATGGCAGAATTCCTTCCTTGAAGATTATTAGTGAGTCACTTGGGTTCATAGAAACAGAGACAATAGGAGCAGGAATAGGCCATTCAACCCTTTGAACCTGCTCCACCATTCAATACAATCATGGCTGATCATCCAACTCAGTCCCCTGCTCCTGCTTTCTCCCGATATCTTTTAATCCCTTTAACCCTGAGATGTATTGGTCAGTGCATTGAGTATAGGAGTTGGAAGATCATGTGTGGCTGTCCAGGACATTGGTTAGGCCACTTTTGGAATACTGTGTGCAATTCTGGTCTCCCTGCTATAGGAACGGAGTTATGAAACTTGAAAGAGTTCAGAAAAGATTTACAAGGATGTTGCCAGGGTTGGAGGGTTTGAGCTATAGGGAGAGGCTGAACACGTTGGGGCTGTTTTCCCTGGAGTGGCGGAGGCTGAGGGGTGACCTTATAGAGGTTTATAAAATCATGAGGGAGCATGGATACGGTAAATAGGTAAGGTCTTTTCCCCAGGATGGGGGAGTCCAAATCTAGAGAGCATAAGTTTAAGGTGAGAGAGGAATTATTTAAAAGGGACCTAAGGGGCAACCTTTTCACACAGAGGGTGGTGCGTGTATGGAATGAGCTGCCAGAGGAAGTGATGAAGGCTGGTACAATTACAACAGTTAAACAGCATCTGGATAGGTATATGAATAGGAAGGGGTTAGAGGATATGGGCCAAGTGCTGGCAAATGGGACTAGATTAGGTTAGGATATCTAGTCGGCATGGACGAGTTGGACCGAAGGGTCTGTTTCCGTGCTGGACAGCTATATGACTCTATGATTGTACCTAACTCCTTGAAAACATTCGATGGTTTGCCCTCAGCCATTTTCTATGGCAGAGAATTCCACAGGCTCCCCACTCTCATGCTAATGACCAAGTGACCATGTTACCATGGTACCTGAAACTAAAGTTAAATTCCCAATTTCATAATTAATTGAATTAAAACTCGACCTTTAAAGCCCATGTTCCCATGAATTAGCAGAGGGATTACTATTCACATGATGTTATCGCCAAACCACCATTGCCTCATGACAGGCCCTGTACTGATGCTTCAGCAACATGAATGCACAGCATGGTATGGCACAGCACGGTATGGCACTGCATGGTATGGCACAGCATGGTATAATAAGCATGGTATGGCACAGCATGGTATGACACAGCATGGTATGGCACTGCATGGTATAACACAGAATGGTATGGCACTGCATGGTATGGCACTGCATGGTATAGCACAGCATGGTATGACACAGCATGGTATGGAACAGCATGGTATGGTACTGCATGGTATAACACTGCCTGGTATGGCACAGCATGGTATGGCACAGCATGGTATAACACAACATGGTATGGCACTGCATGGTATGGCACTACATGGTATAACACAGCATGGTATGGTACTGCATGGAATGGCACAGCATGGTATGACACAGCATGGTATGGCACAGCATGGTATGTCACTGCCTGGTATAACACAGCATGGTATGACACTGCATGGTATGGCACTGCATGGTATGACACAGCATGGTATGGCATAGCATGGTATGGCACTGCATAGTATGGCACAGCATGGTATAGTACAGCATGGTATGGCACAGCATGGTATGGTACTGCATGGTATGGCACAGCATGGTATGGCACTGCATGGTATGACACAGCATGGTATGGCATAGCATGGTATGGCACTGCATAGTATGGCACAGCATGGTATAATACAGCATGGTATAACACAGCATGGTATGGCACTGCATGGTATGACACAGCATGGTATAATACAGCATGGTATGGCACAGCATGGTATGGCATAGCATGGTATGGCACAGCATGGTATGGCACTCCATGGTAGTGCCCATCCCAGCATGAAACACCATGACAGCTTCACTCAAGTGACCAGAAGGCATTTCTGGCTTCCATGGTTTCTGAATTCCGTGCTTCCTTTGCAAGGTTTAATATTTGAACTTTTGCTTCCTTGTCAAGGCAATCCTACAGTTTAAAAAATACATGGTGTGGAGGTGCTGGTGTTGGACTGGGTTGGACAGAGTCAGAAGTCACACAACACTGGGTTATAGTCCAACAGGTTTATTTAAAATCACAAGCTTTTGAAGCGCTACCTCTTCGTCAGATGAAATCTTCCACATTCTGAAAGCTTGTGATTTTAAATAAACCTGTTGGATTATAATCTGGCATCATGTGACTTCTGATTTTAAAAGATGCATGCTTAGATAATTTGATTCATTGGTTTATGTATACAAAGGTGCTGATGCGTGACTGTGCATTTATTTTGGCATGGTGTGTTTGAGTGTGTGTGTGTATATGAGTGGATATGAGTGTGTGCATGTGAGTGTGAGTGCATGTGTGTGTGCGTGTGCATGCACATGTCCCTTTGCATGTGTCTGTGTGTGAGTGTGATCGTGTGCATGTTTGTGTATGCAAGTGTGTGAATGAGTGTGTGCACGTATATGTGTATGTGTGTGTGTGAGTGTGTGTGTGTGTGGATGTGTGTGTGCACGTATGTGTATGTGTGTGTGTGCACGTGTGTGTGTGTGTGTGTCTCGGTGTATGGGTGTGCCTCCTTAAGTGTTATAGTGATTTAATTATTACAGAGCACTCTGACCTGAACTCTGTGGCTCAGGCCAATGTGTAACATTGCACAATTAGATTATATAACCTCTGCTCCATTTCTGAATAGCAGACAATTTAGTTATGTTTGTTTGCCCTCCCTTGACCACAGCGAAGGAGTTTCCTTGAGCCCTTTCAATCTTTGCTTCCTGAGATGGTGTCCGATATCCTGGAAGGTTGTGCTCTGAGATAGATTGCCGTTAATTTGGCTATAATTAATTTGAGAACCTTCATTTGGACCGATCTGCATTTTGTAGGCTGTTTACGTAACTTATCTAGTGCCTGCTCTGGCACTGTACTGTAACTTTCAATTAATCAGCATCTTCTATGTACTGTTTATAAAGAGACAACAGTTGGACTTGTACCAATTCATAGTGCAAACGTCTGTTTAGTCTCTCGCTATCTCTTTCACTATCTTTTTCCTTCTTTCTCGGTGTCTCACTGTCTCTTTCACTGTCTAAAGCTGATTCTATAATCCAGGTCTCCAAGTGGATAAATGGATTGGAGCTGATGCAGCAAGTCCCCAAGGTTGACAGTTTGATCGCTACCACGGTGAATTAAGCATCTGAAACTCAGTTAATGAGGTAGTTTGGAGCCTGTGAAATTAGTCAGCTTGTTAAAGTGCACCGTTAATGTCTTTTGGGCTTCATTTCATCATTGCTGCAGCATCTTGCCAGAACAAACAGGCAATAAGCACAGCCTTGCAGTTTGCTGGTGCTAATTCGGGAAAGCAAGCAATCCTGAATTTATGTGGCGCCTCTATACCATAAAATGTTCCTAAATGTTTCAAAGGGAAGAATAAAGAGAGGAGACCTTATTGAAACACGCAAGATTCTTCAGGGGATTAGATTAGCTATGGTGTAGAAACAGGCCCTTCGGCCTAACAAGTCCACACTGACCCTCCAAAGAGCAACCCACCCAGACCTATTCCCCGACATTTACACCTGACTAATGCAACTAACACTGCAGGCAATTTAGCATGGCCAGTTCACCTAACCTACACACCTTTGGACTGTGGGAGGAAATCGGAGCACCCGGAGGAAACCCACGCAGAGAATGTGCAAATCCACACAGACAGTTGCCCAAGGCATGAATTAAACCCGGTCCCTGGCGCGGTGAGGCAGAAGTGCTAACCACTGAGCCACTGTGCTGCCCCAGGATTAACAGGGTCGATATGGAAAGGTCATTATTCCCCTTGTGGGCAAGTCTAGAACCAGCTGTCATCATCTCAGAAGAAATGGTCACAAATGTAAGGCAGGAATGAGGAGGAATTTCTTTGCATGGCGAATCTGTGGAATTCATTACCAGAGTGGACTGTCGAGGCTGGGTTGATAAGTGCATTCAAGAGTGAGATGGATTTACAGTCAGCAACGGGGCTCAAGGGTTGCTGGGTAAAAGCAGGAAAGTGGATCTGAGGATTATCAGATCAGCCATAATCACGTTGGAAGGCGGAGCAAACCCGATGGGCTGAATGGCCTATTTCTGTTCCAGTGACTGATGTTCTTGCAGGAACATTCTCAGACGAAACCTGCCATCGAGCTGTGTGGGGAGAGATTAGCAACAGACAAGTGAAAGCTCAGTCAGAGATTGGTGCATAGGAGGGAGAGCAGGAGAGGAAGAGAGATTTACAGAGGGAATTCCAGAGCTGAGAGCTTTTGAAGGGCACTGTGACAAGGAATTAGAAATTAAGTTTTATTGTCACATGTACTAAGGTAGAGGGATACAGGAGTACAGTGTAAAATGTACAAAGTCAGCACTCCTGGCACCATCTTAGGTACAAGGTATTAGGTACAAGTGGAAAAATAAAGAAATAAGTTAAAAATTCAACATTACAGCTCTTCTCGGTATAAAGTAGTAAATAAAGTAATAAAATTCAGTTTAAAATTATAATCCTTCTTTTACCATGGTCCTGCAGCCACTCCACAATGGGCTTCCCCCATGAGAAAGGGGCAAGAAATGTAAAGAAAGAGCAGATTGGGGAGAGGGCAGGTTTGTCAGAGAGCAGAGAGCTGCTGGATATTTCAAAGAGAGAGGATGGGGGGGCGGTAAGCTGTCGGTACTGATAGATTGAACACATCGGTAGGAAGTTTACAATCAGCATACTGTTTTAGATTACATTACAATGTTGTACTGGAAGATATTGCAGTTTGATTATCCCAGCAGGAACGTGTCGATGGGACTTGGGGCAAATTCAGTTGGTGGCAAGCTTCTCTTAGACAAGCTGAAGTTGATTTTGGGTGAAGGGTGAAAAAAATTCCTTTCAAACATGGAGTGACGTGCTGCTGGAGATCCAGGCAGAGGCACTCAATATCACAACAAGCCTGCTTCTGCTGAGCTAGGGCAAGCCTTCAAAGTGCTCACCCCCTTCAGTATCAAGGGGCAGTATAGGTGGCTCAGTGGTTAGCACTGCTGCCTCACAGCCCCAGGGTCCCAGGTTCGATTCCCGCCTCGGGTGACTGTCTGTGTGGAGTTTGCACGTTCTCCCTGCATCTGTGTGGGTTTCCACTGGGTGCTCTGATTTTCTTCTACAATCCAAAGATGTGCAGGTCAGGCGAATTGGTCATGCTAAATTGCCAAGTCAGGGGTAAATATAGGGTAGGGAAATGGATCTGGATGGGTTACTCTTCGGAGGGTCAACGTGGACTTGTTGGGCCGAAGGGCCTGTTTCCATACTGTAGGGAATCGAATCTAATCATCAAGGCACCGTGTCCTCCTTGGCGAGGTCCCCCTCAACAAAGTTTACCTGAAATCTTAAGGCTTTGTAATCACATTCCCCACCAGGAGGCGATCATGTCAGCTGTGGGAGTGCTGCACTGTGGTGCCTGAATTTTCGATCAGGTGCTGTGCCAAGCTTCTGCCTTCAATTCCAGTCAGATCACAGACAACCTTCATGATGCCCAGGGTATGTTCCCAAACACTTCAGAGTCAGTGCAATACAAAGTTATGTTATTTGCAATACAAAGGCGATGAGAACTTATCACATAGCATGATCCAAGAGCTATTCATCTGGTAAACGAACACTTATTCTGACATTGACCAGGGATAGAAGACAAACAATAAATCAGGCAGTACAATTACAACATTTAAAAGCATCTGGATGGGTATATGAATAGGAAGGGTTTAGAGGGATATGGGCCAAGTGGTGGAAAATGACACTAGATTGATTTAGGATATCTGATAGCCATAGACAAGTTGGACTGAAGGGTCTGTTTCCATGCTGTACATCTCCATGACTATCTGTCTTGTTACCTGGGTTACACACACACACACATACACACATATATAGGCCTTCATCTCAATCCAGGCTTCATCCTTGGCCTAAAACTCTTCTAGAAGGAACTGTTTAACTTAGCAAAACAAAATTGGCTTGAGGACAGCAAAACTGCAGTCCAGCATGAATTGGCAAATTTGAAGAGCCAAAAGATGACGCAGTGAGGAATCAGTTATAAACCTGGTATTGACATAGTCGAGCAGGACTTAATTTAGTCATTAGGCAGGCAGCCGGATAGTCATCAGTCATCTATCAATTACATAGATTTTGCAAATAATCAAGGAAGTTTTCTTCTTAAGAAGTACATTTGTTCTAATTTAAGTGTGATATTAAGTTATGTTATTTGCAGTGTCATTTGGCAGAGTTGTCAGGAAGCTTTCTTATAATGAGTCAGCTTCATTGTGACTCTCATAAACATCCCCGAATTACTTTAATGAAAGAACATAAGAAACAGGAGCACAGTAGATATGCCTTGGGCCCTATCTACCTTTCAATAAGTTCATTAAATGTTCAGCTCAATGCTACCTAAATTCTTGATCTCTTTATTCGAAGTGCTTGAAAATGTATCAATCTTAATCTTAACTATATTTAACATGAAGTGCAGATTGTATTTTGTCTGGGAATACAGAGCAGCCACTCATTGTACAAATTAATTTTCCACAAACGTCGATCCTTAATATTAGTTAAGGGAGAAAGTTTGGCCAGGCATTAGACCTGGTAGACATTAGGGATTATCCATGTATTGAAACCAGAAGTTCCTTATACCTTTCTGTTCTGCGGCGAATATACCATAACTAATGGGGAAAAACAGAGTCATCTGTGCAAAACCGATGTCCAATCACTTTAGAAAAGCAGGAATGACCCATCTACTTTGCGGAAACAACAAAATAACTTCATCGGTTCTGAGGAAGGATCACGTTAACTCTGATTTCTCTCCACAGATGCTACCAGACCTGCTGAGCTTTTCCAGCAATTTCAGCTTCTGTTTCCTGAGTTACAGCTTCCACCTTTTTTTTCGGGCTTTATTTAAATAACTTCATTGCCTGCCTGTCTCCACAATCACTGACCACAATCCCTGATCTAAATCATCTCTCAGCTTTAGACCAGAAGATATAGCAGCAGAAGCTCAGTTCAGCCTATCGATAGATGGTTACAGAGGAGATGTCCATTTAGAAAGCACAAATCTAAAGCAAGTGGAATACCATGAAAAGCATTGAAATAAAAATGCTTAAATAAAAAGCATTTTCACAAATCAAGTGGTGTGGTAGAGGCAGGTTCAATGAAGAAATTAAAGAGGGAAATAGATGATTATTTAAATAGCTCTTATTGGACATTTTTCTGTTATTTGCCAACTTGCACTTATTGCTTATTTTCTTCCGCTCCATTATTATTTTGGTCACATTTTGTTGCTTTCCAACCATCCACTATCTTTCAGTTTATCATTAATCTTGGTCACATTGTATGCATTTTGTTTCAATCTGATACGATTCTTAACTTCCTTGGTTAACCATGGTGGGTTTAACCCTTTCTGAGAATCGTTCTTCCTCAATGGGATGTATCTTTGCTATGAGCCATGAACTATTCTCTTAAACGCTGTGCCTCAACCACCTTTCTCAGTCCACCCCAACCAACTTTCACCCCTTTTTTTTGTAAATACCCTTATTTAAGCTGACTGCAGTTGTTTCTGACCCTGATTGCTCACACTCAAGCTAAATGTTAAATTCCACCATGTTATGGTCACTGTTCCCTAAGGGACCATTTAGAGTCATAGAGATGCACAGCACGGAAACAAACCCTTTGATCCAACTCGCCCACGCCAACCAGATATCCCGAACCTAATTTGATCCCGTCTGTCAGCACTTGGCCCATATCCCTCTCAACCTTCCTATTCATATACCCATCCAGATGCCTTTTAAATGTTGTAATTGTACCAGCCTCCACCACTTCCTCTGGCAGCTCATTCCATACACGCATCACCCTCTGTGTGAAAATGTTGCCCCTTAGGTCCCTTTTATATCTTTCCCTTCTCACCCTAAACTAATGCCCTCTAGTTCTGGACTCCCCTACCCTGAAATCAGTTATTAAACTTTACTCATTGCACATTACCAGAGCCAAAATACTTTTATCACTGGTTGGATCCACACTAATTTGTTCCAGCAAAAATGTCCCAAAGCTGGAATAAAAAGCTAGCCTAATGGGAACCATATAATCACTGTTTTCAGCCAAAAACATTCATATGATTCACTGATGTTCTCCTCTAAAGGAAATCTTCCATCCTTAACTGGTCTCGCCCCCATGTGACTCCAGACCCATAGCAGTGTGGTTGACTCTGAGCTCACTCTGAGGCAATGGATAAGATCAAAAGAGATGGGAAAGAAATTCTGGTCTTGAGTGATGATTTCATCAACAAATAGAAGAAAGGAACAATATTCTATGAATACTTCTGTGCGGCTATCTTCGCCAATTTGATTTCCCCACTGTATACAATCATTAATGTCACGCAGATTAGTTGAGATTCCCGACAGAGTGGAAACAGGCCATTCAGCCCAACAAGCCCACACCGACGCTCCAAAGAGTAACCCACCCAGACCCATTTCCCTCTGACGAATGCACCGAGCACGATGGGTATTTTAGCCTGGCCAATTCACCTGGCCTGCAGGAGGAAACCAGAGAACCCTGAGGAAACCCACATAGACACTGGGAGAACATGCAAACTCCACACAGACACTTACCTGAGGCTGGAACTGAACCCAGATCCCCAGCGCTAGGAGGCAGCAGTGCTAACCACTGTGCCTCATTCTGTTAATGGGTGGCACAGTGGCTCAATGGCTAGCACTGCTGTCTCATGATACCAAGGACCTGTGTTCAATTCCAGTCTTGGCCTCAGTGGGCTGAATGGCCTACTTCCACATTGTGTGGACTCTATGAATTTTACATGCTCTAATTATCTACTGCTTTATTTCCTGCCCTACAGGGGTCCAATAGATTACTCTCATCAGTATCTTTTTCCCCTTGCTATTACTGAAAGGGTTGTATATCATCCATTCCAAGATCATTTCCTGTGTATCTTATTTATTCAATCTTATGCTAACAAAGCTACCTCATCACCCTTCCCTTGCTACCTTCCTTTCGAATATCACCTACCCACAAACATATATCTGAGGAGTGTTGATGAGAGTAATGCATTTCATTTAGTCTACATTGACTTTAGCAAGAGCTTTGATGAGGTCCCTCAAGGCAGACTGACCAAGAATGTGAGAACTACGGCAGTCCTAGTGAATGTGGACCAATGGATCCAGAATTGGCTGAGAGACGTGATGCCGAGGACGATGTCACAGGGATGTTTCTGTGATTGGAAGTCTCCTTCTGATGGGGTTTCACAAGGCTTGTGCTCTGGTCCTTGTGGTTTACATCAAGGGTTTGGAAGTAAATGTAGGTGTTGTGGTCAAGACGTTTGTGGATGAGATGAAAATTATTTGGCTGGCAAATAGTGAGGAGGATTTCAGTAAACTGCAGCAGATTAGCGACAAATTGGCTAACTGGGTAGAGACTTGGCAAATGGAACTCAACGCAGAAAATGGAGAGGTAATGCGCTTGTGGAAGGCTCAAAAGATGAGGAATGAACTGCCAGAGCAAGTGGTAGATGCAGGTACAGTTGCAACATTTAAAAGACATTTGAACAGGTACATGAATAAGAAAGGTTTGGAGAGATATGGGCCAAACGCAGGTATGTGGGATGAGTTCAGTTTGGGAAATGTGGTTGGCATGGACGAGATGGACCGAAGGGTCCGTTTCCATGCTGTGTGACTGTATGACTTGGAAAGTCATGAGGATCTAAAGGAGCTGGTTAGGACGGCATATGGGCCACTTGCCTTTTATTTCAGCTGATTATGCTGGAACTGTGTGAAACACTGATTAAGTTACAACTGAGTATTGCTTGCAGTTCTGGTCACTACATTAAAGGAAGGATGTGGTTGCACTTGGAGGGGGTTGTCAGGATGCTGCCTGGGCTGGAGGGTCTGAGCTATGAGGAAACAATGGAGAGGTTGGGTTGTTCTCCTTGGAGCAGCTACGGTTTGGAGGGGACCTGATAGTAGTCTGTAAGATTGAGGTGTGTAGGATGGACAGGAAGGCACGTTTTCCATTAGTAGAGAGGTCAATAACTAGGGGATATATAGTTCAGCTCGAAAGCTAAGGGAACGATTGAGGAAAAGCAATTTTCGCTGAGGGTGGTAGGAGTCTCAAACTATGTCTGAAAGGGTGACTCAGTCAGAAACAATTGTAACATTTAAGTAATATTCAGATATTCACTTGTGGCTCCATAGTCATCAGGACTATGAGCCAGGAACTTGAATGTGAGATTATGTAGTCAGATTGGTTGTGGGCCAATATGGACATGATAGATTGAAAGGCTTCCTTCTGCATTGGAGGCGTTTATGAGTCAATTTAGTTCTCAGTTTTACCTCCTTGTAACCATGTCTCTGTAATGCTATAAGATCATTCCCATTAACCTGTACTTGTTCTGTCAATTCATTTATTTTGTTCTGAATATTAAGTGTTTCTAAGTAAAGAGCCATTGATTTAGACTTTTTACCATTTCCACCCCCTACTAACATTGATTCTATTTGCAGCTTTTTTTAATGCATACACACTCTGATCCTTCCTGTCACATTCTGAGCAGCATTATCGAAACAGCTACCCTGCAGTGCAGGGTACCTTTATAAGCCTCTGTATCCCTCCACACACACCCTCCCACCATCACCCCATCCCCCCGAGTTAATTTAAAGCCAGCTCTATACCCCAATTCCTCAATTCACCAGAACTCAGTGTGCTCCCAGCAGGGTTGAAGTTGCTCGAAATTACATAAAGCAAGGGAAGAGAAACTCTTTCCACTCACGGTGAGATCGGTGAGCAGAGGTCACGGAATTGCGATCACTGGTGAGAAAACAAAAGTGAGATGAGTGGTTTGCAAAGTGAGGTACTATCAGCTGGAATGTGAAAGGAAGGTGGAAGCAGTTTCCAAATTAACATTCAGATGGGAGTTGTGCGTGTACAAAGTGCGAGGTTGTAGGGAAGGAACAGGGCAGTGTGACAAATGTTCCAAATCTTTCAAAAGGTCTGGTACAGGCACTGAGACTTGGGTAAGCTCCTTCTGTGTTGTCCAATTGTATAATTCTATACAAAGGTCACAGCAATACTTAAATGACACTGAAAATCAAGCCATCGGGTGATTGTGTAGGATATGTCACGATCCTTCGGACAACATCCCAGGACATCAGACTAATACGTCTCTCCCTCGAGCTAACATGGAAACACTGAAACAGGACCTCAGGCACTTGGGTGAAGTTAAAGAAAATCACTGAGACGTATTTCAAACAGCAGCAGGACAGATCTAAAACAAAACCAGAAGTTGCTGAGAAAGCTCAGCGGGTCAAGCAGCATCTGCAGGGAGAAACCAGAGTTAGCATTTCAGGTCCAGCGACCCTTCCTCAGAACCGATGACAGCTAGGAAAGTTTCTTTTATTCATTCACAGGACGTAGGCATCACTGGCTAGGCCAGCATTTATTTAGGCCAGAGGTCAGTTAAGAATCAAAGACATTGTTTGGATCTGGAGTCACATGCAGGCCAGACCAGGTACGGATGGCAGATTTCCTTCCTTAAAGGACATGAGTGATCCAGGGGGAATCACTGATAAAAGCCTGAGAGCAAATCTGTTGGGTGTAAATCTAGTTTGCATCTTTCCGGATATCCTGATAATTGATTCACAGTCTTCATTAAACTCTTACTTCCAGGTTTTATTTTATTCACTAGCTATCATGGTCAGGACTTGAACCCAGGTCCTTGGAATATCACCAAGGTCTCTAGATTAACAGTCCAGCGATCGCAATCCTTCCTGATGAAGGGCTTTTGCCAGAAACGTTGATTTTCCTGCTCCTCGGATGCTGCCTGACTTGCTGTGCTTTTCCAGCACCACTCTAATCTTGAATCCAGGCATCAATACCGCTAGCTCGACACCACAATCCCAAATGTCAGTTTGCATGTCTATGTGCAAGGAGAAATCTACCCTTGTTAGGTGTCCCAGCTAACAGTCAGCAGGTCAGTCAGCAACTATGAACACAAAACCAGGTTAAGAACTGAAGACAATCTGACGGAGGGTCAGTGAACTTGAAACATTAACTCTGTCTTCTCTTCACAGATGCTGAAGACCTGCTGAGGGCTTAGTTTCATTTGGCCTTTAACATCCTCAGTCCTTTGTTTGATCCCAGCTAACATACATATATATATATATATCCTTCAGCCAACATTAACATCGACAGCTTATCTGGGTCCGAAGCAGATCCTGGGAGCTTGCTGCATGTACATTGACTGCTGTATTTCCGACATGACAACAATTTACAGGCTGTACAGTGCTTTGGTACTCCTGAAGGTGCTATATAAACACAATCTTTAATCTTTTACTGAGGAGCATCTATTTACATTGTCAACCATACAGGTGAAGCTGAAATTCGAATAGAAATGGTCAGCCTTTGGTATGGAGGACGGAACAGTGGGTCCTCCTCTCCCCCTCACCCCAGCCAAAATACATTGTAGTTATGCACAATGGTCCCCAATAAAATTCCTCACCACCTGCTCCCAAACCCTGCTTCCTGGGATATTACAGCATTGTTTCCCAAAGTGGGAATTGGGACCATGAGCTCATAGAGTCAAGATGGCTGAGGCAGCCTTAGAGACCTGCCAGGGTTATAACAGTGATATACTCCTGGCCCTGCTCACCCATAGAGAGGGCTCACAACAATTTTCAAACCTCAAACTGGGCTCGCCGTGGGAAAACTCTTGGGAAGCATGTTGGGATATCCGGACAGATGTAAAGCTGGATCCACACCCAACAGATCTGCTCTCGGGCTTTTAAAGATTTATGTTTATAGAGTCACAGGGATGTACAGCATGGAAACAGACCCTTCGGTCCAACATGTCCATGCCGACCAGATATCCCAACCCAATCTAGTCCCATTTGCCAGCACCTGGCCCATATCACTCTAAACCCTTCCTATTCATACACCCATCCAAATGTTGCAATTGTACCAGCCTCCACCACTTCCTCTGGCAGCTCATTCCATACACGCACCACCCTCTGTGAGAAAAAGTTGCTCTTTAGGCCCCTTTTAAATCTTTCCCCTCTCACCTTAAACCTGTGCCCTCCAGTGCTGGACTCCTGTACCCTGGGAAAAAGACCTTGTCCATTTACCCTATCCACGCACCTCATGATTTTATAAACCTCTAGGAGGTCATCCCTCAGCCTCCGACGCTCCAGGGAAAACATCCCCAGCCTGTTCAGCCTGTCCTTATAGCTGACAAAGCATCAAAGTATTCATCTTCTGCATCATGTTTTAACCCAGCCATCGTGATTCAAGTGGAAATCTTGGAGAGGTGCTGCTGTTCCTCAGCAAGCCTATAATGAAATAATACCACTTGGAAAAATTATACCCATCCCTGTAATGTGTTGTAGCTAGAAGGGTAATGATGTAGGTTCCAGCCCTACTGGGTGCTTCCATTGAAATTATGCTGAGGGAGTGACTGAGGTGACTACTTTCTCGAATAATTATGATGTAAATGGAGACATCAAAGCAAGATTCATTGGTGGATATGAAAGTTTTGGTGGCACCATTACTCAAAAGGTAATGGAATCCAATTGGAAACGGATTAATTACATTACCTCACTGGGTACACAATTGCTGCCAGGTGTGTTTCTAGCAGTTAACGACACTTCAAAAGCCCATCAATGCCTGGAAACCATTTTGTGATGTCTGGGGAGACCTCGCCAGGGGATATCAGGATCCTGCTCTGAATTTTCCTGGTCCTGCCTGGTCAGTCAAGACCTGGCACAGGGAGGGCATCCCCTAAGTTCTCCACTCACTGTGGCATATTGCTCACGGCTGGAATCTGAGCCACAAGCAGCCCATAATTTCTGTCACTCAACTGTCCCATTGAAGACCACTTCCTGCCCTCGCTGCTTCCTGTATTGTGTAACAATACTATGGCTTTAAGAGGCATATTTTGCCCAGTGTTTTTTTGAAGAGCGGTTTTAAGGCAGAGCTGTGGCGCAGTCTACCAGAGCCACTAGAGTAACCAGCTTGTGAGGTCTTGGGGCTTTTTGAAAGTTGGAACAATAGAAGCATCCTGAAGGGGTGGGGTCAGATTTCAACAGATCCAGGATTTCCAGTTTTTTTTTAGTTTTCAGCTGGGGTTTCAGCAGAGTAAAGCTGCAGTAAATCTCTCCCGGCTGCTACACTCTCTCAGAGTGTTCTCTTGATGTTTTTTCCTCCTGACCTGCTGGAGTTGGATGTGAGACTATCTGTTTTCTGAATTTGCCTGTTGGCAAGGGATGTGTTTATGGGAGGTTACTATATTGGAACAGTTAGCTAGTCATAGTTATTGTATCTATCATTCTGTGAAATTTTCCAATAGAGTTAAATTATTCCAACTCCTTTTTTCTTCACTATAGTGAATGAGTAAAGTGCGTTGTGCTTTACGTACAGTAGCATGACCAATTCAATTGCATCTGGAATGCAACATGTTACATTTACCTTTAAAATAAGAAACCATTAGGATCCAGACTATCTTCTGAATATTTTGAGGGGGTTTGGACTGGAACATAACAATTGGGAGCAGCCACAACCGTGAGGGAGACTGCTACCCAGTGGGTCTGGGTGATCCTCCATGTTTTCCCTGATGAAGAGCTAATGCCCGAAACATCAACCCGCCTGCTCCTCGGATGCTGACTGACCTGCTGTGCTTTTCCAGCACCACATGTTTCGACTGTGACTCTCCCGCATCTGCAGTCCTCACTTTCTTTCCTTGGGTAGTGTTGGAGAACAGAGGGATCCAGGCGCATACGTCTCAAAAATTGGCATCACATGTAGATAGGGTGGTTAAGAAGGTGTTCAGCATGATTGCCTTCATTGCTCAGTCCTTTGAGTATAGGAGTTGGGAACCTCATGTGCAGGACATTGGTGAGTCATCTTCTGGTGTACTGTGTCCACTTCTGGTCACCCAGTTATAGGAAGGATACTACCAATCTGGAGAGGATTCAGAAGAGATTTACCAGGATGTTGCTGGCTATGGAAAGTTTGAGTTATAAAGAAAGGTGGGATTGGCTGGAACTGTTTTCAATGGAGCATTGGAGGTTGAGAGGCAATCTGACAGATGTTTATAAAATAATAAAGGACATAGATAGAGTTAATAGTAGTTGTCTTTTCCCTCGGATAGTGTGGCGCTGGAAAAGCACAGCTGGTCAGGCAGCATCTAAGGAGCAGGAGAGTTGACGTTTCAGGCATAAGCCCCTCATCAACCCCACGATGAAGAGCTTATGCCTGAAACGTCGATTCTCCTGCTCCTCGGATGCTGCCTGACCAGCTGTGCTTTTCCAGCGCCACATGCTTCCACTCTGATCTCCAGCATCTGCACTCCTCCATTTCTCCTTTTCCCTAGGATTAGGGGATTTCAAGATGGGGGGGGCGCAGTTTTAAGATAAGTGAAGAGGGAACTTTAAAAAAGACATGAGGGGCAGAGAGTGAAGAGGGAACTTTAAAAAAGACATGAGGGGCAGAGAGTTTACACAGAGGGCGGTTTGTGTGTGGAATGAATTTCCTGAGGAAGTGGTGGATGTCAGTGCAATTACAACATTTCAAAGACATTTCGATAAGGAGATGAATAGGAAAGGTTTGGAGGGAGGTAAAAACAATGACTGCAGATGCTGGAAACCAGATTCTGGATTAGTGGTGCTGGAAGAGCACAGCAGCTCAGGCAGCATCCAAGGAGCAGCGAAATCGACATTTCAGGCAAAAGCCCTTCATCAGGAATAAAGGCAGAGAGCCTGAAGCGTGGAGAGATAAGCTAGAGGAGGGTGG
>NC_057712.1:126545249-126554715 GCF_004010195.1 Chiloscyllium plagiosum
GGTTGGAGGGGTTGAGTCTGAGGGCGGAATTGCGGGATGTGGATGAGATGCGTTGGGGGGCATCTTTAACCACGTGGGAAGGGAAATTGCGGTCTCTAGAGAAGGAGGCCATCTGGTGTGTTCTATGGTGGAACCGCTCCTCCTGATAGCAGATACGGCGGAGGCGGAGGAATTGGGAATACGGGGATGGCATTTTTGCAGGAGGTAGGGTGGGAAGAGGTGTAATCTAAGTAGCTGTGGGAGTCGGTGGGTTTGTAAAAAATGTCGGTGTCAAGTCGGTCGTCATTAATGAAGATGGAGAGGTCCAGGAAGGGGAGGGAGGTGTCAGAGATGGTCCAGGTAAATTTAAGGTCAGGGTGGAATGTGTTGGTGAAGTTGATGAATTGCTCAACCTCCTCGTGGGTGCATGAGGTGGCGCCAATGCAGTCATCTCTTGGAGGATATGGGCCAGGAGCAGGCAGGTGGGACTAGTTTAGTTTGGGATTATGTTCAGCATGGACTGGTTGGACCGAAGGGCCTGTTTCTGTGCGGTATGACTCCATAAGGTGGTGCCCCCAATCTGATGTGCAGCTGCAATAAGACCCGCCCACTCGTTTTGTTCCATCTCCCCTTGTAATAAATGCAGCTTCTCACTGCCTATAACAGCTACCTGAAACTGAAGATTCAGCTCAGGCCAATGGAGGCAATTGTAACCCCCTGGCTCATAGGCACTGATGTTCCATCCCTCTATCAATCCTCGTCTTCCCTCGAAGGTAGATATGGAGCAATACTCAGTGGGCAATCTCACCGGGAAACCGAGAAAGGGCCAAATGTCATCGACTTCACCTCCTGCTGCTCTAGAGCCTGTGAGTCACATCAGGTGAGCTTTCAGTTAGACACACACACGCACACACATGCACGCACACACACGCGCACGCACACACGTGCACACACATGCACGCACACACGCACACACAGAGACACACACAGACACACGCACACAGACACACAGACACGCACACACGCACACACACACACGCACGCACACACGCACACACGCACAGATGCACACATGCACACACACTCAAACCCACACTCACACACACACAGACAAACACACACGCACACTGCACACACAGGCATGCACGTGCACACACACACACAGATGCACACACACACACAGATGCACGCACACACAGACTCACTCACACACAGGATTGGTAGAAAGCTTTGAGAATCATAACTGAAACATTAAAAAGCAGGAAACAGCAAAGGGTGCTGATTCACTCTTTCGCCATAATGTTGCTTCATCTAAATTTCACATTTAACAGACCAGCAGCAAAGCGTGAGAGAGAGAGAGAGAGAAACCAAACAGGGTGATCCAAACCCAGGGGTGGGTTGTGTAATGGACTGGCAGAGCAAGGTGGCATGGTCTGAGGGACTGGAGCCTTGGTTGTGCAATTCCCAGGGAAGCCAATCTCCTGATGACTGCCGTCTCTTGATCCTGTGTTTTCACCCAATTGAGCTCCACGGTGTGGGCTTGGCCTCCCCAGGAACACAGAGGGGAGCTGATATCAGAGCGCTTCCGTACAGCAGTGGATCGTCAGGGTATGGTGGGGAGGACTGTGCCAGTTCCCCCTTTGCCCGACACTTCTTGCCATTAGCTAGTATCTCATAGTTCAATAAATGAGTGTGGGAGGTGAGTGGGTACATTGTCCAGGGTGGGAGGTGGAGAGCATAGACAGGCAGGAGGCTGGAAGATCACAGCAAGCTAGGCAGCATCAGGAGGTGGGGAAGTCAACGTTTCAGGTGTAACCCTTCTTCAGGACTCAGGGTGGGTGTGGGGGGAGCTGCAGAGAAAGGGGGTGGTGAAGTGGGGATAGGTGAAGACAGGTAGAGGGTACGACCTGGTTGGCCTAGGGTAGGAATGGATCCAGTTGGCACCTGGAAGGGTCAGTCAGAGGAATGGAAGGGAGGGGAAGGGCTGGAAAGGAGGATGGTAAGGGAAGCTATTTGAAATTGGAGAGCTCAATGTTGAGTTGTCTGGGCTGCCCAGGCGGAAGGTGAGGTGTTGTTCCTCTAGTCTGCAGCCTGATTCACTGTGGCAGTGGAGGAGGCCGAGGGTGGTCATGTTGGAGAGGGGGTGGGAAGGGGAATTGAAATGGGGGGTGACTGGGTGCGATGCTGGGTGAAACATGCCCTGGCTTTACACTTGGCGCAGTCTCCCGTGTCATCCACCTTCAGTAAACCCCAAGGCCAATCAGATTTGCTGCTGTCAATGCCCTAATTCACTCCCACTCTCGGACCACCTCCAGCCCCACAACCCTCCAGGTTCTGTGTGCTCCGCCTTACCCGGGCCTCTTGAACATCGCTGTCGGGGTGAGAAATCCCAGTTATCTCCACCCAGCTGTGAGCAATTCCTTGTCCTTGACCTTCCTCTCTCCTCCTTTAAGATTCGGAGGTGCCGGTGTTGGACTGGGGTGGACAAAGTTAAAAATCACACAACACCAGGTTATAGCCCAACCTGATTATTTGAAGCACTAGCTTTCGGAGCACCGCTCCTTCATAACCACCTGATAAAGAAACAGTGCTTCGAAAGCTAGTTCCTGTGAATAAACCTGTTGGACTATAACCTGGTGTTGTGTGATTTTTAACTCCTTTAAGATGTTTTTTTAAAACCCACGTATATGGTCAAGCCTTTATCATCTGCTCTAACATCTCTCGATGTGGCTAGATGTCAGACTTTGCTTGATGACTATTGTCATTTCTCTTTGGCTGACAGAGTATTTATTGATTCCTGGTGAAGAGCTTATGCCTGAAACGTTGACTCTCCTGCTCCTCAGATGCTGCCTGACCTGCTGTGCTTTTCCAGCATCCACAGGTTTTGACCTCTGAGCATTTATTTGCCCATCCCAAATTGAGAATGGGAATGGTGAGCTGCTGTGGTCCCAGTGCTGTAGGGGTTCATAATGGGGAAGAAAGGAATGGCCTGTCAGCCATTGTACCTGCCTTCTCATGGGAGAACATGGATAACGTACTGGAAATGATGGGGAAGGTGGGGTTCGGAGAGAGGGAGGAACTGAATCAGTAGATTGGAGAAACTCATGGATCGAGTGCTGATTACTCCCCAGGGTCTGATCATCTGCATCCCAGAGCACTTGAGGAAGTGGTCTCAAAAATACTGGGTGAATTGGTGATGTTGCAGTGTGATTTAGACACATCGAGTAAGTGGGCAAATGCATGGCAGATGCAGTTTAACGTGGATAAATGTGAAGTTATCCACTTCTGTAGCAAAAAGGCAGATTATTATTTGAGAGTAAATTAAGAGAACATTCAATGAGACCTGGATGTCCTCACACACCAGTCAGTGAAAGTGAGGGTGCAGGTACAGCAGGTGGTGAAGAAGGCAAATGGTACGTTAGCCTTCATAGTGAAAGAATTCAAGTCCAGGAGCAGGGATGCCTTGCTGCAATTGTACAGGGCCTTGGTGTGACCACACCTGGAGTACTGTGTACAGGTTTGGTCTCCTTATCTAAGGAAGGATGTTCTTGCTTTAGAGGGAGTGCAGGGAGGGTTTACTAGACTGACCCAGGGATAGCAGGACTGATGAATGAGGACAGATTGAGTCGGATAGGATTGTATTCACTTGGGTTTAGAAGAATGAGGAAGGAAGCTCACAGAAACCTGTAAAGTTTTAACAAGACTAGACAGGGGAAATGCAGGAAGGATGTTCCTTATGGTGGGGGGAGTCCAGGACCAGGGCAGAGAGATTAAAGATAAGGAGAAACCGTTTTAGGGCTGGGATGAGGAGAAAAGTCTTCCCCCAGGGAGTGGTGAGCCTGTGGAATCCATTACCACAGAGAGTGGTTAAGGCTGAAGGATTAAGGAGGAGGTAGATATAGTTCTTGCAGCTACAGCGATCAAGGGAAAGGAGGAAGAGTAGGATTAGGGAACGGAGGTTGATGATCAGCCATCGATCATATTGATTGGCAGAGCAGGCTCAAGGGGCCGAATGGCCTACTTCAGCTCCTATCTATGGACACCCACAGGATAAACTGAATGGATGATGTTGCAGTGAGTGTTAGCAGAAGGCTGAAGGCTCCTATGTCATCAGCACCAACTTTAAAGTCATCAGGGTGATCCTGGTTAGGATTTGAGAGTAAAACCTCCCAGGAAGACCAAGTGCAGTAAGAGGGCCAAACTGCGGGCAGCATAGCACCCAGAGCAGAGGGTATCTGCGGCAAGAAGCAAGCTGATGGGTTTGATTTGTGGTTATCTATATTTCTGGATCAGGAGATCTGAGCTCGGGTGTCTGAATGGCTGCAGGGATCTAAAAAGGGCGATTTTTTAAAAAACTGTGTAAGAGGCAGATAAAGATTACCACTGCAGTAGGCCATGTTTATATTGCTTGCAGGGTAAACTGTAATGCAGCTCGCTTCGCCTTTAACTGGATGGATTTCCAGAGAAATTGCTGGTCTCCCTTCAGCTGGAAGAGGGCGCACTCACCTCGCTCTCTCAGCCTCCGCAAGCTGGCATCTAGCGCCTTCTGCTGGCCAAACGCTGCTCTGCAGGAGGACAATCCTCGCCTTTCGTTTCATCTCGCCGCTGAACAGGAGAGGTCTGCTCGGGCTGAGTTGAAAGCAGTTTTTTTGCGGGGTGTTAGCGTGGAGAAATACGTGTCTGCAAAGCCGCTTTGCATAAGATCGTGTCCATAGCTACTTAAGAAAAAAGCGGAGGGCTTTATTTCCTTTCCCAAAGTTATGTAACTCCTTACTTTCCGATACAGGATGCAGTAGTGGGGATTGGCTTTAAAGACAACATCCACTGTTTGAAAAAGAGAAAAAAAAATGCAGCCGGATCCCTCGAGGCTGAGTTTTAATCGAATTGATCTTTTTAATGGAACCATTAATTTGAACTATGGCGTCCTTTCTTATTGAAAAAATTGGAGAGGTTAAATGAGGATATTTTAACTAGATTTGTCACATATTAGACAGATTCAATGAAGATATTAAGAGCCTTTGTATAAGTCAACACGAATTTCTTTTTGGACTCTTGGAGGGTCTAATTCATCTCCCACCCCCCCCCCTCAATTCCCCTCCCTCTTCCCCCCCCCCCCCAGTATCTGCCATTTGTTGATCAGGTCAGAATGATACTGATTCCTCATTTCTGCCTCCAATCAATTCATTAATAGGATTATGGATTGTTATTCTGTACTGTCTCAGAGCTTGACGTCAGTATCATTTGATATAAGCAGGAGGCTCTATTTTTAAAATGCTAACATCAACATCTCAAAGTTTGCCAATTGTACTTCACTGTAAGTTGTTCAGCAAAGATTTTGTTGATCTCTGTTTGTCTGCAATCCTTTTACTGATTTCTCTCCAGGTGCGTTCTAATTTCAAACATTTTTTTTCACCAACCTTGTGGACAGAAACAAATTCCTCTGCCCCTTCTCCCCCCCCCACCTATCTTTAACTCTATTCCCCTCCCACTTTGCTTTTTACCAACCGTATGCCAGTCACATGTGGGCTTCAGATTACCAATTTTCCAAGATTGGCCCAGAATTCCTGGGATTTAAAAGATCCCCCTCTGGATACTTCACCCAGCAACCAGGGAGAGTTATAAACATGGGCATCGAAAAGAATTGGGTAAGTTGTTTACTTTTTTAAATAACATGTTGATACTGGCACTGACCTACAGAGAAGGTGCAGCTCAGAAACAGGCCATTCCTCGTGCCTGGGTTCATGCACTGCTCACCAACTAAACCTTGTCAACATTAACTTTTATAGTCCTGCTCGCCACTGCCACAAGGCAAAAAATGCTCAGGACCATCCAGAGTGCAAGGTCACTGTGTAAGAGGCAAGTTAAGATTACCACTCGCTGCAGGTTTTGTTTATATTGCTTGCACTGTAAACTATACTGCAGCTAATGGGAAATACACCTTGCCAGAGCCATTTCTGCCAACATGGACAGGCTCAGGGCCTGGTCTGTAACACTGGTGGGCCCAAATCTTTGAGAAAGTAAGGGCAGCTCTCTGGAGCACCGAATTAAAGACTGAGATTGCCCCTTTTTTTGGTGGAAAAGGGAAATGGAACAAAGGGAGGGAAATGGAATTGAGAAAGGGGTCAGTCAGAAAGTGATTCAATAGAAATGAGGTTAGAGAGACCGAATGGCATCGAAGAATTATGTCGTGAATGTAAAGACACACGTTCCAAAGATACACATAGACTTGGCTCATGTTCCTTTGAGTGTAAAATGTCAGGGTGTTTTAATATGGTAAAATTCTCTGACAGGGTAGAAACAGAGAAACTGTTACCCTTACTGGGGGAATACAGAACTACGGGGAGGTGGGGGGCAATGTTAAAATTGAACTTGGGCCACGCAGGAGCAAAACCAGGAAGCACAGAGGGTGATGGGTATTGAGCAGCAATTAACTGTCAATTTGACAGACTGACTGAAACAGTCCAGCTTAATATGGTCAAGAACTAGATTAGAATTAATTACACTTTGAAAAAGGAAGGAGGCAGACAGAGAGGAAAATACATTGAAACCATAGAAACCTCTTTTTGTCTTTCTAAAACCTCAGTCTGTGCAGACTTGGTGTCCTTTTAGTGAAATGCATGAAAAGGACATTTGGAAGCAAATTGGGGGCCATGACAGTACCCCTCCCTACTTTGACTGTCTATCTATGGGCTTCTTATTGTGTCTGTATCAGCCCTTTATCCCAAAGTGTTGCTCCACCAGCGATTGGACTGTGAAGGGGAGGGATTTACCTCACTTCTGAGCAATCCTCATTCCCCTGTATTAACTCATTACCAGTCTCTCCTACTCTGGTATGGAGCATTAGTTGGATTATCATGAGGACCCTTGTACCAGGAACAGGGGAGGCATTGTGTGAGGCCTTCATTAGAATTGCTTAAAAAGGAAGTCCTTCCATGTGATTTAAAAAAAAACAAATAATCCCTCCAGAGTGTTTTTTGTGCAACAATGTCTATAGAGGACTGCAGCCTCTCCATGTCTCGATGAAACATGTACAGGTGAAGAAAACAACACTGCTACGTGTACAGACACACAGAAGCAGATACAGACATACACTGAAACGTACACAGATACACGCATTAATACAGGCAATTGGGACAGAAACCTATGTCACAGAAATGTACACAAAAAAAGGACATATATGCAGGCATGCAAATACACACAGAAACCTTTGCATCAGTATATGTTTCTGCATATTTACTTAAATGCACACAGACAATAAGACAACAATACGAACACATGCAGACTCACGAATACACAGAAACCCATTCCTAAAGATTGGATATAACCCCATAGATACACAATTCCTTCTTATAAACTCGACACAAACACACAGACACACACAGTCCCTGTTATAGACTAGATACATTCACACAGACACATACAATCCCTGTTATAGACTAGATACAAACCCACAGACACACACAGTCCCTGTAATAGACTAGATACATACACACAGACACATACAATCCCTGTTATAGACAAGATACAAACCCACAGACACACACACAGTCCCTGTTATAGACTAGATACATACACACAGACACATACAATCCCTGTTATAGACTAGATACAAACCCACAGACACACACAGTCCCTGTTATAGACTAGGTACAAACACACAGGCACACACAGTCCCTGTTATAGACTAGGTACAAACACACAGACACACACACAGTCCCTGTTATAGACTAGTTACAAACCCACAGACACACACACAGTCCCTGTTATAGACTAGATACAAACCCCCAGACACACACACAGTCCCTGTTATAGACTAGATACAAACCCACAGACACACACAGTCCCTGTTAAGATACAAACCCACAGACACACACAGTCCCTGTTATAGCCTAGATACAAACACACAGACACACACAGTCGCTGTTATAGACTAGATACATACACACAGACACACACAGTCCCTGTTATAGACTAGATACAAACCCCCAGACACACACAGTCCCTGTTATAGCCTAGATACAAACCCACAGACACACACAGTCCCTGTTATAGACTAGATACAAACCCACAGACACACACAGTCCCTGTTATAGACTAGATACAAACCCACAGACACACACATAGTCCCTTTTACAGTTTGAAGGAGAACTGAAGTGGACCTGCCAATTACAGTCCAACTCTCTAATATTTAATTAAGTGATTTGGAATTTCTGGGAAACGCATACACGGGGACCATTCGCCTTATCCAGTCTAATTTTCTGACACTTCACACCGTTTTCCGAAGCTCTGATGTAATCGCTTCCACCGTCCCCGTTGACCATTGGTTCCCAGTACCTTGTTAAAACCAGTGTTGAAACTTTATTGCTGGAACAGCACAGCAGGTCAGGCAGCATCCAGGGAACAGGAGATTCGACGTTTCGGGCACAGGCCCTTCAGACAGAACCTCACCTCCTCTCCTTGGCCCCCACCCACCCAAGCAAGCATTGTTCTGAATCGCTCTCCCCCATCTCCCTGCCTGGTGAGGAACGGTTTAATGACAGTTCTTAAATTCCAGCCAAGCCACATCCCAGAAACAGTATCACAGGGAAGGTGACAAGGAGTGGACGTTGCTAGAGACAGACACGGTGTATACCTGTGTCGCTTTGCCTGGCGGCTTGAGTTGGTTGCAACAATTGAAATTCCCCCCATCTCTCTCTCTCTGCTTTAATTCAACTCATTTATCGGCCTGATCCAATTCATTCAGTGTCAAAGTAACCAAACGAAACTGTCCCGAGTTGTGTGTGTGTGTGTAGGGGGAAGTGAATATCCGAAAAACAGAGAACTCCCAACCCCCCACTTCAAGCTGAAATCGATTTGCGGTTTCACTGAAGTTCAATGAACCCGTTGATCCCAACGGTAGAGAGCGGATGAGGGAGGCACACAGTGTATGTGTGTGTGTGTGTGTGTGTGCTGTAAAGCACCGGCCCTCCTGACAAACTCATGTCGCTTTTCAGACTTGGCCCGGGTGTGAATCAGTCCTTCCCCACGTCCACGCCAACAGAGCTGCTGCAGACAGTGACAGAACCGTTTTCAAAGCCGGCAGTTGCCCATTCACCGTCTCCAAAAGGGGCAATGCCCAATATCTATAAATCAGAGTCCCACCCAGGCCACTCCCAGCGAGGTGATGGGGGGCACTGTCCCTAACAGACAGGTAGCGGTGTCCGCTTTATGCTCGGCGAGGGTATTTTGCCTTTAATGTCTGTCAGGTGGGACCCACCAATGTCAGAGCAGTCCCCTGCTGCAATATTGTTTCATCGGGCCAGAGAATGGGACGTGTGCAACTGCATGTACAGTACAGCCCTCCTGCCTTTTATAATAGCAGCCGGGAGATGGAATTAAAAGGGAAATGCATTTGATCGATGGGGTCACCCAGTGTGGAGTCCAGGGGCTTATCCAGCCACCACCTCCCTCCCGTTTCCCCAGTAACTCGAGACCCCCCCCCCCCCCC
>NC_057712.1:126554754-126556781 GCF_004010195.1 Chiloscyllium plagiosum
GCCCCACCCTTCATTAACACATCCAGTGACTCACCCCCCTGAGGGGGTGAGTGGGGTCCGCTCTACATTGTCCCCCGCTACACTTCAGCTGGAGAGACGGAAGGAGACGTACTGGGACAGAAGTTGGCGCCCAGAATGGGAGGGGGTGGTGGTGAACCTGAACCCGGACCTCCTAGCTTAGAGGTTGGGACACTACCACTGCATGCACCACAAGAGGCCTGAAGTCAGCTGCTATTGCACAGCAGCGAGTACAGGGCCGAAAACAGCTGGGTCTCATAACAATGGTCTCTCCCATCTCCTGGGGGGGGGGGGGTGTCACTGATGGGGAGAGGGGCTGCAGTGAGAATTTGGGGAGCAGGCTGAACGCTCCCTCTTGTCAAACACAGCTCAGTAATTACAGGGGAAATAAAAAGGGGAATTGAAGACGAAAATAACCTTCACCAGAAATAGCATGAATTTGGCAAGTTAGCAAGAGTTATTCTGTTTTGTTTTGCCCTAGGCACGATTGTAGAATTTGAGGCATGTTATTCAGGGAGACAGTAACTACTTGCAGTTTTACAACGCAAATTGATGTCATAAAGCACTCCAAGGTGCCTTCATGGGCCGTGGTCTCAAGCAACGTTTGACACTGAGTCACTTCGGGGGGCGGGGGGAAGCGACCACTGGGTCAGCGAATGGGCCCGAACCGCTATCTCATAAGGGGTAATGGCACAGAGAAAGGTCGAAGGAGAGAGCCAAAGGGAAGGCCTACACTGTAGGGTTTGTTTTTCTTGTGTGTGTGTGGGGGGGGGGGTGGGGGGGTGGTTGTGGGGAGAGGTGAGCAATTGACCTCAATTTGAAGAATGATGAGTGTTGCACAGGTGGTGGAAGAGGTTATAGAGACAAGGGGCTGAGCAGTTCCAACTAAAAATCCCAGAGTGAACTCCAAAAGGACTTGGGAGCTGCGCCAGGTTGGATTCCTGGCTTATAATGAGTGGATAAGGGGAAGGGACAAGCGGGGGGGAAGAGGGAGTGAGGAGGTGAGTCCGGTCTCCTGCAGGTGAGTTGTTGGATGGCCTACTGTGGATAGCGCAAGGGAGATAGCGACTGCTTGTAGCTGATGTTATGGCTAGTCACTGACCAGGCCTTGCTGCCAGCAAGCTCAGAGAACCCAGAAGATTGCGTGCAAAGTGCACTTTAATTTTAAAGCGCGTTGTGCTGAGCACAGCAGATTCCTCCGGCTGTGAATTTCTTGGTGTCACTCTATTGAACCTCGCCCTGCATGAGGCAGGGGACGGGAGTTGGTGACAGTGTGTATCCTGGAGTTCACAGCCCGCTCTCAGTCAGAGAGACCTTTTAAAAAAAAAAGCATGGAGAGATATTTTCTGGTCACCCCGTTCAGAGATGTTCTGGAGCAAGTGGGTTAGAGGTTGGGGCACTACCAGTGCACTATCAGTATTGCACAGCAGCAAATACAGGGAAAGGAGCTGGTCTGCCCACCAGCAGGATGCTTTCGAACCATGTGATGGACACACTGTCTCAGCCCCATCTAGGTCTATCAGTCGTTCAAACACACTGCTGTCTGATGCATTACAACCGGCCCCAGCAGCTCATCGGGACCCGGTAGGGAACGATTAAAACAAACTCAATAACCTGCATTTTTTAACTGATAGAGTGGTTTGGCACGCACTGTAAACCCATCCAGTCCTCTCAAATCACTTGTTGCATCAGGGACTCGGATGTTTAAGTAGTGGGTGGATGATCACGTGGCCTAGAGCTTAATCAGTGATTGGGCGGAGCTCCCCGTGTTACAGATCGGCACCTTCCAAGAAAGAAATCATTTCATCAAATGGAATGGTACAGGTGCAGAGTGAGAGACTGGGGGAGAGGGATAGGTGCAGGGTGAGAGACTGGGGGGAGTGGGATAGGTGCAGGGTGAGAGACTGAGGGAGAGGGATAGGTGCAGAGTGAGAGACTGGGGGAAGTGGTATAGGTGCAGAGTGAGAGACTGGGTGGAGTGGTATAGGTGCAGGGTGAGAGACTGGGGG
>NC_057712.1:126560580-126565919 GCF_004010195.1 Chiloscyllium plagiosum
GAGTGGTATAGGTGTAGAGTGAGAGACGGGGAGTGGTATAGGTGTAGCATGAGAGACGGGGAGCGGTACATGTGTAGAGTGAGACTGAGGGGAGTGGTATAGGTGTAGAGTGAAAGACTGGCGGAGTGGTATAGGTGTAGAGTGAAAGACTGGCGGAGTGGTATAGGTGCAGAGTGAGAGGGACTGGGGTGAGTGGTATAGGTGTAGAGTGAGAGATGGAGAGGAATATACGTGTAGAGTAAGACGTGGGTTCAGAAGTGAGAGACAAGGAAGCAGTGTAGAGTAAGGCAGACGGGACGGGAGGCGGCGGGGAGGTGTAAGTAGTCAGTTACAGTAAATAAAACAGAATAGAACACTCATCCAACCCCAAAGGAGAGCACTCAGATTTCTGCTCTCCCGTCAGACCGCCGTGCCTCCTTGGTGGACCTTGAATTGAGATTGTGGCTTGCTCTTTCGGGTCTTAACTCCTCCAGGATCGTTGACTTTTCTGGACTTCAGTCTTTCTCTCTCTCTTTCTCTCTCTTGCAATCCCCCTTCCTCCCATACCTCGCTCGCTGTGGGGGGTGGGGGGACATTGGAAACCGCTGTCCCCTTTCCAAAGTTTGCGTGCGCGGGTTTAATTGAACAGCACGGAATTAGAAATGGACCCAGCGGGGAATTAAACCAATACGGAAAGGCCTGGCAGTTGTGAGGTGTGTAAAAGGAGCAGGGGACAGACAGAGACCGAGTGGAAAGCGAATACGGCAGGAGGCGTCGGAAGTTGGACAAGAGGTAGCGAAGCATATTAATTGAGAACGGAGGCAACTGGAGGGCGATCGTCCCTCTCCCGCTATTTTCCCCGGACAGTTCTAACGAAAGGCTTAAAGCATTATCTGCACACAGGTAAAAGACTAAAACATACCTGCCCATCAGTCATGGTAATTCATGGCAATAGAGAGTTAGAGAAACAGATAGGAGAGCCGGATTATATACATATAGTGTGCATATATAATTTTATATATAGCGTGTGCATATAGTATATAAAGTCTGTATATAATTTTATATAGTGTGCGTCGAATTTTATAGAGTATGTATATAAGTATATATAGTCTGTGTATATAATTTTAAATAGTGCGAGTATAATTTAGTGTGTATATAGTTATATAATCTCTGTGTATATAATTTTATATAGTGTGCGTCTAATTTTATGTTGTGTGTATATAATTATATATAGTCTCTGTGTATATAATTTTATACAGCCTGCGTCTAATTTTATAGAGTATGTATATAAGTATATATAGTCTGTGTGCATATAATTTTAAATAGTGAGTATAATTTATAGTGTGTATATAATTATATAGTCTCAGTGTATATCATTTTATATAGTGTGCGTATAATTTATGCTGTGTATATAATTATATATAGTCTCTGTGTATATAATTTTATATAGTGTGAGTATAATTTGATACTGTGTACATAATTATACGTATATAGTCTATATGTGTATATATACATGTAGAAACAGAAAGAGGTAGAGAGAGGGAGATTAGACACAGAAAGAAAGTTCGAGAAACAGGTGACCGGTGACAATTTAAAACCGACACTATCTGACAGGGAAATATAATAGTTACATTCTCAGGGAGAGATAGGCAAAGAAATGGTTGCAGATATAAAGGAGGGAGAAGAGAGAGAGAGAGAGAGAGCAAGAATATCTCTGTTCATTTTATTAACCAGACAGGGAGGCAATGAAGAGAAGGGTATGGTATCCTAACTAACTGTTAGGCAAGCTTCAACAGGGGTGACGATCTTAATCTCCAGAAAAGAGACTGGGAGGGGGCTAATTGAGGCCTTCAAGATTAGAAAAGGGTTTAAAATGTGGAGTAGGATGCTCAGACCGAGGGCCATAGGAACAAGAAAAATCTAACGGGGAATTCTGGTGAAACCTCTTTCGGGTTCAGGTGAGTAGTATCGATGTGGATCTGGATTAAGCTTGTGTAGAGAGAAAGGCAGTGTAGGATGTACTACTCAGGCTTTACAATTCCAGGTCCTTCTTATGTAACCAGTTGTTAGGGTTGGCAGAGCTGGGGCACTGTGAGGTGGTGCCAAGCATTAGAGATACTCACACACACATTAGAGAGACTCATACACAGAAGCTTCCATTTAGAGTGTGAACTGTAACCTGTTGCTGTTAAGTACAATGTCCACCATCCATGGAGCTGTCCCACTACATTCGAATCTTATTGTAACAACACAGGCCCTTCAAGTTTATCTTATTTCTTGTACAAAAGTGTAGCATCAATGCATTGTGCATCACCTTCACTGCATTAAATGACACAACCCTCCCCACATCCCAGTCCCTGAACCCAATGGATTTTTTTTTCTTTCAAATTTCCACCCTTGCTCTTGTATTTTCAATACCAACTGTCCTTGTTAATCCACGGAATTAGGTTTCACTCTCTGCGTCTGAATGTTTTCTCCAGTAATTAAAGGATCTGAGTTATTATCCATGTCTGAGAACAAAACCGTAAGTTGAACAAAATCAAGAATGGTTCTGGAAACGCTTCCCACTGGGCCCTTAACGGATACACTGTGAAGGAGAGCTACTCGCTTGATTTGGTTTCAGAGGTGCTTAGTAAAAATTCACTTGATGCCCTGATTTTCTCCACGTTGCCAACCTCATAGTGAACGAGGAACCAGTTGAGAGACTGGCTGGGTTAAAAATGGTTTAAAATGTGGTGTCAGTCAGATAGGCTGTCTTCATTTAAGGTCAATAGGTAAGGTTGGGAGGCAATCTCCCAGACCATAAGAGGAGCTCCTGATTGAATGTCGATTGGTAGCCGGGACTGGATGGGATCCACCTTAGGGTGCTCAGGGTATAACCAACGTTCCATCAGTCCTATTCAGCTGCCTAGAGACTCACAAATCTCTTATTTCCTCATGAGAGATCCTGAGGAAGCGAGCTCTGAGGAAGGGTCACTCGTCCCGGAACGTTACCTCTGCTTTTTCTCCACAGATGCTGCCAGACCTGCTGAGCTTTCCCAGAAACTTCTGGGGGGGGGGGGGGGGGGGAGGGGTTGTGTGTGTTTGATGTCCAGATTATTGAGAGGGGAGTTGAATGCAAAAATAGGAGATAATGCTTCAGTTCGAAAGAGGACTGGTAAAGCTGCATCTGGAGTATTACTTACTGGTCACTGTACTTAAGTGACAATGTTAATACATTGGAAGCAGTACAGAGAAGATTTATTAAATTAATACCTGGAGTGAGTAGATTGCCTTACGCGGAAAGCCTAAGTCTGTATCCTCTGGAGCTTAGACAAGTCAAAGGTGACTTAGTTGAAACAGGTAAGACCCTGAGGGAACTTGACCAGGTTGAAAGCATGTTTTTCTTGTAGAAGAATCTCGAACGAGGGACAGAGTTGTGGGTCTGTAGAATCTCTTCCTCAAAAAGGACAGAAAATATTTACATATTTTAAGGGAGAGCTCGATCGATGACCAAAGAAAGGCGTGAAAGATTATCTGGGGAAACGCTGGACTGTAGTATTGAGATTAAGAATTAGATCAGCCATGAAGTTAGGGAATGCTAGAATAAATTCGAAGGGCCGAGTAATTTTATCCAGTTGGTATGTCTCTCAGTCTCTCTCTGTCACTGGCTCTCTCTCTCTCTCTCTACCCCAGATAGTGTTCCCATCAGGAATTACCAACGCACGAGGTGAAACCCAGCTAGGGGGCAAAACTAGAGACGGAACCCCAAAACACAAGCCGCTGTAAAAGCTCGGCAGTTCTGGCAACATCTGTGCAGCGAAAGCAGTTCCAGCAACGTCTGTCTGATTTTACAGCGTCCGCAGTTCTTTCTGGGGTTTTTTTTATCGGACAGAAAACTTACCTACTGTATTTTCCAGGGGTTTTTTTTTAGAGAGGAGCGGATATACAGGGCATTACGGTTTGTCAACGCCCCTGAGGGCGGAGTCATCACAGTTAGAGCCAGTGAGAGTGAGCTAAGAGAAGTTAAACTGAGCGGACAGGACCAGACCCTGGGTTCTCACAAGGCGTGTGCTATCAGAGTACCAGCCAGCACTTCCTTTACTCTGTTGCCTGTCATTCTATAAATACATATACAGATTTATTTTTTTTTTGTATGTAGGTCTGGATAAAAGCTTTTTAAATCCCCATTCTCCAAATTCTGCGCTGGATTTGTGTTGGAGTAGCAAGTGCATCGAGATCCTGGATTTGAAATTTCGTGATAGACACATTTTATATTTAGAGAGAATTTTTTGTGTGTGTGTGTGTGTCTGAAGACAAGTTGGGCTTCAAGCAACTCTCTCTCTCTCTCTCTCCTTCCCCTCCTCCCTCCCAACTCCAACACCACCTTCGGTCGCCAGCAGCTGTTTGAGACGGATCCATTCTGTCTGTGTCTGTGCGTGTGCGTGAGAGAGTGTGAGAGAGAGAGGAAGGTCTCCGCCGAGCGAACTTGGGTCTTTTCGCAGTTGGTTCGGGCGAGAATCTGAAGTCTGTTCGCCCCGTGGACGGAGGGGGAGAGAGGGCAACGGGAAGTGGCGAAGAGAGAAAATTAATGCTTTATTCACATTCGGAGGATGTTACAGTGAAAACAGTGGATTGACGGCGAGAGATCTCCTTCAACTTTATTTTTTAAAATTTTTTTTTGGTCTCTCGGCCCTTCGCCTGCTTTCTGTTGGGATACAATATTTGAACCAGCAACATGAAATCGTTTCTAAATTTGCTCAGCTGTTTTCTAGTCACCCTGCTGTACGTTGACAGTACGAAGGTAAGCCATCTCTCTCTCTCTCTATGTGTGTGTCTCTCTCTGTGTCTCTCTCTGTGTCTCTCTCTGGCTGTCGCTGTTTTGATAATAAAACATTACTCACTGCAGAATGAAAGCGCCTGGAAAGCGGCTCGATCCCACATGTGTGAGATGTACACCGGCTGGAGGGAAACCCACAGCTCGGCACAAGATTGAAGCGTTTTCACTTTTCATTTTACTTTCCCTCTCGTTTGCTCATTCCTTCCGTCTCTTTCTCCTTCCCTCTCTCCCGGCTCTGCCTCTCAGCTTATCCTCTCTCTCTCTCTCTCACTCTGTACCTCCTTTCTCTCTGTCCGGCCACTCTCCCACTGTTCACTTCCAAATCTATCTCCCTGCTCACCTCCTTTCTCTCTCTCTCTCTCTCTCCAAACTCTCCTCTCTCTCCCTCTTTGCAAGCCTTTCTCTAGTTCTCTCTAATTCCGCCTCCCCCCCCCCCCCCCCCCCCCCCCCCCCCCCCCCCCCTCCCTCCCCCCCCCCCCCCTCCCCCGTTATTTCACTCTCTCAAGAAATGATAGTGGTTTCCATGTGTTGCTACATGTAT
>NC_057712.1:126568060-126577857 GCF_004010195.1 Chiloscyllium plagiosum
CTCTCTCACACACTCACTCTCACACACACTCACCTATACACACACTCACCCACAGAATGACACACACACCCCCTCATCCACACACAATGACACACACACACACGTACAATGACACATATCGTTACCCATTTACTCGCTCATACACATATATTCACTCTTTCTCACTCACACTCACACACTCACCCTCACATACTCACCCTCACATGCACAGTCTCTTCTTACAGACACACACAACCTCAAACACTGTCTGCCTCCCTTACACACACACACACAATCACTCTCTCACACTCTCATGCAGTCACACAGTCTCTCGCACACACTGTCATACACACAGTCTCACTCACACATACTGTTATACACAGTCTCACACACTGTCATACAGTCTCACTCACACATACTGTTATACACACAGTCTCACACACACACTGTTATACACACAGTCTCACTCACACATACTGTTATACACACACAGTCTCACTCACACGTACTGTTATACACACATATAGTCTCACACACACAGTTATACGCATACAATCTCACAGTCACACACATTCTCAAACACACACGACAGTCTCCCCCTCACACGTAATGTAATACACACACTCTCTTTCACACATACTGTCATACACACAGTCTCTCTCACACACAGCCTCGCATTTTCTCTCTCACACACACACTGTCTCACCCTCCAATTTGCACAGTCTCTCACGCAGGCTCTCACCCAGACTCACTATGTCTCTGTCTTTCACTCACACACACAGAGTATACGCTGTACACGGTCCCAGAGACGGAAACCAACAATAACATGATTCACAGGAGAGTAAGCAAACTCTTCCAGGACTGGGCAGTCCATCAGGACCTGTGACCTGTTGCGTCTCCCTAATCCAGTTCTCCTGATCCCTCTGCATCGTCCTGCCTGGTTTCCCCTCCCATCCAACCCTTCCCATCTCTCTGCCTCACCCTCTCCTCCTGCAGCCCCCTCCAATTTTGCCCTCACTTTATCCCCTGTCCCGCTTGGAGCTGCCGGGCTTTGGCTGGGACCTAAAAGAGGCGGCAGAAGGTGGGGGCGCCCTGATAGCAGAACTCAAAGAGACCGTGCAGGACTGACCCAGCCCTCACCGTGTCCCTGACACTCCCAGCCCAGAGCCTGCCAGATTCGCTGGAGCAGGTGCCCAGAAGGGTTCAGACTACCCCCACCTCACCCCTCCCTCCCACCCACCAACCCCCGGACAACCCAGAGTCCCCCTGCTTTGGAGAAACTCTCTGCAATCGCTGTGCACAGGACCCGATCTTGGGTAACGCTCTGTGTGTAGTGTGTAAAAGTGGAGCCAGAAGGTCGGATTTCTAAATAAATAAACATTGCCGGTCCCATTTTGACCTGCAGGAGTCCAGTAGCTCTCCCTCCCTCCCAATTTATGGTCAGAAACGTGTGTTTCAATGGTTTTTGCGGGAGGGATAGTATCGACGGGCCGAGTGGCTTCCTTACCCTGTGTGTTTTTTAACGTGATTTCAAAACAGTTTAAAATGACACCCCGGGTCTGAAGATTAAACACTTTTTTTTAACAATTTATTTACCTGTTAGCTGGTTGAACCAATGACAGACTGAGCGGTGGAAGCCAATTTGTTGTAAAATTAATGTATACCTTGTAGTTGTTTAATAACTGTTTCTAATCTGACCCTCTTTTTCTTTCCTCCTCCCCCCACCGGGTGATATATTTGTTTTGCTCCGGTCGTTGGCTGTGTAGATGGCGCACATCCCGAACGAAAGAGCTCGCAAGAGCGAAGGTAAATGAACCAGTAAACTCTAGCGATTTGCAAATCCGACTGTACGACCGTGTTCCGCCTGGGCTGAGACTTATTCATTGTGGACCTGCCCGGCTCTCCGAGCGCAGGCTTAGATCGCCACCTCCTGGTCACAGGCAGCAGTGCAGCCCACTGCCTTCTGCACCTCCCTCCCCGAGCCCCACCCCCCACACACAGACTGGGAGCTGCCTGGCACTGGTAGTGGTGGGGTGATGATGGGAAGGGCGGGAGGTTGGGGTTGGTGGAGGGAGGTGGGAGTGAACCAATTCCTTTTCAATGGCAGCCCCGTTTGCCAATGCGAAACTTCCCCTCCCTCTGAAGGGTCCAGACTCCACCTATACTTCCCCACTGCCTTGGGAAACACCCCCTCCTCTCCCAGTTAAACCCTCTTCCACTGGACAGAAGATATGAAAGTTTTTGATTCACAGCATCCGCAGTTCTTTCAATGTTTATAAAAATTTGAAGTTAAAAATCACACAACACCAGGTTATAGTCCAACAGGTTTATTTGGAAGCACTGGCTTTCAGAGCGCTGCTCCTTTATCAGGTGGAGCTCCGAAAGCTAGAGCTTCCAAGTAAACCTGTTGGAGTATAAAATGGTGTTGTGTGATTTTTAACTTGGCACACCCCAGTCCAACACCAGCATCTCCAAATCATGAAAGTTTGAGTGCGCGTACTGACAGGTTCAAGAACAGCTTCTTCCCTGCTCTTATCAAACTTTTGGACAGACCTCTCAAATGTTAATTCTGATCTCTCTCTCTCTCTGCACCTTCTCTGCAGCTGTAACACTGTATTCTGCTCTCTGTTCTGCTACCCTGATGTGCTTTGTATCTGTCTGTGCAGCACCCGAAACAACACTTTCCACTGAATCCCGGTTCACATGACAACAGTAAATCAATCAATATTTGGTCAAATATTTGCCATTAACCCTGTGCATGGCACATTGAATTGTGCGTCGGTGCAAGTCCATTTCCATGGGGCCTGGCCAATGTTCTTGTTGCCACCTCTAGTTGCCCTTGAACAGAGTGGCCTGTTCAGGTTAAACGTCAAAAACACTGATACAGACACCGGCAGACTTCCCTCCTCAAATAAAACAAAAAAACTGTGGAATACTGGATATCTGGAACAAAAAGCAGAAACTGCTGGAGAAACTCAGCAGGTCTGGCAGCATGTGAGGAGAGAATGCAGGGTTAACGTTTTGGTTCTGCTGACTTCAGAGGATTTGAAATGTAAACTCTGCTCTCTTCCCGCAGTGCTGTCAGACCTGCTGAGTTTCTCCAGCAACTTCAGTGTTGATTTCAGATTCTGTTCCTTAATGGGCTTTGCTAACATGGTGGCATGGCGGCTCAGTGGCTAGCACTGCTGCCTCACAGCACCAGGGTCCCAGGTTCGTTTCCAGCCTCGGGCGACTGTGTGGAGTTTGCACGTTCTCCCCGTGGTTTCCTCCCACAGTCCAAAGATGTGCAGGTCAGGTGAATTGGTCGCGCTAAATTGCCCCGTAGTGTTAGGTGGATTGGTCAGAGGGAAATGGGTCGGGGTGGGTTACTCTTCGGTGGACTTGTTGAGCCGAAGGGCCTGTTTCCGCACTGTAGAGAAGCTAATCTAACACCTGATTAAGTAGCTGTCACGGTTACTAAAGCTGACCTTCCAATTCCAAACTTATTAATTTAATTTAAACTGCTGCCACCTCCCCCGTCCCCCCACTCCCCACAAAGCAGTTATTGGGCAATTAGAACCCAAGACCCCAGGTTACAAAGTCACTATTATTACCATTACATCACCATCTGCTCTAGCACTAATTGTAATATCAGGACAAACTGTGGACCCTGCACTTTGGAGTGGATGACAGGGGGTGCAGGAAGAGATTGGTAGGCAGCATTGCAAGTAGTGTAGGAGGTGCAACTGGAACACCACACAGTCAAGGTTCAGGAGAGTTTAATCAAGGTATTTGAATTTGAGAGACTCGGCTTGGGTACATAAAGAGAAACTGTTTCCACTGGCATTACAAGGTCAACTGGTGTGAAAAGCTGACTCCTGCTTACACTGGACTTTCCAGAATGTCGACAGCATGTGACTTCAGTGATCTCTGGACCTGGAATCATCAGAGCTCTGTCTTCGCATCAGTGTCAATCCCTTTTAGTCTGCAGCCGATTAGCTTGGCATTAAGATTCAGTTTGAGATTCAGTGCTGGTGTATTTGCTGATCGATACAGGCATTGCTAGCTGTTGAGGCAGAGTTATTAAACAGGTATTGATAACTGTACAGGGACAGCTGTTGGACAGGCACTAATATGTATACAGGCATCAATACTAGACAAGTACTGGTAGAGGCTCTCATGACTACAGACATCATTATATGCAACAAGTGCTGATGTTTGTGCAGGTACCTATAGAGACACAAATAGACTTAATACTTGTACAGGTAAAGATACTGATACAGATATCTATAGAGCCAGTGCAACAAGCTTCTGATCAAATTTGAAACTAAACCTTACAATTGTTATGTTTGTCTTTGTATTCACACATTCGGAATCAGGGACTGTGACACTGTGCAAAGAGAGTGATAATCAATGTATCTAGGTTTCTTTATTTTAACACAATTTATAGACTGTCGCCTCAGCTTCTTAACAGGTTCTTGCACCATTGTTTTATTCTCCAATTTCTTTAAGGGTTGTGAGGAATGGTCTTGTGTACTGGGGATATAAACTAGAAAGCCAGACTTGAGTGCCTTCATCTCAAGCTCTACCATATAACCTCAGAGTACCTCCTGTAGTCAGTCATCTAGAGAGGGGTTGGATGTGATGTGTGTTTACTTTGAGAAGTAGAGTGACTGTGTCTTGTTTGATGCAATATTTCATAGACTGATAGAGTCATACGGTAAGGAAACAGACCCTTCGGTCCAACCGGCCATGTTCCCAAACTAAACTAGTCCCAGCTGCTTGACCGATATCCCTCCAACCTTTCCTTTTCATGAACTTATACAAATGTTTTTTAAACTCTAACTGTACACACGCCCACCTCTTCCTCTGGAAGTTGATTCCACTCGTGAACCATCCTCTGTGTAAAAAAAGTTGTCCCTTTTTAAATCTTTCTCCTCTCACCTTACACATATACCACCTGGTCTTGAAATTCCATACCCTAGAGAAAAGACACTTGCCATTCATCTTATCTATGCCTCACCTGGTTTTATAAAACTCTATAAGGTCACCCCTCAGCCTCTTGCGCTCCAGTGAAAAAAGTACCACCCTATCCAGCCTCACCCTAAAACTCGACCCTTCCACCCCTGGCAGCCCAGAGGTGAGAACTTTGTCTGGCCAACTCTTGTGGGAATGATAAGGTTGTGTGGGGAGTGGTGAGGTGTGTGTGGCGAGGATTGTCAGTGAGTGTGATATTGGAGGGGAGGGGCGAGGGGGCGGATAGTTTTTGGAGATCGAACTGACCTTTATGTCTCCAAATCTCAACCAGCTGCCACTGACAGGAACGTTTTTACGTCCTTGGAAATGGCACACAATCTTCCCTCTATCAATTCTTCACTTCAGAGGCACGTCATTTATTGGGCCTGAGCAGCAATTTGGAATGTCTGATGACCATGAAAGGTGCTACAGAAATGTAAATCCTTTCCTTCTGCTCCCTGGCTCTGAGAGTGGGGAGCTATACAACAAGGGGGGGGGTTCCTGACTGCAAATTGGATAGTATTGGTCACAGGTCCAGGAGAATAATCACAGTATGGAAACGGGCCCTTCGGCCCAACAAGTCCACACTGACCCTCCAAAGAGTAACCCACCCAGACCCATGCACGGTGGCAGCAGTGGTTAGCACTGCTGCCTCACAGCGTCAGGGACGCTGGGTTCAATTCCCGCCTCAGGCAACTGTCTGTGTGGAGTTTGCACATTTTCCCCTTATCTGTGTGGGTTTCCTCCGGGTGCTCCGGTTTCCTCCCACAGTCCAAAGATGTGCAGGTCAGGTGAATTGGCCAGGCTAAATTGCCCGTAGTGTTCGGTGCAATAGTCTGAGAGTGGTTTCGCAATGCCTTATTAATGTAGTGTTATCTATATTACTCCACACCCCACCACAGATTGGTGCAATAGTCAGAGGGAAATGGGTCTGGGTGGGTTGCTCTTCGGAGGGTCGTTGTGAACTTGTTGGGCTGAAGGGCCTGTTTCCACACTGTAAGGAGTCTAATCTAATCTAATCAATACTCAAAGAACCCAAAATGCCAGTAAAATTGATAACCCGGACAGGAATAAGAGTCCTGTTTACTCATGTCCCCATCCTTTGAGAATGACTTTGCTAATTCCCACACAAATGAGAGTGGGTCTGAGAGTGGTTTCGCAATGCCTTATTAATGTAGTGTTATCTATATTACTCCACACCCCACCACAGATTGGTGCAATAGTCAGAGGGAAATGGGTCTGGGTGGGTTGCTCTTCGGAGGGTCGTTGTGACAGAGAGATAGTGAACTGAATAAACAGTACTGTGTACAGTTGAGAAAAAGAGAAGATAAGATACCAGTGCAGACCTGGTTTTAAAGGCCATCTTTAAAATGCAATTGAGCAGCAACAATATGAGACAAGGTCATACAGTAAAGGCTTGTCCTTCACTGACCTGCCTTCTCGCTAACTCGTCGTCAGTGTCCTGCTTTAGAATGCAGCTTCATCCATCCATGTCTCTGATGGTGAAGCTTTCATTACTGCAATTTATGTTCCAAATCATTGTCTACTACTCCCTTTCTAAAATGTAACTTTATTTGGATTGTGAAATTGCAGAGAGGTGAGTGTTGGCGGGGGCAGGGATGGGTGTGTTGTGTGTGTGTGTTGGAGTATGAGCGAAAGATTTTGTTTGTGTGCGGGAGACTGAGAGAGATTTTGCCTGTGAGAGTGAGAATGTGTAAGTGTGAAAGGGTTTGTGTGTGTCTGCGCAACTGAGGAACATTGTGTGTGTCTGTGTGTGTCTGTGTGAGAGAGAGAGTGAGAGATTCTGTCTGTGATTGAGAGAGAGTGTGAAAGCTGCTGGTGTTCTAAGATGACATTACTGGAACAGCTGAAGGACAATACTGAAGGTCAGACACAGAATTGTAAAGGTCAATCCCTCAATTTGGTTCAGACGGGATTCCCATCACAATCATGCGGCATGGTTTATCGTTCTGCAGTTTTTGATACTTCTCTCTTCTAACTTAGAGCCCCTCATTGGAACAGTCCACAGAAAATCAGGACAAATTAAGTGACTTCTTTGATGGGTGTTAGTGATGCTGTGGGCTCATGTTGTAGGGAGTGCTGTCCACTTTGAAGTACTGTCAGGGGGACCAAGGTGGTGAACAGACCCTCAATTTCACCTTGCGGGGGTGCACTTCTGACAGTGCAGCTGTCCCATGCCATGGCTCGGGCCTGTGATTGTGGGCTCAGGTATCTGAACCTCAGACTGGGGGCACCTCTCGCCTCGAGCTGGCTAACATCACGGAGGCTGCATGTCACTGTGGAGTGGGGATAATCACATTCGAGGTGTGGCGAGGCCTTGAAGCGGTCTTGGAGGACATCAGGGTCTTGAGGGGAATGAGAAGGTGGTCAAGCCGGGGTTGGTGGAGGGGGGGGGGGGTGGATTCACACCCAGAACTTACTCCTGGTAAAGCAGGAAGAGTGTCAGGTACCATTCCTGATGCCGTCCTGTCTCCTTTACAAACTGTCTGCCCACACACCCCAACTCCACCACGTTGGTACTAGGCGTTCATTGCCTCGGGAGACAGTCCTGAGGTGTCGCTTTCTCTCACACATGCACACATATAGTCATAATCTACACTAGTCCCACCTTTCTGATCTAGGCCCCTAGCCTCATCTGCCTAAACATTCCAGACTCCCACCACCCTCTGGGTGAAAAATACGTTCCCTCTAATCCCCTGTAATTGTACCCCCTGCTTATTTACCCTTTACCTAAGGGGAACAATTACTTTCCATCCACCCTGTCCATGCCCCTCATAATGTTATACCCCTCATGCAGGTGCCCCCTCTCAAACTTCTCTGCTCCTTAGAAAACAACCCGAGCTTGTTATAACCTAGCCTCTCTCCATCACTGAAATGCTCCATCCCAGGCAACGTCCCGGTGAATATCCTTTGCATCCCCTCCAGTATAATCACATCCTTCCCACAGTGACGGGCCTAGCTCAACACACAGTACTCCAGCTGGAGCCTAACATCCCTGCTTTTATAATCTCTGCCTCGACTGATAAAGGTGAGCGTCCTGTATGCCTTCCCCACCACCTTATAAACCTGCGACCTTCAGGGATCTGTGGGCAAGCAACCCTTGTGTTGTGTTTGACGTCTCACCTGAATGATGTCAAAGGAAGGGGAAGATGTTGCCATGGATACTGCGAACACCCAAGTTTCCGAGCCGCTGAGAGTCAGAACTGAGCAAATAAAAAAAGAGGAACCCAGTTTTCCCAACCACCATCAGTCACGACACGCCAAACTGTAAATCGATGACTTTGAAACTCAGTAACCACTGTGGACTACATTGGTTGCTCTTAGTTGAATTTGCCGCTGAGGATAGTGGTGGTGAGAGGTGGTAAGAGAGTCTGTGACATCGTGAGACAGCCCAAGTACCATTACTCCAATGCTTAAGTTCCTTAGAGGACTGGACAGGATAGATGCTGATACATGTTTTCCTTTCTTGTAAGAACACAGTTAGAGATGGAGGAGCAGGGTGATGGTTCTTGGGGATGAGGAGGGTTAATAAACTAAGAGATACATGGATGGGATAAGTGTGGAGGGTTATGGACCAAACACAGGCGAAGGGGACTAGTTCAAATTGTGAAAACTGGGCAGCATAAGCAGGTTGGGCCCAAGGGCCTGTTTCCCTGGTGTAGACCTCATTGACTGAGGGGGAGTCTCTTCACTCAAAGGGTTGTGAGGCTGTGGAATTCTTTACCTCCCTTCCCAGAGGCCAGGGGATGCTCTGTCTTTGAGTTTGAGAGAATCGGTTGATTATTGTACTGTCTGGGAAGGTGTGGGGAGTAGATGGGCAAATGGCGTTGATGTTGTGGGGTGGGGGGGGGCACAGTCTTGGATTTGTTAAACACAGCTGGTATCTAGAGGGTCCATGTAGTCTTTCTTCTGCTCTCCTTCGGCCTTTTAGCCAATGTATCACAAAGACTATTGTAGATGTTTTGTCGTCAACCTTCTTAGAGAGATGTCTGGAGAAGGTGGGATTTGAACATGGGCCTTACAGCTCAGAGGCAGACGACACCATCACAAGGGTCCCCTTCGAGGTTATTGTGTGCACAAATAATAGATCTGTGTTCTTAATGTGTCTCTCACAACAATTTGGCAGCCATTTGTGTTGGGTTACAACTGAAACAGCACTGGGTTAAAACATCGAGCCAGGCTCAGAAAAAGACTGTCCCTTTTTTTCTTCATTGTGCTTAGTTTGACCATTCCTAAGGTCCTGCAACACTCTCATTCCCCCCACCCCTTCACAATAAAGATAAGAGGCTGTTTGTAATTGTGGGTCTGACCTCAGTCAGTAGGACCCACTCCCTTGATAGAGGGCTGACAGTCTGTGAGCTGACACAAGCCAAATTAAACCATTTCGTTATCGGGTTAATCAACATTCTTATCATCCACGCGACTCCGTATAATCTACACTAACACACTGAGCGCTGTCTCCAGGCAAACAGAAGCACAGTGCAGACAGATGGTTTCCTCAGTCACAGCCCAATGGTGGTGACAGGAACCGTCAATGTAGTGCGCTACATGGCGGAGCTTGGCAAATCCGCAAGCACTCCAGTTTTGGGAACGACCTGTATCCCGTGGGAATGGTGTAGTTAATCCAGGGATTTGTCACCTCGTGCCTTGCACAGTTCACCCTCACGCTTCCCCCCAACAATCCCACCGACCCAGACCTTCTCCTGCTCCTGTCAATCTGACTTACACATTCAGTGACAATCCCCCTCGCCTCACACCACCCTCTCCATCCCCCCATTCCTGCCCTACCCACTCCCCATTCC
>NC_057712.1:126578070-126617668 GCF_004010195.1 Chiloscyllium plagiosum
CCAATTACTCCATCTTGCACGTCCTGACCCACCAGTGCAGCCCTCTGTCTTTGAGTTTGGTTTCCCAGCTCCTGATCAATGGTGATGTGCATTTATGTAGCGCCTAGAAGAGGGTGTCACATAGCCAGGTGTCCCCCAGGATGGCAGTAAAACTGGATCTGAGTTTTAATGAAGGAGGCAGAGATAGCATGAGGACACATCAGGCCCAGGGAACTGAAGCCGCGATTAAGTTCAGGAGTTGTGCAAGGAGCCAGAGTTTAGGCAGGAGGGTTATCTCGCGAGGGCTGTGGGATGGGGACAGTTATAGGCAAGGTCACTGAGAGATTTGAAAGTGAGCTTGGGGATTGCAACATTGCTGGGTCAGAAGCCAGTCAGTGCGCTGATAAAATCAATCTTCCTCAGTGGTGAGCACTGCTGCCTCACAGCGCCCGGAATCCGGGTTCCATTCCAGCCTCGGGTGACAGTCTGGATAGAGTTTGCACATTCTCTCCAGGTCTGCTTGGGTTTGCTCCGGTTTACTCTCACAATCCAAAGATGTGCAGGTTAGGTGAGTTGGCCACACTAAATTGCCCATAGTGTTCAGGGATGTGTAGGTTAGGTGCATTAGTCAGGGGTAAATATAGAGTAATAGGATTGGTGAATATGTCTGAGTGGGATACTCTTTGGAGGGTTGGTGTGGACCTGTTGGGCCGAAGGGCCTGTTTCCACACTGTAAGGAGTCTATGATTCTCTATGAACACCTCCCTCCACTCAGACCCAACACTCTCCCTTCCCCACCCTCAGCCACTGCGTGAATGGGTCTGAATTGAGGGAAGGTTGGGGAAACTCTGCAGGTCTGGCCGCATCTGTGGAGAGAAATCGAGCTAACGGTTCACGTGAAATCTTCTGACATCTGTCCTATATCTATCACCCCTCAATTTAAAGCTATGTCCCTCATGCTCATCATCACCATCTGAGGAAAAAGGCTGTCACTGTCCACTCTATCTAATCCTCTGATCATCTTGTATGTCTCTATTAAGTCACCTCTTAACCTTCTTCTCTTAAACGAAAACAGCCTCCAGTCCCTCAGCCTTCCCTCATAAGACCTTCCCTCATCGCTCATCAAGTTCATGCAGGTTCATTTGTAAGCACTAGTTTTTGGAGTGCTACTTGCTACAGACCATTCAGCCCATCAAGTCCACACCGATCCACCGAAGAGCATCCCACCCGACACTATCCCTACATGACATTCGAAAGCTTGTCCTTCCAAATAAACCTGTTGGACTGTAACCCAGTGTTGTGTGATTTATAAATCTCTCTCCACCGACACTGCCAGACCCACTGAGTTCCTCCAGCATTGCGCATTCCAGCTGCAATTTTCTTGTGTGAGAGGGACACATTCCCCACTTGGTTCTGAAACCTTTTGTTTCCTTTTCTGTTCCAGGCCACATTTGACAAATCACCTTTAACCCCTTCCTTTCTGTTTTGCAGTTATCAAGTTCATGGAGGTGTGGAACAGGAGTAATTGCCAACCGATGGAGATCCTGGTGGACATCTTGCAGGAGTACCCAGAGGAAGTGGAGCACCTCTTCAAGCCTTCTTGTGTGCTTCTGAGGAGATGTGGGGGATGCTGCAGCGATGAAGGGTTAGAGTGTGTGCCCACAGAAGTGAATAATGTCACAATGGAGGTAAAAGCTAGTTCCAGTCCTTCGATGTAAAATGGGTCATTGCAAAGGGATGATTCAGTATTGCCACTCTCACTTTCTGGTCCAGTTTTGAGCCCCTCTCCGATATTTCTTTATTCACCAGTCCATCCATGACGCAGTCGTCCCTTGGTTGTGCTTGCCCATAAGCATTGTGGGTAATCCTACGCCACTTGGCCTGCCGCTGTACAAGAAGCCAATGACAGGGAAAGGATGATGATATATTTCCAAGTCAAGAATTGTGTGTGTTATGACGGGTATGGTGCTCTCATTACCTATGCTGTTCTTGTCCTTCGAGATGATTGCACCTGCTGCAGTGCATCTTAGCAATGCTGCTCTTGTGCGTTGGTGGTTGAGAGACTGAATTATTAAGTGAGTGGAACACCAGACTGATTCCTAGGATGGCAGGACTGACGTATGGAAAGAGACTGGATCGGTTAGGACTTTATTTGGGTGGCATGGTGGCTGAGAGATTAGCACCGCTGCCTCACAGGACCAGGGACCTGGGTTCGGTTCCAGCCAGTCTGTGTGGAGTTTGCACATTCTCCCCATGTCTGCGTGGGTTTCCTCCAGGTACTCCTGTTTCCTCCCGCAGTGCCATTGGAAATGCAGGATTACAGGGATAGTGTAGGGTTCGATGCTGTCCGGAGGATCGGTGTGGACTTGATGGGCTGAATGGCCTGCTTCCACACAGTAGCGGGTTTAGAAGAATTAAGGTGGGATCTCATAGAAACCCATAAAAGTTTGCCAAGCCGAGACAGGGGGACCAAAGGAAAGCCAATGACTGAGGAGAATCAGGAATGATGGTCTAAGGACACAGGGTCATCCATTTCATGAGGGGTAGGGGTAGGGGTAATTCATTCAGAAAGTGGTAAGCCTATTGAATGCTTTGCCACAGTAAAGTGGTTGAGGTGAAAACATTGAATGCTTTTCAAAAAGGAGACAAAGGTCATTATAGAGTCATAGAGATGTACTGCATGGAAACAGACCCTTCGGTCCAACCCATCCATGCTGACCAGATATCCCAACCCAATCTCGTCCCATTTACCAGCACTTGGTCCGTGTCCCTTAAACCCTTCTTATTCATGTACCCACCCAGATGCCTTTTAAATGTTGTAATTGTACCAGCCTCCACCACTTCCTCTGGCAGCTCTAGGCCAAAAAAGGGATCAAAGAGCATGGGAGGAAAACAGGACAAGGTGACTGAGTTAGACAACCAGCCATGATCGGTTTTGAATAGTGGAGCAGGCTTGAAGGGCTGAATGGCCTACTCTTATTAATTTTTTCTGTGTTTCTAATGGAACATTCTGGAGAGTACAGCCCCACTCCCTCCACCGGTATCAGCATCATTGATCCCATGTGGGCAAGTCCATAGCCCCTTCGTGGTTGATGCAGTGGGTTCCGTACACTTGCAGACTTCTTCGGGCGATGCTCACAGTGAAAGGGCCTCTGGAGCTGCAGCTGTCAATGTGACTTTAAGACTGTGGGGAAGCAATTGTAACTAGGCCTCAAGGTCAAATGCCAGTCAATTGCTACTCGCGAGGGAAGATTGCAGAATGCCAGGTGTTTGTAGCTTGCTATCTCTGGGTTGGGTGGGGGTGGGGGGTGCGGCCAGCATGAGGACTATCTCGTCAACACCAATTAATATCAGCACAAAATGGCTGCCCCCCTGAGCTTCCATGTTCCAAAGTTTGACACGAGTTGTCCTTCTGTATTTATAGATTTAAATATTTATTTATAAACCTCTGGACGCTCCAAAGTGCTTGACAGCCAACAAAGTGTAGTCGTGTAGAATATAGATGATGGAAGTTGATCCTTTCTCCCACTGGATGACAATAGTAGATCCATGACTGACCTTGTCTGTTTAAGACAGGACAACTTTCTCAGGTTTCTGCTCCCATGCACCAGCCCACAGCACAGCAAAAGGCCATTTGGCTATGCTAGCTTTGAGTAATTCTACTTTGTTCACTCACTAGTGAGACACAGGTGTTGCTGGCTGGGGCCCAGCATTTATTGCCCGTCCCTAGTTGCCCCTTGAGAAGGTGGTGGTGAGCTGCCTCTGGGGCCCAGCATTTATTGCCCGTCCCTAGTTGCCCCTTGAAAGGTGGTGGTGAGCTGCCTTCTTGAACCGCTGCAGTCCACCTGCTGTGGGTAGATCCACAATGCCGTCACGAAGCGCTCTCCCCCACTCTTTCACTCAGACCGTTGATTTATTTTGCCTTTATCATAGATATTATTATTTATTAATATTACCTCTACGTCCTTCATTCTTGGAGCACTGGTGGCACAGTGGTAGTGTCCCTACCTCTGAGCCTGGAGAGCCAAGTTCAAGTCCCACCTGCTCCAGAGGTGTTTAATGATTAGCAAGTACCTCCCTTGAATGGTTAGCATATAGGTTGCAGGTTGTAGGAGATGAAAAGATTCCTCCCCTCTGCTCCTTTTGCCAATGACCTCAATTCTCTGTCCTCTGATGACTGAGCCACTCGCTAATGGAAACACGTCTGGGGTTATCGACTTGTCTGGAACCTTCTTTAATCCTGGCCACCTTGAGCAAATTACAGTGTTCTGAAGGGAGTGCTGCCAAATGTTTGTCGAACTGGTGACCCTTCTCCCTGGTGTCACATTTGAGCAAGGTCTTGGCGACACTGGTCTCTACAGCAATCAGCACAGCATTCCAACTGTAGGGAAACAACCTCTTGTAACAAGGAGTCACAAATTGTGTAAAACCCTTGCAGCGCTGTATTCTGCACTCTGTTCTGCTACCCTGATGCACTTTGTATGGTACCATCTTCCTGTAGAGTATGCAATACAACACTTTTCACTGTATTTCGGCACATGTGAGAACAATAAATCAAATTCAGACTTTGTTCTTGAGACTTGTGGCACAGTCATATTTATTGAATGTGTGTGTGGGAGGGGGGAAGAGAGAGACTGGAAAGAAGCAGTCCTGTGTTTATTTCAACCTTATTAATGTGGAATTATTAAGGATTTAATATTAATTCCTTAATGAATGTGCAATTCTCTTTTCTTCACGCCTAGGTAATGAAAATCAAGCCTCACTACGGGCACCATTTAAGTCAAATGCACTTTGAGGAACACACTAAATGTGTTTGCAGGTGAGAGAGTCTTTTCATGTTTTGTCTCAGTTTGTTTTACATGGGAAGCCCATCCTTTAGTTAAAACATTACGCATGACTCCCTGCCCTGTTGTACACAAGTGGGCCAATTGTATATTACCTCAAGCTATCTTGGTCAATCAGGCCATTCAGCACATTACTCCAGAGCATTGAGTAGGGCAGCGGTAAAGTTTATTTGCTTCTCAAACACCAATACCTGAAAGCCACCTCTTCCTGCATGTGTTTCACTGCTTTAAAGAAAGCGTGAGTTAAAGCAGGGAGCAGAGTGTTATCTAATCAGTAGTGTTTCCTCATCGGTATCACGTGTAACCCACTGTAACACCAAGTCCAAGGGGGAAAGGACAGTGTGTGACCCACTGTAACACCAAGTCCCAGAGGGGAAAGGACAGTGTGTGACCCACTGTAACACCCAGTCCCACAGGGGGGAAAGGACAGTGAGTGACCCACTGTAACACCCAGTCCCAGAGAGGAAAAGACAGTGTGTGACCCACTGTAACACTCAGTCCCGGGTGAAAGGACAGTGTGTGACTCACTGTAACACCCAGTCCCAGAGGGGAAAGGACGGTGTGTGACCCACTGTAACACCCAGTCCCACATGGGGGAAAGGACAGTGTGTGACCCACTGTAACACCCAGTCCCAGGAGGAAAGGACAGTGTGTGACCCACTGTAACACCCAGTCCCACAGGGGAAAGGACAGTCAGTGTGTGACCCACTGTAACACCCAGTCCCAGGGGGGACAGGACAGTGTGTGACCCACTGTAATACCAAGTCCCGGGGGAAAGGACAGTGTGTGACCCACTGTAACACCTAGTCCCAGAGGGGAAAGGACAGTGTGTGACCCACTGTAACACCCAGTCCCAGGGGGGGGGGAAGGACAGTGTGTGACCCACTGTAACACCCAGGATCACAGGGGGAAAAGGACAGTGTGTGACCCACTGTAATACCCAGACCCAGGGGGGAAAGGACAGTGTGTGACCACTGTAACACCCAGTCCCAGGGGGAAAGGCCAGTGTGTGACCCACTGTAACACCCAGTCCCACAGGGGGAAAAGGACAGTGTGTGACCCACTGTAATACCCAGACCCACAAGGGGGAAAGGCCAGTGTGTGACCCACTGTAACACCAAGTCCCGGGGGGAAAGGACAGTGTGTGACCCACTGTAACGCCCAGTCTCGGAGGGGAAAGAACAGTGTGTGACCCACTGTAACACCCAGTCCCAGAGGGGAAAGGACAGTGTGTGACCCACTGTAACACCTTGTCCCAGAGGGGAAAGGACAGTGTGTGACCCACTGTAACACCCAGTCCCGGGGGAAAGCACAGTGTGTGACCCACTGTAACACCCAGTCCCTGAGGGGAAAGGACAGTGTGTGACCCACTGTAACACCCAGTTCCGGGGGAAAGGACAGTGTGTGACCCACTGTAACACCCAGTCCCTGAGGGGAAAGGACAGTGTGTGACCCACTGTAACACCCAGTCCCTGAGGGGAAAGGACAGTGTGTGACCCACTGTAACACCCAGTCCCGGGGGAAAGCACAGTGTGTGACCCACTGTAACACCCAGTCCCTGAGGGGAAAGCACAGTGTGTGACCCACTGTAACACCCAGTCCCTGAGGGGAAAGGACAGTGTGTGACCCACTGTAACACCCAGTCCCAGGGGGACAGGACAGTGTGTGACCCACTGTAACACCCAGTCCCAGGGGGAAAGGACAGTGTGTGACCCACTGTAACACCCAGTCCCACAGGGGGGAAAGGACAGTGTGTGACCCACTGTAACACCCAGTCCCAGAGGGGCAATGACAGCATGTAACAACCTACTGTAATAACCAGTTGAAATGAATATTACACATTTAATATTTGTAATGTTGTGTTTTTCCAACAGACCAAAGAAAGATAGACACGATGCAGCAAAAAGGTAAGAATTGTCATTGGTGAAGACCTTAATCTGACAGATAAAGCTAACCAAAGAATCATTGGCACTCTATTTGATGGGCATATGACTTGTCTCATACTTGGAGAATCTTGGAATTTGTTTACTGTTTATTGACATTTATCAAAACAGTGAGGTCAAAGATGTCCATGAATATAGCATCAGCTGACCTTGGTAATGGTATATTGGCCTTAGCTAGGATAATGCTTTCCATCAAATGTTATCAGTGTCAAACAGTGTACAATCCACCAGACTCCCAAATCTGTAAGTCCATTCTGTCATGCAAATTTGGCAAGCCTCGTTGTATTGTTTGGCTTACAATGTTTTTGGAATCAAGTAGCGTTGTTGCTTGTGTGGGACCATGCTCTCTCACTCCCCTTGCCAGGGATTCAATGATTGAGCAGATCATTTAGGAATGAACGCAATAGACATCACTCAGTCTCATGTAGAACGCAGCGCCCTCTGACAGTGCAGCTCAGTACTGCACTGTAAAGGAACCAAAGTTGAGAGAGTCCAGCAAAAGGAGAGCAGTGGTAGAAGATGCCTAGTGGCAATCCAGCCTTCGTTTCTTGAATGTAGTGTATCCCAAGTTGACCTTAGCTATTGTTGGATACTTCCATCTACAGTCAATTGCTCTTTTCCTAACCAATCAGCTCAGTCTTTTTCCTTAATGAAATAATCATGTGGAAAACAAAAGCTTCTCAGATTGATATTACTCCAAAAGAAGCAGGAGCCTAGAAGTACTTTCTTGGGCCTTATTTATCTTTCCTTTCGGATGTGAATCCACTTGCTTTCCCTTTCTTGTTTCATGGGATGTTGGCGTTGCTGACAGAGCCATTGGTCATTGCCTGACCCTAAGTGTCCATGAACTGTTAGGCCATGGCAGAGGGCAGATAAGAGTCAACCACAAATCTGTTGGTCTGAAGTCACATGTAGGCCAGGCAGGGAGAGGACAGAGGATTTCCTTCCTTGTGAACACTAGTGAACCAGATAGATTTTTGCATCCATCAAAGATTGTTTGCATGATTTGGATTGCTAGTCCATTGACATTGCCATAATGCCACCACCTCAACGATTCCTCCTTCAGTCCCCATTGTGGCTGTTAATTATTATTTGCTTAATTACTGAACTAAATGAAGATGTTGAGGGCAACCTCTTCTCAGGGCAGGGAGATGAACTACACCCAGAAGGGTAGCGTGCTGTCACTTATCCAGCCTCAGTCCCTCTGGCGATGGGGTCAGCGGGAGGCTACCTGAATTCACACTGGTTGGGCCCACCTCCGTTCCCCCCACCCCGCAGCTGCTAGCTGCCTCAGGGACCTTTTGCTAAACTGTAGAACTATGCTCTTTTTACAGCAAGCCGAAGAGAGGGAAAAGAAAGGGTCAGAAACGAAGGAGAAGGAAAATCAGAGCGAGACAAAGCAGGCCGTATGTCAGTCTTCACTTTCCCATTCAACATTCCATGCCTGGCCTGAATAATTATCTCTGAGTTGACAATTAATTTTTTAAAAACGGGGGTGGGGTAATACCAATGGGGGCTGTTGTGGGTGATCAGAAATGGTGACTGGGAGAGCGAAGCTGAAAAAATTTGGCATGAAAAATCAATTGCATTCTCCAGAAACTCTTATCAATTTTGATCTGTACAGGAGTTGGACGATCAACCTTTGAATGTGATGGAAGCCATGGATGATTTGTGTAACTAATCATTACTAATCACGCTATAACAATGCACCCTGCTATATCTTCATGCCACCACTAACACTGATCGCTTACTAGTTGAAGAATAACTCAACCCTGTCTTCATTTTTGGCTTCAAGTCTGACTAGTCAAGATGAACGTACCCATCTGATCACTGGTGATAACGGCCTGTCTTCATTTGGTCGCCCCATGACCTGTTGGAAATTCTGATTCCCATTGCAATACAATCAAAAAAGCCCAAAATGCTATCACTAGGATACGTTTAGCATTAAGGCACTGAAAAGTTTAGGATGAATAATATTTCAGCAGTTTGAATCAGGCTTTTTTTTTCTGGAAGGGATAGTTTTTTGTTAACTATTTCTTGGACTTCATTATAATACCATTTGGAGTCATTTCGCTTCTTTGCAAAACTGGCTTCCCTTTACAGGTAGTCCTCCAGATTTGGTGCCAACACTAATTTGCTTATTTATTTATTTATCTAATTATTTATTTATTGGTAGATCCTTCTTCAGTTAGTTTCTGGCATTTTCTATTTGTTTTCACTGGGATGCAACTGTTCACAATTGCAGAGTAAGGGTGCAGCCACCTAAACTGCTCTGCTCTCATGTGAACCATTCTGAAAGGAGAATATTCCAAACTTCTGCCCAGAGTTCTCTATTTGGAGCCCGCACTCCTCAAAACCGACCTTCTAAAATAACCACTCGATGGGCTCAACTGGGCAACACTGCTCCTACTTGTTTTGCTTTGTCTGAAGTTGATAATTCTGCCATGTCGATTTAATGATGTGATTTCTCATCTTGAATAATGGATCGGTTTATTTTGTTCTGGTGGGTTGCTGGCTATTCAGAAATGTGCTTCACACCACAGATGAACAGCTGGAGGTCAATCAGCACCTTCAACACATTCCACCCTTCAACTTGACATTGGCTGAACTTTTCCGAAATTGCATGTATCCCCCTCGTCCCAAGTTAACTTGTAGCCTCACCTGAAACCAATCGAGCAAGTTCAATCTCAATCAGTATTTTCTGATTTTATTCTAGAATGGTCTGGCTCAAAGTTTAGCGAGTATATCCTTCATTCTGGGTTCTGTAATAGAGGAAGTGCCTCATTTTGGTCTGTGGTATCAGTATCGTTCTTAGAAACTTCAAATGGATTGCCTCCTCCACCTTTCAACTTGGGGAAATATTAGGCATGTCTGTAATCCGTCCACATAATTACCAAACCCCCTCAACCTGGGAGATGGTGGCTAGGTTATTAATCCAGGCACCCAGGTAATGTTCTGGAGACCTGGGGTCAAAATCTGCCATGGGAGATGGTGGAATGTGACTTCGATAAACATATCCAGAGTCATGATGACCAAGAAACCATTGCAATGGTTGAAAAAAAAACCATCTGATTCACTGGTCCTTTTTAGGGAAGGAAATCTACCTGGTCTGGCCTGTGTGTGACTCCAGACCCACAGCAACGTGGTTGCCTCTTATCTGCCTTGTGGACAATTAGGGATGGGCAGTAAGTGCTGGCCCGGCCAATGATCCCAATGAATAAAAAGAAACAATCTTGGTATCTTTCTTGTGAATCGATGCTCTAGCCCCCTGTCTACAATGCCCAAGATATGTGGGTCAAAACAGAAACATCACTTCAAAATGTTAGTCCCTTTAAGATATTATATCCTGTTCGCCTTTCTGTGCACTCGTTTTTAGTGATTTGGAGAAATGAACATGGAACAGCTCACACGCCTCCACAGATGCTAGTCTATCTATGAACTTTTTTTTAGATTATTTACAGTGTAGAAACAGGCCCTTCAGCTCAACAAGTCCACACCAACTCGCAACCCACCCAGACCCATTCCCTTACATTTACCCCTTCACCTAACACTTTAACATGGCCAATTCATCTAACCTGCACATTTTTGGACTGTGGGAGGAAACCGGAACACACGGGGAGAATGTGTAAACTCCACACAGTCAGTCACCTGAGGTAGGAATTGAACCCAGGTATCTGGTGCTGTGAGGCAACAGTGCTAACCACTGTGCCACCCACACTTTTGACATGCTTTTGCAAATGCACATGAAATGTTCAGCAATTTGACATCGAGCTGCAATTTGGAATGTCTTCCATTCAGCGGAAACACACATCATTTGCCATCAAAAGCATTCAGTTGCCATCTTTAAAACTGATTGCCCTCATTTCCTTCAGGAAGTCAAAGTGTCAAAGTTTTTTCTAATTTTGAACAGTTCTAAACTCTGACTACAAACCCAAAGTCCTCAATTGCTCCTCGTATAACAAGCTTTTCATCCCTGGGATTATTCTTGTAAACCTCCTCTGGGCCCCCTCCAAAGCCAGCATATCCTTCCTTAGATACAGGGCCCAAAACCGCTCACAATATTCTGAATGTGTTTGACCAGAGCCTTACACTTACCTCTTTCCACCCCCCTCCCACCTCACCCCCCATGCAAAGTACCTATTCAGTTCTTCCGACATTTCCTTGCTCCCCATTACTCGTCCTCCAGCCACATTTTCCAGCGGTCCAATATCCACTCTTGCCTCTCTCTTACCTTTTACACGTATAAAAGACTTCTTGCAATCTTCTTTATTTTACTAGCTTACCCATATTTCATCTTTTCCACTCTTCTGGCTTTTACAGTTATCTTCCACTGGTATCTAAAGGTTTCTTAATCCTCTGGTTTTCCACTAATCTTCACCACATTCTATGCTTCTTTGAGTCATAATACCATTATATCTGACTCCAGCTTCTCCCTCACAAACTGTAGGGTGAAATCTATCATATTGTGGTCACTGCCCCCCGAGGGGTTCCTTCACCTTAAGCTCCCTAATCAAGTCTCCCTCATTACACATCACGAAATCCAGAGCTCTACCACAAGTCGTTCCAAAAAGCCATGTCATAGACATTTCACAAACTGTTTTTCTTGGGATTGCCACCTACCTGATTTTCCCAGTCCACCTGCATAATGAAGTCCTGTATGATTATTGTAATAGTGCCTTTCGAACATGCCTTTTCTATTTCCTGATTTATTTTCTTCCCCACATCCTGACTACTGTTAGGTGGCCTGTAAATAGCTCCCAACAGGGCCATTTTCCCTTTTCACTTCCCCAACACTGCCTGCACAGATTCTATGCCTTCTGGCTCTCTATCACTTCTTGCCATTGACTTAATGTAATTTAGTTTTCCGATAGGACACATAATCCTTGGTTCCCAGCCCAGATCTCCTTGCAGCCACATCTCTGTGATACCCACAACATCTTACCTGGCAATTTCAATCTGGACTGCAAGCTCATTTACCTCATTTTGTCTACTGCGTATAACACCCTCAGTCCTGTGTTGACTTTCTCATTTTTGTTCAAAGTGTCATCAAAGTGCATGGCAGCATTCCAAAGCCATTCCATAAATGTATAAAAACTGCCGTCCCAAATCTCTGAGCTACTCACCCTCCCCACAGCCCTCCCAAAATTCCAAGCTGTCTTCTCCCACAGCTCCACACTGCTCCCCCCCCCCCCCCCCCCCACTACAAACCCTTCCAGAGAGATTCAGGCATACCTCTGCCCTCCTAGTCTCCTTGATGGACACTGCTCTGTAACTCCACCACCTCAGAAGCTTAACTCAGAAGATGGTGTTTCTGAACCTGATGCTTCACTAGAGTCAAGAGAAAGTGAGGACTGCAGATGCTGGAGAGTCAGAGTCGAAAACTGTGACGCTGGAAAAGCACAGTGGGTCAGGCACTCCTGATGAAGGGCTTATGCCCGAAACATCGTCTCTGCAGAACTGGGCTGAGAGGTGGCAAATGGAGTTTAATGCGGTCAAGTGTGAGGTGATTCACTTTGGTCGGAGTAACTGGAATGCAAAGTACTGGGCTAATGGTAAGATTCTTGGTAGTGTAGATGAGCAGAGAGATCTCGGTGTCCAGGTACACAGATTCCTGAAAGTTGCCACCCATGTTGACAGGGTTGTTAAGAGGCATACAGTGTTTTAGCTTTTATTAATAGAGGGATCGAGTTCCGGAACCATGAGGTTATGCTGCAGCTGTACAAAATTCTGGTGCGGCTGCACTTGGAGTATTGTGTACAGTTCTGGTCACCGCATTATAAGAAGGATGTGGAAGCTTTGGAAAGGGTATAGAGGAGATTTACTAGGATGTTGCCTGGCATGGAGGGAAGGTCTCACGAGGAAAGACTGAGAGACTTGAGGCTGTTATCGTTAGAGAGAAGAAGGTTGAGAGGTGACTTAATAGAGACATATAAGATAATCAGAGGGTTAGGTAGGGTGGACATGGAGAGCCTTTTTCCAAGTATGGGGACGGTGAACACAAGGGAGCATAGCTTTAAATTGAACGATGATAGATATAGGACAGATGTCAGAGGTAGTTTCTTTACTCGGAGAGTAGTAAGGGTATGGAATGCTTTGCCTGCAATGGTAGTAGATTCGCCAACTTTTAAGTACATTTAAGTTGTCATTGGACAAGCATATGGACGTACATGGAATAGTGTAGGTTAGATGGGCTTCAGATTGGTATGACGGGTCGGCACAACATCGAGGGCCGAAGGGCCTGTACTGCGCTGTAATGTTCTATGTTCTATGTTCTCCTGCTCCTCGGACATGGCCTAATCTGTTGTGCTTTTCCGGTGCCACACTTTTTGATCTTCGCTCGAATCATCAGACCCTAGGCAACTGATACAATAGCAAGCACAGAGGACCCTATGGCTGGGGTAGCAGACCCTTCCAGTGTTGGGTGGGCGGAAAGCTGTGAGGGAGAGTTAGTCTGGGCAGAGGAGCCAGAAGTAGGCTTGTATCAGACTCGACAGGCTCGCTGTGACACCCCCTCCACCAATACTGCCAGACTGTCTCCAGCACTCACTGTCTTTATGCCCTATTCTTAAAGTCTGAGGTGGTACTACTATCCACCATTCCCTCCATAGTTGTGAAATAAATAATAACACTCACCCTTCCCTCCAAGATGCCAATAAAGCTGATGCTGACATGTCTGTTAGACTAATTGAGGCTGCAGGATTCCAACAACTGAGGGGTGTGGGACAGTATATCCAGGAATGGGGATAACCATTAGGAGTCAAGATAAGCACAGCAGGTCAGGCAGCATCCGAGGAGCAGGAAAATCGACATTTCAGTTTGGAGGCCTTCATCAGGAATGAGCAGTTTTTATACATTTATGAGCATTCCTGATGAAGGACACCTGCCCGAAACATCGATTTTCCTGCTCCTCGGATGCTGCTTGACCTGCTGTGCTTTTCCAGCACCACTCTAATCTTGACTCTGATCTCCAACATCTGCAATACTTACTTTTGCCTACAATCATTAGGAGACCCACAGGGAGTCACATTGGTTTTGGAATGAGACAAACCAAAGGTTTCGTCACTGGAGCAGTCGAGGGTTTCACGAGTGTAAGGGAAAGGGAGTTGCATTTTCACCTGACTCACTATCTATATGTACAACATAGGCATGGCTACAGTGTTGGGGGGGGGGGGGGTGTTGCAAAGATGAGATGGTAATGTCACTGAGCTGGCTGAACCAGAAAGCCTGGCTAATGTTCCGGGGACCGGATCCTGCTAACTTGCCCTCCCGCAACTCCAGGCGATCCTCCCAGATCCCCACCGACTCGGAAAATAAATGATTGAGTTCAATTAAGCAATGGCAGTGCAGGCAAGGTGTTCCACCTGCAATAACGCACTGTCTGGTGCATGACCTCCCCCCACTCCCATGGTGATCTGAGACAAACCCGTCTGCGTCTGCTGCACATGGAGTTGGCCTCAGAGCTGAACGCTGCTGGAGGCAGCTCACTGCAGATACTGGTGCACCAAGGAGCGGATAGGAGAGACAGCCAACTGCACACTTAGATGCTGAAGGCCCATTAGGGAGAGGGGCATCTAATTTGGTCAGTGGTCAGGATTTAGAGATGGAGGGGTGTCAGCCCTTGTGGTTTCTTGTATGGACGAGCAGGCGCGGTAGGGTGGATGAGCAAATGGATCGAGATATGGGAATCTGTTCCACTGAGGCAAGTTAATAGGAATATAGCGGGAGTCAGGGATAGTCTTGATAAGCCAAGAGTCCAGACGGCTCTGCGTATTCCAATGCAGCAGGTTTTAGGAAATGTGCCCTGAGACTGGATTGGAGCTTGCAGTGAGAGTGGAAGGATCCAATTATCATGATCAATACTGGTGCCAGCAACATAGGGAGGAGCAGGCTGAAAGGTTGGTTCAATGCCTTATGCTGCTGTGGGTTAGATCAGTGGATCGTCTCTGATCCCAAAGCTCTGAGTTCAAATCCCATTGCAGGACTCAAGGTGGGAGGAACACATGCTCATTATGTGGCCAAACAGATTGAGTGTCAACTTTGAAATTCTTCCCAAGTTACGTCATTGGCAGATGGTGAGAGTGGGAGATTCCTGGCCAGTCACATGATGGAAAGCAACTGGAGCCTCTACTGTCTCTAACCAGAGCTCCAGGCTCCAACATACTTGTGAAAGAAAGTGTACGTTACCACAATAACCCAATACCCCTTTGGGGAGCTGGATGGCTTAGTTTACTGGATGCCCTTCCCCAGAGAACAATGGCAATCAGGTCATTGAATGCATCTCAGGCTGAGCTGGACAGATTCTTGATCTGCAAGCAAGTCAAAGATCATAGCTGGGGTGGGGTGGGGGAGCAGTCACAAAGTACAGTCGAGGCTACCATCAAGTTAACTATGACCTTATCAAATGGGCCGAATGGGCTCAAGGGACTGAATGTCTTATGTGCACTGCTATTTCATGTGTATATTTATAGATATTTTCCTAATCAACCCGTTTAGAGATGTACTGACATGCCTCTGGGTCGTGTCAGACTTGGGCTCAGAGGTAGGGACACTACATCACAAGAGCTCTCAAAGACACTGCTGCATTTTGATCTCCAGATTCCCTGCTTACGAGACAGTTACTTTAACCCACTATGTGCATTTATATGCTGGAGGCAATGATATCAGTGCAAACTATGTTGTTTGAGTTTTGCATGAGTTCATTTGATGTTAGTTATTCAACAGATGTTTAGTGCTCTGAAAGCAATTAAATTATGCTTTGTGACCATAAATGATGTTGTTTGAGCTTTGTATGGTTTCGTCTGATCATTAATGAGGTCAGTTGATCATACTTTGACTGAATGGGATATGAAATGATGACTGTAAATCACTTTTGATCACAGATGATCACGTTCAAACTCATTGGGCAAATCCAAAATGATGTTAAAGCTTTCTGGTAGCACTCCTGCCGATTTGTCACTGGATTAGCTCAAGGGCACAGTTTCCATAGATGGGCCGAATGGTGGTGCATGGAGGGACCTCTTTAAAGTGGAGGACCTTTTGCGTCTTACAAAGGCTCATGACTTTGTTGCCTCGTCACCTTTCTCTGGCCTTTCACCAGAATGAAAACGATCGCTGCCATGCCACACTTTCCTCCATTAGCAGCTTGTTTGCCCGTGGCCAGCCAATGGGGGCCAGGCAGCTGACCTGAAAGGGGTAGCTGGCAGATGAGCGATCCTCGTTCCCCTTCCTCACACAGCCCCCTCAACCAAGCTTCTCACTGCTCGCCCCCCCACTTCCTTACCCATTCCATTTGTCTCTCAACTCACCATCATTCCTCGGATTTTTATGAAGGTGCTAGCCTGATGAAAATCATAATTGGAATATTTCTGATATTGCATCAAAAAGTGATGCTGTTAAAGGTAAAGAACTCTAATCTAATCTAATCTAATCTAAAAACTATTTTCAGGATTAGAAAGTCTGACATTTATTGCCCTTTCTTTGTGCCATGGGAAAACGAATCACTTATGGTTTGCTTGGCTTCGAGCACAGTTAAGAGACGTGGGGTTAGAGTCACACATAGGTCAGACCTGGTAATGACCTTCCCTAAACAATATTCACCAATCAGTTGGGATTTAGCTGGTGCTTTGACTAACCTATCCTCCCAGTGCCCAAAGCTTTGTCCCATCACTCTGTGAATTAGTCCTCTTCATGTCCAATTGTGCTTAGAAAGCTAATTTGGGAACAGATTCCATCAGCTTTTCAAGTGGTGTATTGCAGGTGGAACAAGCTTTTATGAAGAAAATGTATCCTGCTTTCCTCTTTTCCTTTTTGGTCAATTATTTTAAACTCTTGGCCTCTGTTTACTGTCCAGTTTCCTAAAGTTTCTGCCCATTTGTTCGAACAAAACCCTCAGCATTTTGAATACCCTGTATTAGGTCTCCAATTAACACTCTCTGACCTCAGAGGGATAACACCACCTTCTCTCCATCTGAATGAACTCCTTCAGCTCTGGTAAACCTGCTGCAAAACACTCCCAAATAGAATTCAAGAACAACCAGTCATCCCCAGGTCTCCATTACACATACCTGGTCTGTCATTCATCAAAGTCAATGGTTATTTCTCTTGATTGGCTCCTCTAACCATATTAATGCAGTAAATATGGCAGATTACCAGGAGATGCTGGCAACTGTGTGGCTTTTCTGACTTGTAAGATTATTCAGTGACTCAGAAGTTATTCTGTTCCCAGCTTAATCATAGGAACTTTTCAGGCATGAAATGGTTAAAGCTCTTACAATGGTCTTGGGGTGTTAGCGCCAGCAAAGCAAATGAATTTGAATCCCTCTGAAGTTCATAGATGTCATTAGAAATCCTTGAGTGTGGAAACAGGCCATTCAGCCCATCGAGTCCATACCAACCCTCCCACACAGACCCACCCCATACCCAGCATTTTCCCATGGCTAATCCACCAATACTGCACATTACAGGTGATTTAGCCAGTCAACCTAACCTGCACATCTTTGGATTGTGGGAGGAAACTGGAGCAAACCCACGCAGACACGGGGAGAATGTGCAAACTCCACACAGTCACCCAAATTGAACCCAGGTCCCGAGCGCTGTGAGGCGGCAGTGTTAACCACTGAGCCAAACTGTTTTCTCTCCCCAAAACAAGAACATAAGATCCAATTGAACAGTGATTATCATTAGTGTGTGTGTGTGTGTGTCTCTGGCGAGAGTGAGTTTGTAGATCAAAAGTGTATTGAGAATTTGGGGATTGTCCCACACTCCCAATCAGACGAAGGCCGAGTGAGACAGATGGAGAAAGAGAGAGGGCCCAAAATGTGAGAGCTAAAGAGAAGATTTTCAAGACAGCGTGTGACAAAACGAGTTGGAGGGGGCAGTGATTTGGCTTTAATGAGCACCTTCTCTTTAAATGTATCTCCCTGGTGCAGCCTGTAGTTGTTAGAAGTTGTGCATTTCCAACGAGGAAAGATGCGTTCTCTCCATCTATCTCCTCCTCCCCGTACCCCGGCTGAGCTGATAAGCGAGCACCTTGATTGTGGGATTTGCATGTCTAAATGTTACTTTGCCGACGTGCTGCAGATTTAGCAATCTTTTCTGTTACCTTTTTGCAGTCACTGTGAGCCTTGCTCAGAGAAGAGAAAGCACTTGTTTATTCAGGATCCACAGAGCTGTAAATGTTCGTGTAAATTCACACATTTACGTTGCAAGTCAAAGAGGCTTGAGTTAAATGAACACAGTTGCAGGTTCGTCAGAAACAAAGCTTGCTTCATGCTTTTTACTTTATTACTTTTTGACAGTGTCAGTGCTGTGTGCTCTCTTTTTATGGCGTCGGTTCTGTTGTGGGCAGGGCAATCACCTTATTACATACCCATGGTCCACTGGGATTCATGAACCGTTAAATAAGGCTCTGGATGTCTCCTGCTCCTGAATATCAGGGCTGGAAAGATAAAGGGTGACAAGCCTCATGGAGAGGTCAGAGAAGAGAGGGGTCACAACTCAAGGAAGAGAGCCACTCACTGGAGAGGTCAGGGGTCACCACTGGTCAGGGGAACAGGAACCAGGAGAGGGAGGTAAGACAATTGTTTTAGAAACTTCACCACGTCGCTGACCAAATTCTATTTTTAAAACTCAAAACGCGACGCAGTGAATCAAATGGACTTCTGAAGAAAAATTGTATTCCTAAGACCTGATTTTATGGCAACCCAGTGAGATTGTTGGGACCTCATTGCATCTAGATACTCCCCATATCTGGTCTCTCTTCACTCTTTCAGCTCCAAGCCAGGGACCTTCCCTAGATACACTGCTTAAAGAAAACTCCCAGGAAAGATGTGACAGTGGCTTAAGCTTCCTCCTCTCCTTTCTTGGCTGCCTCCTCCATCCTTTGCCTCCTCTCTTCTCTAGACATGGGTATGTAATAAGCAACTTATCATATGGGCGAGAGGTCGGATCTCCTTGATGTCGGAAGAGTTTGCCAAACAAATATCCGTTATTCCTCATTGAGATCGGAAGCCCATATGCTAAGTACCTCTGGCCTTGTTTTGCTCTGAAATGTATTATCTGCATGCTGGCTGTCTTGAATATATTAACATTATTGTTCTTCTTTATTTGCCTGATATTCTGTGGTGGATAGCAACTATTACATAATACCATGTCCAATCCTTGGCATGGGTGATGTTTAACGTGGCTCAACACTGCCCCCTTTCTGCCCCCTGAACTGGCATGATGCCAGGAAACAATATCTTAACAGCAGTAACAGAATACAAAGAGGTGTGTGTGTGTGTGTTATTGGTACATCTTCAGCTTTGTCCCCTTGGCTGACCACCTTGTTACTCAGAAAGGCCTGTGGAGTTGACTTTGTAAGTGATGGACTTCTTTAGTAATAGCAAAAGGAACACGCTCCTGCTCCACCATCCAATAGGATAATGGATGACCAGATATTCCTCACATTCACTTTCCTGCATTTTCCCCATAACCCTTGATTCCGATAGGAACATTAAACCTGCATCTGCTCTTCCCTTGTGTCACCATCATAGTTCAGTTTACCTCTGATAACCAAACTGCAAAGCACCTTGGGACATTCCCTCCGTGTCCAGGGCTTTGGCTAAATGGAAACTGTGGTTTGCCGTAGGGCCCAGTCCCAAATTTGTAAATAAAGCAAACAACCGCGGAGATCTGAACCAAAAGTAGAAGTTGACCTGGTTCTCGAAATGCTGACTCTGCTTTCTCTCCAAAATGTAAGACCCCCCTTTTTTCAGTTTCCCTTGACCTCAGCGTTCACCCAGTCTAACCAAACCTAACATACCTCTTTGTTACCATTACTAGAGAGCAAGGGGAATTTTAATCAGCTTAATACTGCCCAGGTCATGACACAAAGTTCCCTCTCGTGTGAGCATTGGTGGGCACAGCTAAACTTGCACTCTGAATGATGAGGAGCAAGTGAAAATTAGAGTATTCCTGATAATCTTGACAATTCTAACTCCTGGAGATGTTAGTGGGTGATTGACGATCAACGCTGGAAGTGAAGTTCAATACGGACATTTACCAGAGGCACCATCTCTAAACTGGGCAGGACCAGTCTTATTGACCAGGCCTCAGCATGAGTCATCACTGAAAATCTAAGTCCTCTATTTCTCTAAGCACTTTGGTTTGCCCCTAAGATTTTTTGTTTGGGAATTAGACTTCAACATGTTAATCATTATTTGATTGTTGTTGTATCAAACTCCCCCTCACTCTCTTTTTGTAACGTGTAGAGTGACCCACTTTTTCCATTCGCTTTTCTGGTAAATTAGCCGAAAAGAGTTCTGCCAGAATCCCATTTCTCATTCCTCATGGGCTAATTATTAACTTGTTGTTTGAACCTTACACCACAGTCAACAATCCACATGGTTAGGTTCATCGATTGTCCTCTCTCAATCTTGAAAGGTTACATATGCCAATAAACCCCAGTTCTTCAAAGAGAAATTCATTAACCTTCCCCTCCTAACTCTCTCTTACCATGGCTGTTTAATAACTGATGCTAGGTAAGCAAATAGTGCATGTCTCTGACAGGTCGACGGGGAGCGGTAGGGGGAGAGTGTCGAGCTCTGCCATAGCACCTCGGCTAAATTATTACTGACAAAGCCAGCAGCACATGAGCCATCATTGCTGAACAAGAAGGAGAGAAAAGACTTTGAAAATGTTAAACATGATTCAGGTGGACAGCAGGGGATGTAGTTGATGATTTGGTTGGGCACATTCACAACACCTCTCCCTCACTTCCTTTAAGGTCCCCAGACACGTCTCCAAACACTCCTTGAAATGACCAGAAGCCTGCCCATTGTTTCCTTTGGCTACTCAATCACCTTAACTCTTTGGTTGGGTAGAAGTTACAAACCAACCCAAACATATAAATAGAAAGCAGGAATCATGTACAGTGCTTTGCCTGGAGGCCCACTGAATATGTTACTTAGTAGGGTGACGAAACGTCTGAAAATGAACCTTCCAGCTCAGCGAACAAACCTACATCCAGAATCTCAGCCTGAGCTACAAATCTTCTCAGAACTCGCTAAGAACTTACAAACCCCATAAGTATGCCAACATCACTCACCCCATATCTATTCCAACATGACATGGCACCTATTGCCCAGAGGGTTTTCTGTTGACTCTGCCGAGATAATATAGATTAAGCCATAACATCTGCTTATCTTGGATAATTGGCCATTGGCTCTGGCCAACACAAGTGCCAAGTGTCGCCACCAGTTCACCTTAAAATCTGATGGAACATCAAAGTCTTCAGCTTTACGTTACTGGAGAGGTGAGGTTAGGGTTCTCTCGTCCCTCTTACTCCAGGCCCCCCCATCTTCCTCATCCACAACCTTACAACCACTCCCACAATTCCATTCAAGGTTAACAAAGTGGTGGTACAACTGACTCATAATGCACACCTCTTTTATTCATTATTGCAGGCAACAACATTAACAGTAGTTCAGCATGTAGGACCACTTGGCATTTTCTATTGCTTTACCTTAAGCATGTGTAACCAGAAATAAGTTGCTTAGCTGGCGGCCATTTTGTTGCCCACCCTGCCCCCACCCCCGACCCCTGCAGATCTCCAGAATAATACCTGTTTTCCCTTTCCTTTCCACATTTGTATAGCATGGGACACTCTCCAAAGTGGGGCTTTTGACACAACATCCTGCCTGTTTGATCTGGTTGCCCCATTGGCATGTTAGGTGTGCTAGAGGGTACAGGCATTGAGAGGCAACAGAGCGACCTCCAGTCAGCTTTGTTGAAGCCTTGAGACCCTCCGTCAAGGCTTGTTTTGATTATAATTCAGAAGCAGAGGGCCTTTACTGTGCTTTAAAAGAGAGGAAATGAATCAGACAGTAGGGGGCCATTTTTGGTTTCCCAGAAAGATAGACTGAGGATGGGGTCAGTGGAACTGAGGTACTGATCAAGCTCTCCTCTAACTAAACAATGAAAAGGATTGAAGGGGATCAGACATTCCAGAGTTCGATATCCAGGGGAAGGTGTGGGTGTGAGTAAGAGACGGAACAAAAAGTCTGGATTTGATTGCAGTGATGTTTGCATAATGGGGAAGAGATTTTAAGGACAATGATATGTTTGGAGTTAGACGCTAAAAGTAATGATCAATTCAAGAAAGAAAGGTCTTGATATTGAGGCACAGTCTTATTCCCGATTACTTGCCCCAAGCGTAAATAGAATCCTTCATTTCATGGATCTCCTGCAGTCCCTGCACACACACCAGAGAAAGTGAGCCACTCAGTGATAAGAGTCTGGGAGGCTGTAAAGCAATCCTCCCTTCTTTCCTTCCCGTGTAATGGGCAGGAGCTTGGTGTTTCTTTCTAAGTGGCCAATGCTGCAGGGTTTGGAGGACTTGCTGAAGTGGCCTCCAACTGCAAGGCCCACAGCCTTTGTTGCCATGGATCGGAGCATCACGCTGGCTGCTCACTGAGGCCTGAATCTCACCAAGAGGAGATTCCAACTCCTCCTGGCTTCCTCCCAGCCCAGGCCTGGGTGGGGGTGGTTTGTGGCTCTTGTGCTAACCCTTGCAGCCTGGTCCTGCAGGCTGCAGTAGTCAAGAGGCCCTGACTTTTGAACTGCATCTTCACGGCCAGGACACAAGGCCATCTTCACCCACTGTCCCGGGAGCAACTGGAAATTGGACGCTATTCAATGGATCGAAACGAAAAGATGTAACAACACATTAGGATCTGAAGCAATCTCTTATATCTGAGAAGGTTATGCTACAGGGTCAGGATAGGCAACAGGTAGCCCTGGGCTGATGCGAGGGTCCTTTTCTTGGAAGCAAAACCCACGTGAGGTGAAGATACGGCACACGCGTTCCCTCCACGGGGGTAAGGTTCTTCTCTTCAATGAGAAGCCATTGGATGTGCTTTTCCAAGATCGACAAATCTGCTCCACAGATGAAAGGAAAATCTGAAACATGGGAACCGGTGAAGTGATGAAAGTGCACAACGTGTTCCACTCGATCCCCAGGGAGCTGCATGCCTTGAAGATCGAAGGGGATTATTTTGAACAGGCGAATCCTGACTCACTGATGAATGACTCATCAATAGCTCAGGGAGTGATGATTCACAAGGACAAACTGCCACAGCTGGCATGTGTGCAGAAGGCCCGCCTGAAAGTGCCAAGTTGAAAACTCCGCTAACCCCCGTCCCTGTGAAAATTAGAGTCCCTCTAAGATTAACGTCAGACGGTAGTCACTATCTCCCTTACAGCCCCCCCAAACTGGTGTTCGCCTCAAACATGCACACGATCGAAAGCCAATGCGCCCGTGAGCTCATCAGAATCATAGAGTCATAGAGCTGTGCAGCACGGAAACACACCCTTCAGTCCACCTCGTCCATGCCAACCAGATATCCCAACTCAATCTAGTCTCATTTGCCAGCATTTGGCCCATATCACTCTAAACCCTTCCTATTCAGATACCCGTCCAGACGCCATTTTAAATGTTGCAATTGTACCAGCCTCTGCCACTTCCACTGGCAGCTTGTTCCATACACGTACCACTCTCTGTGTGAAAACGTTGCCCCTTAGGTCCCTTTCCCCTCTTACCCTAAACCTATGCCCTCTAGTTTTGGACTCCCCCATCCCAGGGAAAAGACCCTACCCTATCCATGTCCTTCATGATTTTATAAACCTCTATAAGGTCATGCCTAAGCCCACAACGCTCCAGGGAAAACAACCCCAGCCTATTCAGCCTCTCCCTATAGTTCAAACCCACCAACCCTGGCAAGATCCCTGTAAATCTTTTCTGAACCCTTTCAAATCCCCAGTGTTCTTCCTGCTTTTCTGCAAGTCACCACAGTTAACTGACTTGGCAGCATAATGGGCATGTCCCACTTTATCAAGTGGAATCTGTGCAGGACCTTTGACCCCCCTCCTTGGTCACTGAGGCAGTTTCAGGAATTGCAGGAATGTGTGAACAAGCTGTTTTATTAGCTCTTTGATAGCTGCACTATGCACTGCGACAAGAGTTTACACGGAAGGGCAGAATGTTTGCAAGTAATCACATGGACTGAACTGGTAGGGCTTCATTAGGCGGCTTGAATTGAAGCCGGAACGACTTTTTATATGCCTGTCAATCATTAGCGTTGCCTCGTGGAGCACGTGTCGACCTCCCGGCAGCAGTTTTGTGACCCCTGCTCCAGTAGAAGGGCAGAGCGATGAGGAAAGTAAGGAGGGAAGGAACGGCAAAGTGAACTAGGAGAAGGAAAGGTAGGAGGCAGAGGTGAGGGAGTGAGGAAGGAGGCTTTAAAAGGAAGACGCAGCATCAGAAGGTGCTTTTTGGGATGTAGGCAGCTGCAGTCAAATAGGCAATGACCTCTCAGTAGCAGGTCAACTTTCCAAACAATTATACCCATTCATCGCCAACCCATCCTGACTAGAGGAAGCTTCAATGAGGATAAGGGTGCCAAAATCGCTGGGCACTAAAATGGCTGCTTCATGGCACACTAAAACATAGGCTGGTTACAAAGCTAATACCAATGAGACCACAGTGACACTGAGGGACTGATTTACACCTGCCAGTTGTATAGGAACTAAGGCCCTCACAATGTCAGGTATTGTTAGTCAGGTGGGAGGGGGAGCTAAAAACAGTTCTCACTTCCTGAGATAACTATAGAGAAGGTCACATTGTGCTGACCCACGGCTGTAAGTCTCACTTATGTTTGTTCACAAGCAACGTGTTTGCCCCTACTGGGGGCAGAAGCTGTCACGGTATGGGGTGTAGGGGGGGTGGGGAATGGTTCCTGGGGCATTAGCCCTTTCCGTTCATGTTCTTGAACTGTTGGCTTCACCACCGACAACGTTAAACGTTCACTTCCACTGAAAACAATCCTGTTATCCACCATCGGAATTTTAACAGCTAACTCTGTAGATTGTCGCATGGACCCTGAGCAGATGACACCCCTCCACCCCCAGCCTCATCAAATAAATGCTATTTTTTTTTGGGTTCCGGAATGTTGTCTTGTAAATCTGGAGTGCGCCGTCTGGAAAGGCGGTGTGTCAGCAGATTCCACGATAACTTTCCCAAGGGAATTAGATAAAGGGGAGGGAGGAGGAAAAGAAAGGCTGAGGTCGGAGTGGACGTGATGGGGGTAACGGGAAAGATTGAGGAGCCGACTGGAAAGCTCTTTCAGAGGGCTGGCAGTCATGCAATGGGCCCAATGGTCTCCCTCTGGGACGATACCATTCAATTGACTTGTTTTTGAAGCAAAAGTGGACAATTTCACTCTCACCTGAGGGGGCAGTCATCTGTTCATTTCCATGGCGACACTCTAACCAGGTGTTAACAGCTTGAACAAAGGTTATGGTTAAGTACTATAAATGCATTGTGATAATATTGACAAATGCGGGTTTTGTTTTACCTTTGTGGAAGGGTCGTGTTTGCCTGATCAGACAATGCAATAGGATAGCAGAACCTGTTGTTGGTCAGCCCTTGTATGACTGTATATATGATACCTGTAGCTGTCTCACAGTCACATGCTGTGGTCCCTTGGGAAAACTGGCATTCCTCAACTCAACAGGATTTCCAAACGGGATCATTGCATCCTCCATATGTGACCTTCTATCCCGGCAACTGAAAGCAAAGATTTGGCAACCCCAAAACAACATCCCCTCAAATAAAAGCAAAAGTTCTGCGGATGCTGGAGATCTGAATGCGAGGTTAAACGTGCTGGGGAAGGTGTCCCACAGTCATATCTCCAGCAAGCCCATTGAGTTTCTCCAGCACTTTCTAGTTTTATGTCCTGATGTGAAGTTTTGTTTAATGATTTAAGTTATTTTTCTGAATGAACAATGGGTGAACCTTTTATCTGCACTGACAGACTCCGCAATCACATCCCAAAGTTAATTTAATGATTTATGGGACCAGATAGGCTTCTGTGTAGGACTTGCTGTGCAGGCTGCAAGAATTGCCAGTGCCATCCAAGCCAACATCAGTCAGCTTCCCTGCCTCTTTCCAACCCACTTCCCCAAGACTGGTTGCATTCCAGGTTTATTTACTTTAGTCAACTGATAAATAGTGATTAGCACTGCTGCCTCACTGCGCCAGAGACCCAGGTTCAATTCCCGCCTCAGGCGACTGACTGTGTGGCGTTTGCACATTCTCCCCGTGTCGGCGTGGGTTTCCTCCAGGTGCTCTGGTTTCCTCCCACAGTCCAAAAATGTGCAAGTTAGGTGAATTGGCCATGCTAAATTGCCCGTAGTGTTAGGTGAAGGGGTAAATGTAGGGGAATGGTGCTCTTCGGAGGGTTGATGTGGACTTGTTGGGCCGAAGGGCCTGTTTCCACACTGTAAGTAATCTAATCTGATACCAGTAGGGACAGGAAGGCTAAAGAAAGCAGCAAACAAGGTTCTGAGATGGATGAGCAGCCAATACTAAATGATGGAGCTGGCTCGAAGGGCTGATTGTCTACTCCTGCTCCTATCTTTTAAAAGATTTCCTACAGTATGGAAACAGGCCCTTTGGCCCAGCAAGTCCACACCGACCCTCCGAAGAGTAACCCACCCAGACTCATTCCCCCAACCTATATTCACCCCTGACTAACACACCTAACACCATGGGCAATTTAGCATGGCCCATTCGCCTGACCTGCACATCTTTGGATTGTGGGAGAAAACTGGAGCACCCAGAGGGAACCCACACAGACACGGGGAGAATGTACAAACTCCACACAGACAGTCGCCCAAGGCTGGAATCGAACCAGGGTCCCAGGTGCTGTGAGGCAGCAGTGCTAACGATTTAGCCACTGTGCTGCCCTATGTTTCTAAATGCAATCCGCCGTGAGCTAAGCGGGAGGGAAGGTGTGCTGAACTCCTCTTCCTATGTTCCTGGATGGCTCGATGAGGGATTAAATTTGGCTGCTCACCCCTCTCTGGGTGGGAATTTGTCCAGATTCCCTGTTTCTGGGAGCTTCCCGTGTTGGAATCTAGTGTCTCTCCCCATCCTGCGGCCTCTCTTTGTCCCCCTTCCAGTCCCTCCATCGCCAAACCTTTTCTTCCACACACAACCAGCTGAAATCCAAACCAGTTGCTGTAAGGTGGGATCATGCCATGCCTAGAGTTGAGAGTGTGTTGCTGGAAAAGCACAGCAGGTCAAGCAGCATCCGAGGAACAGGAGAATCGACATTCCAGACCCTTCACCAGGAAAGGGCTCCTGCCCGAAACGTCGATTTTCCTGCTCCTCAGATGCTGCCTGACCTGCTGTGCTTTACCAGCAACACTCCCTCAACTCTGATCTCCAGCACCTGCAGACCTCACTGTCTCCATGCCTTGCCTCGAGTCAACATCAGGCTCAAAAACAGTTGAAGGTGACCTGTTCCAGTGAAACCAAACACAAACCAAGGTCTGAGACCACTAGAGAAAGTAAAGTGGGACGGTCTGTCAGAACGCAGATAAAGGACACAACTTTGTGTTGGCTTGGCCTCTGATGTCGATAACCTACTGACCCCAGTGTTTTGCTCCTCTCTCTTTCTCTGTTTCTCATTGCAGGTGTGAAAAGCCCAGGAGATGAGAGTGGAGGCATAGAAACAAGATATATTTTCTGTCAGTTTTTTAATCATTGCTTATTTTAAAAAAAGTGTCTTTTTTTATGAGAAAGAAGACAGAGACATGAAGGATAGAACGAGCACAGCACTTTGAATTCAATCAAAAAAAGATTTCTGGAGACAAATTTAAATAAAACAAAAAGAGTCATTCCTGGGAAGAAGGCCTTCTGTGACTCGTGGTGATATATAATTCTAAAGAGGCCTGGTATTATTGAAACACATGCTGCTAAAATTACTTGGAAAACTGATGGTGAAGAGATGAATCCAGACTTTCTGGTTCTATTCATTGGGTCAATCTTTATAAGACATATAGAAAAAAAACTCAAGCTTGCGAAAGATTTCTTGTAATGACTGAAGATCTAAATATATCTTATATAACTATACGGACGCTTAAGAGCTTCAAGTCAAAGACCCGCCATTTTCCAGGGAATGATGAGCAAGGAAAAAGACCTTTTAATTGGAAGGGTTGGACTTCAGGCCGGGGTGAGTGTGAAGATGATAACATGTGCCTCAAGACTCTACTTTTCAAAAGAGAATTGGAGACCTCAGCTCGAACTAACAACACCCTTGTAACCAAATCTGGCAGGGACTAGAAGCCAAACCAACAAAGAGGACCTGACCGGGAGCCCCACACGCCACACTTCTCCAAAACCCTCTCTGCTGGGGAGAAGTTTGTTTCAATCCTCTACACCGTGCCCCCCTCAAAACCCCCAACTGCCCTACCCAACCCGCACCAACCCCCACCCCAACAACTCTCCACCCAACAGCAGCCTGGGTCCAGCGTCTCCAAGGAACGGTGGTGAAAATCTGGGGTCGCGACCACTGGAACATTCAAAAGGGATATCCGGGCCGCGACCAAGCAACAGATGGGGGAGACGAGAAAGGACTGCGGAGGTGTATAACCTGACAAAACAACGAAACCAAAGGGCTGGGAGGGTTCTGCAGAGGAAATGTTTTTTAATTGCAGGCTGGAAATGTTTTTTTCTGCTGCTCGCCTGACCGTACCTTTAGACAGGCCGTGTGTGTGTGTGTGTGTGTGTGTGTTTATTGTGGCGGGGGGGGGGGGGGGGGGGGGGGAAAAGCTGGTGGCAATGTTGCTGAGGGTGAGGGGGTTGCGGTGGGCGGGGAAGGGGGTGGAGGACGACATCGGAGGTCAAACGGGGGTTACCCGGCTAAAATCGGGTGCAGTCCAGCCTTGTAGAACCAAAGGCTGGCTGTGACTGAAGCAAGGAAATAACCAAAACAGGGCCAGCCACTGTTGAACTCACTTTGGCTTCTGCACTGGACGAGTCCTGTCCTGTCAGAGTGTTCACCACAATCCAGCAATATGCCCCCCCTCCCCCACCCCCATACATTAACAAACATGCGGGAACAGAGGGGGGGCATGGACCCCATTTAATTAGGAGAGAGAGTGGGCAATGAGACTGTGCACCGTGGATGCACCCTTCATTAAGTGTTCATCCCGTATATAAGAAAGGGCCTTGAGCAGTGGGTGCAGACAGAACTCATCCCTAAAGCAATTTGGGACAGAAAGCCAAGGTCCCAAGTCAAGCAGTAGCAGTCATGTGTGAGAAGATAATGGAGATAATCACCCGAGCTCTACTGATCCTAAATCCGTATCCCGATGGGTCTTGTTTATGTTGGGAGGGGGAGTGGGTCAGTCAGTGAAAATATACTGTGTAAATTTCTGTTAAATTCTTCAACACAACGGAACTGAATCTTGTGAAGCAGTGTTAAGTGTAAATGCATTTGTTGGTGTTTTGTCGTTGTCATGACAATTCATGTACTCTCTCCGGCACGGCTCCCCATCCCTCCCTCCAACCCCCGCCAAACCTCCTTCCCGCTCTCTTCTCACACCCCACTCCCCCGGCCCCCGGAGCTCCCAGCTCGGCACTGACTCGTCACCCCACCTCCTCCGCCAAGCTAAAGGCTAAAAACCAATATGGCGGCAGCAACACCTACAGCAAGGGTCTATTCTATGGGTAGCGGTGACCGGCTGGAGGGACTGCTGACCAGAACAGCCTCCTGTGCACACCCACCGTCCCCCCCCACCCCCTCACTGATCCCAATCTTGTGAATTGAAGCACATTCCTGCACACATCAGGTTGTACGCCTAGTTGGCTTGCTCCAAATGGGAGGCCAAATTCTGACCTCCATGAGCTGGGTAGCAAATGAATACCCTGGCCAAACAATAAAAAAAATTCAAACAGGATACATTGCATGCCAGAAACAGCCCTAATCACCAACATTTCCGTAGCGTTTAAATTGATTAGAAAATCAAAGCAGGGATCCATTACAGACAAATGACCTGATTTGCTTTTCCCTTCCTTGTATGGCACTTGGCCCAGGTGCTGCTTTGCAACATGAGACAGAAACACCTAGCTCAAACGTACCCGCTCCTAGACCTGCTCCTCCTTTCCAAGACACCCTCCCCTTCCCTGAAAGGCTGATGCTTGAAGGACAAACTTAAAATCTAACTGTTATGAACTGCTGTGTACTTTGGAATTAAGAAAATGGTTGGATTAAACTGCTTATTCAGCCTGTTATAAATTAAGAGAAGGAGGGGACGTAAGAAAAATTCACACCAGTGATTCTTTGCGCAATGTTTATAGTCACATTTTTAGTATATTTTTTTGTCACTTAAAGTATATTTATTGGTGCTACTGTCTCTCTGTTCATAATTGTTAAAAGAATACTGTTTAAATATTAACAATATTATTTTGTGTAGTTAATTATTCCGTAGCATCACATATTTATTTTTAAACTAAAATATGTTAAGTGTTTTTTATTAAAAAAATTGTAATTGTAAATTCTTTGTTGTGAATCCACTGGAAAGAGTGCGGGGACAGGGTGACAGTAACATTCAAGAAAGGTTTGGATTAATGCAACTATTCTCACAACACCTACATCTTAGAGCCCACCAGTAGATGATATTGAGTCCTGAAAATGGTGTTGCCTCACATTAGCTTAACATTCACACAGCTGCCATCCTGGATTTCATCCTGACAGAGGTGAGCAGATTTCTTGCCAGTTTCTTGGGTTCTGTGATGGATGGAGTGCTCTCATTTGTGAAACCAATATGAAGTCATCTGGTTGGCCCATATCCCTCCAAACCTTTCTTATTCATGTACTTATCTAAATGTCTTTTAAACTGCACCTGCATCCACCACTTCTTCTGGAAGTTCATTCCACACACAAACCACTCTCTGTGTAAAACAGTTGTCCTTTTTAAACCTTTCCCCTCTCACATTAAAAATATACACCCTAGTCTTGAAATCCCATACCTTAGGGAAAAGACCCTTATCATTCACCTTATCTATGCCTGTCATGATTTTATAAACACCTATAAGGTCACTTCTCAACCAGTGAAAGAAGTCCCATCCTATCCAGCCTCTACTTATATCTCAAACCCTTCAGTCCCAGCAACAGCCTGGTAAATCTTTTCTGAACTCTCTCCAGCTTAATAATATCCTTCCTTCAGCAAAGTGACCAGAACTGGACACAGGAGACCTTGTCAACGTCCTGTACAACCTCAGCATGACAGGCCAACTCCGATGCTCAAAAGTCAGAGCAATGAAGGCATGCGGTGCTAAATGCCTTCTTAACCACCCTGTCTACCTGTGACGCAAACAAGAGACAAATGGCCAACTCCATCATGCTCTTATACCTTACAGTCTTATGTGCATCTTGACAATAAAAACCTGTCAGAAAAACCTTGCTTATTGTAATGCTTATTATCAAATCCTACTTATGGAAAATACTTATCCAAAATTCTGAAACAAATTAACTAGTATTCTCCTATGTAATTGAGTAACTTCAACCACTTGTATTATTGCACATTTCACTATTTTACCATCCAGTGCTATCCATTTAATCCCAATTCCATGTTTTCCGCCCTGATAATTTTCCTCCCCAATAAAATACCATCAAGCTGCATTTTAAGTAACTGAGCACTGAGCAGTTCAAACTGCTTGCCTTTTCTGACGTGTGAGTTCCTGTTATTTTAGCCTCACATCTGCTGGTTATTTGCACCCAGTTTGCCTGGATCAACTACCAAAGCATCGAAAACTTAGATTCTGAAGCCTCCTCTTTCATTCCCAGCGAGAACAAGTTGAGCTTCCTTAGGCTTTCCTGGTGAAGCCAATTCCCGAAACCAGGAGTCAAGTTCATGAATTGCTTCTATTAAAAAATCCAAGGACAGGAACCATTCTGTTGGTGACTTAGAATATTGCATACACACAACACACAGACACACACAAACAGGCACACTCACAGAAACACACAAACACACAGACATGCACATATGCACACACAAAAACACACGCACACACACACCATACGTGTGCACACACACACGTGCACACAGACACACATGTGCAAACACATAGACATGCATGCTTGCATGCACAGACACACACATACACACGTACACGCGCACTCACATGCATTAACAGACCCTCACCCACACACACACAGATACATGGACACACGTGCACACAAAGGCACACATGCATGCACACACAAAAAACACGCATGCACACACAAAAACACACACACGCACACAGAGACACACCACACATACATACACACAAACTCACACACATTGTGCACTACACATGCACACATACACACACACAGCACACTACATAAATGCACATATCCCACACACACATACACACAAGTGCATGCATACACATGCACACATATACACGTACACGACAGAGACTTGCACGCACAAACACACATATATCTATGCCTGAAAAATAGTCATGATCACAAACTAAAGGGTTCGAATGAGAAGCTGAACCAGACCCTATGTTCACATCAACGTGCAGCTCAATGGGAATACTGAGTTTGCAGGCTGATCTCTGTTACCCCAGTGCCTTTTCTGCAAGCTTATTCACCTTTAAAATTGCCATCCGTTCCCCATCTGTACAAACAGGCCTGAAAAGCACAGGCCTCCCAGGTTTTGGCCTGATCGATGTTTACACCAGTACTTCAACTGGCCTGTCGGCAGGTCAAAGGTCACATGATGGATGCATCCATCAAATCTCACACCCGCAGTCAGAGTGGCTACTGTATAAACAGTCGATATAAACCTGACAAGGGCCGACTCTGGGCAATTAATCCTCAGCTGTTGGTCAGGCTCCTGGGGGGGGGGGGGGGGAGTGTTGGTGAGAGGGGTGAGAGGGGAGTTCGGTGAGAGGTGCAAGGCAATTATCCTCGGCAATCAGGGGCCCACTGGAAGGAAGAGAGTCACTTTTGCGATCATTGGTCGTTTCCCATCAGCCACATGACCTGCAGAAAGGCCGGATCCAAAGACAGAGCTCAGGCTCTCTTTACAAAAGGAACCCTGGCTGTCAAAACCACTTCCTTTCCATGTACATATCCCGGTGCACGGTACACTAAGCAAGACAGATGATGATTTTCACATCCCAAGTATAGCTGTGAGAGTTTGGGAAAGCACTGCAGGATGTCTGACGTGCAGTAAAGCTCTTAACTGAAGCATTTACAACACAGCACACGGTGAACAGCCACTGAAATATCTTGGGCGGGCAGATCAGTGACTTTATTTTGCGGTCTTGGCTGAGGGATGACTTTTTTTTCCCAGGTCTGCTCCTCAGCCCCCAGAGGTTTCTGTCCAACACTCACGGACATGTTTACATCCAGTTACCTCAACCAGAAACTACAACCTTATTTCAAAAGGTCTCACACCACTGCAGCACTGCTCTCGATAATGTATTGGAAGTTGATTAACTCAAAATCTGAATGAGAAGAAGACCAGGAAAGATTAGATTACTTGCAATATGGAAACAGACCCTTCGGCCCAACAAGTCCACACTGACCCGCCGAAGCGCAACCCACCCATACCCCTACATTTACCCCTTCACCTAACACTATGGGCAATTTAGCATGGCCAATTCATCTGACCTGCACATCTTTGGACTGTGGGAGGAAACCCACATAGACACGGGGAGAATGTACAAACTCCACACAGTCAGTCGCCTGAGGCGGGAATTGAACCCAGGTCTCTAGCGCTGTGAGGCAGCAGTGCTAACCACTGCGCCACAGTGCTGCCCAATGTTAGAGTCATGGAGGCCTACAGCACAGAGACAGGCCCTTTGGCCCAAACTGGTTCATGCCGTCCAAAATGTTGTCAAACTTGAAAGGGTTCAGAAAAGAGTGACAGGGTTGGAGTGTTTGAGCTATAGAGAGAGGCTAAATAGGCTAGGGCTATTTACCCTGGAGCATTGGAGGCTGAGGGATGACCTTATAGAGGTTTATACAATCATGAGGGAGCATGGATAGGGTGAAATAGTCAAGGTCTTTTTCCCAAGGTAGGGGAGTCCAAAACTAGAGGGCATAGGTTGAAGGTGAGGGGGAAAGATTGAAAAAGGGACCTAAGGGACAACTTTTTCATGCAGAGAGGGTGGTGTGTGTATGGAATGAGCTGCCAGAGGAAGTGGTGGAGGCTGGTGCAATTACAACATTTAAATGGCATCTGGATGCCATATCATATGCTCAGATCATAATCCATTGAAGTCTGTGGAGAAATTTAAGGGCTTTGGACCAAGTGTTGACAAATGGGACCAGATTAATTGAGGCCTGCATGGATGCATTAGGGTGAAGGGTCTGTTTCCATGCTGTACAACTCCATGATGCTATTCATGAACATATGGACAGGTCATTTTCTTCACAATTATATATACAAATCATTGTGTGCATTCTCTTGTGTATAGTGTGGGTTATTCAATACAATACCTACGGGAGATGATTTTCATTCTTGTGCATCTAGAGGAGGCAAAGGCTTAGTAGTACCAACATTAGACTACATAGAATGGCTGTAACAATGAGCTCCATCTAAACAGCATGAAAGTTTTGCCCTTAAATTTCTCCACAGACTTCAATGGATTATGATCTGTGCATATGATTGTCTCAGATACATTACTGGTAACACAAACATTGAAATGTTGTAACATCAGCACCAAGTTCTCCTTCTTAACTGTCGAATATTTCTGCGGATGAATGTTCAATTTCCTGGAGAAATACCCGATAGGTCTTTCTATCTTCTCGTCGTCTTCCTGTATGAACACAGCACCGACGCCCACATCACTCGCATCAATAGCCACCTTGAATGGCTTTGCGTAATTAGGTGTGGCTAATAACGGGGCAGTGGTTAATACAGCTTTCAGGCTGTCAAATGCCTGGTGACAGTCTGCTCTCCACTGAAACTTCTTGCCCTTCATTAGCAATTCAGTGAGTGGAGCAGCCACACTGCTAGAATTTGGCACAAATTTTCGATAAAATCCACTCAATCCCAGGAATCGTACTGCTCTTTTTATCAATGGTATGGGAAACTCCGTAATAACCTTTGTTTTTGCATTCTTTGGGGCCATTTATCAATGTCTAATAACATGGCCCAGGAAGGTGACTTGGGCTTTGACAAATTCACTTTTTTATCAGGTTTATCACCAAGCCTGCCTCCCGAAGTCGATCAAACAAGTCATCTATATATACGACACAATTGGGTAATTCAGAAATTCTCTGAAATGTGGTTGGCACATTATTCATATCAAACAGCATGACCATAAACTGATACAGTCCATTGGGCATTACGAAAGCCGAAATTGTCTGCCAGTATTCTCTGAGAAAGTCCAACTTAGAAATATAAGTTGCTTGACCCACCTTTTCAACACAGTCTTCCGAACGTGGAATCAGATATGCATCAGTTTTTGTAACTGCACTGACTTTGCAATAGTCCACACGTAACCATTGGGTACCATCTGGTTTTGGCACCATTACTATGGGTGAGCTCCAGTCTCTCTAACTCACTTCAATTATGTCATCTTGGAGCGTGCGTTCAATCTCCTTTTGAACCTGGGCCCCACTCGAGAGGGTTAAGTCTATAAGGATGTTGCCTAATCGGAACAGCATCTCCTATATCTATATCATGCATAATTAGGTACGTACTTCCTAGATTATTTCTGCATATCTCCCCAAGTGATTGTAATAACTCTTTCAAGTCATTTCTATTTTCCCATGGAAGGTAACTCAATAATTTATCCCAATTTTTCACAACTTCCTCATTGTCCAATTTAATTTGATGAATGTCCAATTCAGAATCCTCTGAACATAGTTCTTCACTCTGTGTTGTAACCAATAACACAGTCTCCTTTTGCTTTCCTTCCTTATCAAAATACCTTTTGAGCATATTCACATGACACACTTGTAAGATTTCTTTCTGTCTGGAGTCTTTATCAAATAGTTCACCTCACTCAATCTCCTTTCAGCTTGATAAGGTCCACTAAACCTCGCTTCTATTAGTTTCACCTATCACTGTATTAACACTAACACTTTACCCCCAATAGCAACATTGTGAGTTTTCGATTTCTTGTCTGCTTCCCGTTTCATTGTATGCTGTGATACTTTTAAATGCTGTCCTCCGTTCTATTTAGCCGTCTCTAAAATCTGACACATAGTCCAAATATATGGTCTCTGAATTCAGACTTAATAATTTCTCCTTAATCAATTTTAGTGGTCCTCTCACTTCATGCCCAAAAGCTAATTCAAATGGACTGAATTTGGTCGATTCATTTGGTGAATCTCTGATCGCAAAATGTACAAAACGTATTCCCTTAACCCAATCATCTGGATCGTCCTGACTATAAGTTGTCAACATGGTCTTTAATATCTGATGCCACCTCTCTAGCGCTCCCTGCGATTCTGGATGGTACACAGTAGATTTCAATTGTTTTACTCCTAAACCATCCATAATTTTGATGTGAAGCTGACCCCTTGATCTGATTGTATCTCTGTGGGTAGTCCATATCTAGTGAAAAATGTGAGTAACTCTTCTACAATCCTTTTAGCTGTAATACTGTGTACTGAAATAGCCTCTGGAAATCTAGCGGACACATCCATTATTACTAACAAATACTGATTCCCACTTTTTGTTTTAGGTAGGAGTCCTACGCAATCAATTAAAACTCCTGTAAAAGGTTCCTCAAATGCAGGAATAGGTAATAAAGGTGCAAGTTTTATTACTGCCTGTGGTTTTCCAATTACCTGACATGTATGACATGTCTGATAAAATTCAACTTGTGCAGTCCAGGCTAGTAAAAATGTTTTTGTATTTTAGCTTGTGTTTTTCTTACCCATAAAGCACTCCCTATTGGTAGTTCGTGCACTACCCACAACGCCTCCTTTTTATAACCCACTAGTAATACGATTTGATGAACTTCTGCCCATTTCTCATCTGCCTGAACATGTGATACAGCAAGATTCTTCTTCCATGTATGCTTTTTGATACAATTGATTCAGTTCATCATCTTTCTGCTGTAATCCAGTTAATTTCTCTGAACTGAAGATTTCTACTTTGTCATCTATTTGTTCCTGGTTTGTCTCCACCATTTGATCAAACAGGATCTCTGCTAATTCCACTTTAACTTTCTTATTTATACTCTTTGATCTCTCCTGTTTCAACTGGTGACTTTGTGACCTCATTACCACACAGGTAGGAAAAATCCCAGGATGTGTGTCCTGCAATAGCTCAGTTACCTGAGTTCCCACTGGCTTTTCAACCACAGGAGGCAGCACTCCTACCTGTGAATCAACTATTTCATTAGCAAGGACAAGTTGTATTCCTGGAGCTAAAGGTTTGTCCAGTACTCCTACCATGATTTCTCCACTCTTTCCTGGACACTCTAACCTCACTCTACATAATTGAGTACTTCTTGTCTCACCGTGAATTCCTGTTTCTAGCGCCTTTTCCTTTAGAGGTACATATCTCCTCATCTTTCAACATCAACATTGAGAGGATCCTGTATCTCTTAACATTGTAACCTCTTTACCTGCTGCTCCTGGCCTATGTGAGTAAGCTTTACCTTCACAGGTGTATGGTATAAGATGATCTGGTACTTCCTCCTTAACAACCTCCGACCAGTTGTACATTCTGGTGCCACTTTCTAGCCCCCACTGTGCTTTCCGTTACCACTCCAACAAAATTCGCTGGCTTATCCTGTTTTCTGACAGCTGGCTTCCTGGTGCTTTTACAAACCCAACAACACTGTGATTTCAGGTGGCCTACTTTATTGCAGTGAAAACACCAGAGCTTTTTTAACTTCTCTGTCCACTTCAAGGGCTTCCTTTTTACCCTGTGGTAAATTATCCTTATGATCTTCACCGAGATCTACCTTTCCCTTTTCACGTGAAGATTTCTGTTTTCCCCAAGTTCTATCCCTCACGGATTGAAATGGATTTTGGAAGCCTAACTTTGACTTATGGACCAACTCATAAACATCAGCCATTTCAGTTGCTAATCTTGCCATTTTGACTCTCTGCTCCTCCTCACTAAGCTTACCTTCAGACTTCATCTCCATCCTTTTAAGCTGACTTTCCTGTCTAAGTGCCAATTTCTGAAGTTCAAACTCCCTCTCTTTCTCCCTTTCCCCTCTCTCCTTTTCTCTCTCTTCTCTCGCTCTTTCTCTCTCTCTTCTCTCTTTCTCTTTTTCTTTGTGTTCTGCTAAAGCAATTTGTTCTTCTTCCCTTTCCTCTGCTTTAAATTGTAATTCAAACAGTTTCATCCCTTTTGCCTGTTCCTTGTCTTTTGCCTCTAATTCAAGCTGCTTCATTTTCAATTGAATTTTCGCCATCTCTAAAGATTCTGATGGCGTTTCCAGCACATTTAAATGCTGAGCTATTGTTGTAATTATCTCTCCTTTCCTCGTGGAAGAAGGCAGCTCAGCTCCAGCTAATTCAGCAGCTTGGCCTTAGTCACCTTTTGTAAAGCCCCCAAAATCACTTCTTTCACCCCCAGAAAACTCTTGGTGACTGAAAGAGCCATTGCTATCCCAAGCACTGTTTGAACCAACTAAATTCTACACCCACGACAAAGTCCAGCAACCCTAAACTCAAATTGGAACAATAGAACAAATCTTGCAAAAAGCCCCCAATCTATTATGGACCAGGCCAGACCCCTTCAAAACATTTTAAGAAAGTAGTCCAGATCCTAACTTTCCTAGTAGTATTAAGCAGGTGTAAAGTGGATATTCCAGGAGAGATGTGGCTGGTCAAACCAATTCGTTTTAAACAAAACAAAATTTATTTGCAAGATTACCTGATGAAACACAAGCAAAAGAGAACAGAGTGCAAAATAACTTACCTATCTGAAAACCCAACAGCTCATGCCAACCTTATGATGCTGTTCCAAATACGAGCAACATCCCCATAAACACCCCTCGGCAAAAAAGGTAAAATCCAACACAAAGTCTTACAAGAGAGATGTTAGAGAGAGAGATGGAGAATTAGCATGGACCTGTTTCTTTGACCAGCAGCCTCAATAAAACTGACTGACTGCTTGCTCTGAACAGCCAGACTGCTAAAACCAAACTAAACCAAACCAGAATAATGCTGAGCTGGGAGAACTGGCCACTCCCCTTTCATTGTACAAGGGTTTTTTTTTAAACTTAAAAGCGTCTTCAAGTAGATCAACCCAGACATTTCGGCAACTCTGCCTCGTACAACTCGTGAAAAACAAATGTCAGCACAATCATGTTAAAGGAGCAGCAGCATCGCACTATCTATTCTCTACAATGTAAATATTCACATGAATGTTTCCAGGGTAAGATATTCTTTGTAATATATACACTATATTATTTATAAAAGATGTGCTATTCTCTATAATACATGCAGCGCTTTTAAAAAAATTATTCATCGAATGAGGGCATCCAGCGTTTATTGCCCATCCCTAATTGCCCAGAAGGCAGTTGAGAGTAACCACATTGATGTCGGTCTGGAGTCACATGTAGGCCAGACTAGGTAGGGACATTAGTGAACAAAATGCTTTTTGTCTGACAATGGTTTCATGGGCGTACATTGAAACCTCAATTCCAGGTTTGTAATGAATTCAAGTTCTACCATGGCAGGAGTTGAACTTGGGTTCCCAGAACATTAAGCTAGAGGAGGGTGGGGGTGGGGAGAGAGTGGCATAGAGTACAATAGGTCAGTGGGGAAGGAGATGAAGGTGATAGGTCAGTGAGGAGAGGGTGGAGTGGATAGGTGGAGAAGGAGCTGGGCAGGTCGGACAAGTCCGGACAGGTTAGGGGATCGAGTTGCTGGAGGTTAGAAGCTAGGATGAGGTGGGGGAAGGGGAAATGAGGAAACTGTTGAAATCCACATTGATGCCCTGGGGTTGAAGTGTTCCGAGGCGGAAGATGAGGCGCTCTTCCTCCAGGCGTCTGGTGGTGAGGGAACGGCGGTG
>NC_057712.1:126620983-126643590 GCF_004010195.1 Chiloscyllium plagiosum
TGATGAAGGGCTTGTGCCCGAAACATCAATTCGCCTGCTCCTTGGATGCTGCCTGACCTACTGTGCTTTTCCAGGACCACACTTTCAACTCTAATCTCCAGCTTCTGCAGTACCCACTTTCACCTTTATGAGGAATAGTCAAGCAGGCTGGCCCTGTATTTATTGGAATTTAAGGATGAGAGGTGACCTCATTGAAACATGGAAGATTCTTAGGGGTCTTGACACATTGGATGTGGAAGATGAATATCAAACTTCAGGGCATAATCTCAGAATAAGAGATTGTATATTTAAGACAGATGAGAAGAGAAATTTCTTCTGATAAAGGTTCAGAATTTGTGGAATCTCTCCACGCTTCAGGCTCTCTGCCTTTATTCCTGATGAAGGGCTTTTGCCCGAAACGTCGATTTTGCCTGTTCTCGGATGCTGCCTGAATTGCTGTGCTCTTCCAGCACCACTGATCCAGAATCTGGTTTCCAGCATCTGCAGTCATTGTTTTTACCTTCCCAGAACATTAGCTGGGTCTCTGGATTAACAGTTCCGTGATAATATCACAATGAAGGGGATGGCATGCTATCACATTTCAGAGGAAACCACATCACTGTAGGCAGGTTTCCTACCTTAAAGGACAGGGGTGAACCAGGTCAGGCCTGTATGACAATTGTGATTGGTTTCATCGTTACAATTAGAGTGATATTTAATTCCAGGTTGCACTAATTGAATTTAAATTACATCATCAGCCCTGGTGGGATTCAACCCCAACACCACAAGCCTGAACCTCTGCTCAGCAAGCTCAGTGTCAAAGCCACTACACCACCATCCCTTCTTCACTCAAAGCTGAGGTGTTCCCACCCTTCACAGCCTAGTTCAAAAAAAAAATCCTTTCCTTTTCTCCAACTTTACTGAATACATCCGGCTGTCTGCTGTCTGAAAGATGAATCTTATTTGCTCAACAGTTCTCTTCAAATATAAGAACCACACTGCCTGCGGTCTAATCTGTCTAATAATGTCAGACATTGCATTCCCTTTAACACCTTCTCCGAATGAATCCTGGTTTCTTTGGCTTTAATAAACCTTTCCCACTGTAACCATGGCTTCAGTTGTAGATCTTCTGCTCTGATTACACTCTCAACAATCTCCTCACTCTCTTCTGTTGGAATGCGTCTGCCTCAGCATCAAAATTGCCTCTTTGTCACTCTCATTTTGCGACATTTGTGCCGTTATGACCTTTGTTGGCATTACTTCTAACGTTCTTGGTTTTCACCTCAGCCAACAACGATGACCATTCTCACTCTGAAAGGTAAGTTATTTTGAACTTTTAGCGTTTCTGGTTTGTAACTGCGCTGTTTTTTTTTAAAAGTCCCCTTAACCACGAGGGTTACTCCTTTGCCTACACTAGCCTTCATGTCCATTTACTATCTGTGGCTGAACGTTTAATTAGATCTTATACTTTATCAGTATTCAATGCAATCTGGCACTGCTAGGTCTGGCTCCACTTAGCTTTGAGCTGAGACTTGCTCCTGCAGCTCTCTTTGCACATCTGAAATGCTTATTCCCTTGACTGGAGCTGCCTTGTAGAATCTTGCCATGAATCTGTCTTTTCAAGGCTTTGTAGTTCAGTTTCTCTTGTTGAATATCTGCCAGAGTTATTCTTAAGAATGCAATGGGAAATTATGCCTGGGTTCATTGGAAAGCCCCCCCCAGATGTTCACAATAAATAAATCAATGGTGATGAGGCGGAGAGCAAATGCTTACATTTCTAAATTTGCAACGATGCAACTTGCAAAGCAGCATTAGGAGGGTTTATTGGTGAATGGGTAAGCACATTGAAGATGAAATATAATGTGGAGAAATGTGAGGGTGTCCACTTTGGGAAAAGAAATGGGTGTGCAAAGTATTCGCAGAATCCCTAGTGTGGAAGCAGGTCATTTGGCCCATCGAACCCACACCAACCCCTTCAAAGGGCATCACACACAGATCCACCCCCTAAACCTGGATTTCCCATGACTAACCCACACATCCCTGGACACTATGGACAGTTTACCTAATCTGCACATCTTTGGACTGTATGAAGAAACCAGAGCACCCAGAGGATACCCACGCAAACATATTCCACACATGCAGTCTGCCAAGGGTGGGATCGAACCCTAGTCCCTAGCGCTGTGAGGCAGCAGTGCTAACCACTCAGCCACTGTGCCACCAATTCCTTAAATGGTAGGTGGTTGAAAAGTGGAAATATACAAAGGAACTGAGGTGTTCATACCTGTAAGTCACTGAAGGCTAATGAGCAGGTACAGCAAGGTATTAGGAAGGCTAATGTAAAGTAGCCTTGAGTACAGGAGCTCTGCTTCAATTGTATAGGAGTATGGTTGGATTGTGCCTGGAATACTATATGCAGTTTTGGTCTCCTTATCTCAGGAGGAGTGATATTGTTATCACAGAAGGAGTGCAGTGAACATGCACCAGACTTCACAGGATAGTCCCTGCATTCACAGGAGGTGGGCTTCCCTGACTAGGCTAGTGTTTATTACCCATCTCTAATTGCCCCAGAGAGTAGTTAGGAGTCAACTACATTTCTGTGGGTCTGGAGTAAGGATGGCAGTTTCCTTTCCTGAAGGACATTACTGAACCAAGACACCCAACAATGGTTTCATGGTCTTCATTAATTGTAAACTTTTATTGAATTCAAATTCCACCATCTGCCATGGCAGGGTTTGAACTCAGGGCCCCAGAACATTACTTGGGTCTCTAGAGTCATAGAGGCATACAGCAGGGAAACAGACCCTTTGGTCCAACCAGTCTTTGTGGAGTTTGCACATTCTCCCCGTGTCTGCGTGGGTTTCCTCCGGGTGCTTCGGTTTCCTCCCACAGTTCAAAGATGTGCAGGTCAGGTGAATTGGCCATGCTAAATTGCCCGTAGTGTTAGGTAAGGGGTAAATGTAGGGGTATGGGTGGGTTGCACTTCGGCGGGTCAGTGTGGACTTGTTGGGCCGAAGGGCCTGTTTCCACACTGTAATGTAATCTAATATAATCTAATCTAATCAGTCCATGCCAATCATAACCTAAATTAAACTGGTCCCACCTGCTTGCGCTTATCACTAGGTCATTGCCTTCCTATTATAGCAATCTGTCCCTTTCAGGATTCTAAGAATTTCTGTCTTTGTGACAACATTAGATTGGGAGGAGCTTCATCACGGCTTACGCATTACTAAACGTGGAGAAGAGTGTGTTCAGGAAAGTTTCCGCCATCAGTTTGAATTTGGCTGAGAAAATGAGGAAGTGAACATTGGTGTATCTGGTTCTGGGGAATGAGATGGATGCAGTGGATCAAAGGTCAGTCGAGGAAAATTTAGGGAACAGTGATCATAATATCATAAGTTATAAGTTGGCTTTGGGAAAAGACGAATACCAACTACAGAAAAAGTAATGAATTAGGGAAGGGAAAATTTCAACTGGATGAGCATAGACCTGCCTTCTCCCCATAATCTTGCACATTATTCCTTTCCAAATAAAAGTCTGCCTCTTGAAAGAATTGAGTGAACCTGCCCTTACTATACTATAAGACAAAGATGCTTTGTACATAAAGGTGTCAGGAGATATTAAAGAAAGACTGGAAAAGTGAATTGATGTATCGATTAAGAGGAGGCTGAACTTCTTGTTCCTGTTTACAAGAAGTCAATTATGAACCCCTGCAAGTTTTCTGGTTTTGGGTCGGAAGAAAGCGGTGTAGCGTTATGGCATTTCTTCTGCCTGTTTAATAATTGTCTTTGCCTCTCCAACAAAACGTGACTCCTACAGTCTGGGGTGTGCAGCCTTGATTCAGGACTCAATTTATTACACACGTGTTAGCAATGAGTGCAGCTAACAATCATTCAGTCTATGCCAAGCACATTGACACGATCCAATGCTGAGCTTTCTTCAGCAGCTCCCCTTTACTACATATGTTGATGTACCACACGTGACTCTGCAGTGAATGGAAGGCAAATCTTAGGAACGAGGAAGCTTGAACTTGGATCAAGTCCAGATGAAGCGAATTTAGAGAACCTTTTCATGGAGTCACACTTAATCCAAAAGAATGCAACTTTTTTTTTTCCCTCTCTCACAATTCAAACCCAAACAGAAAGGGCTCCTTGCTACAAAAGAACCTTGTGGCAGAAAATGATGAGTCATTCTGGCAGTCTGAATTACAAGGTGCAATGAATGTTTTGCATAGTTGACTACTGTTGAGAAGCAGACATCTCTGTAGGGGATATGAGCCCAGTCCAGTCAAAACACAACTGAGTCAAATAGCCACTGCACGAGGGCACAACAAATACCATATCTCTATTGAAGTTGAATGAGGACCGCAACCAAACTCCAGCTTTCAAAAAAAAGGGATTACTTAATTCAGGTTGTCAAAACAATGCCTCTTCTGAATGTCTATAATACAGTAAGGCTTTTCTTTAATCCCATGCTGAGAAATATGGATTTTCCTTTTAATTATTCGAGCTAATGACTACCTGTCTGTCAAGATCACATTATACTCTGGCACATGCCATCGTCTCTCTTTGGTTTCGCGAACCGGGAACTGAGAAACTAAACAGCAGAACTGTAACCAACCCCCTACAACTGGAGCTATTGAATTGATCACGAGCTTGAAATGTCATTGATAAGGCATATCTATAGCTAGTAATTTGTCCCAGCATTTCATAACCTATTGTCTTTACCTGTGTTTTATTCATAATCTGTTGTTTACTTTGTAATACTTTGCTTCTGGTGTGGTATCTTCGGAACTATATTATGGCTCGATGGTGCAACAATCATAGTACATAACTGATAATAATTGCGATTCGGAGGTGCCGGTGTTGGACTGTGTTGTACAAAGTTAAAAATCACACAACACCAGGTTATAGTCCAGCAGGTTTAATTTGGAAGCACCAGCTTTCGCAGCGCTGCTCCTCCATCAGGTGGCTGTCCACCTGAAGGAATGGTGCTCCGAAAGCTAGTGCTTCCAAATAAACCTGGTGTTGTGTGATTTTTAACTTGATAATAATTGGTACTATTAACTGCTGAGGCCCAAATTTCTATCCCCAGTTCTCTCTGTCTTTTTCCTTTTTCTTTTCCTTCAAGAATCTCCTTGAAATGTTCCTCAGAAATTTGGGACATAGGGTAGGGAGTTGTGGTTGAGGTGGAAGATTGAGGGACCATCTTATCGGCAGTGGTCCTTTTACCTTCTGTCCGTACCTCTTTAACCACTCATTTTGGTTGCAAATATCTGTCCCCGTGGCTTTGATAACTCTCTTTTTGAAGTGCCTTAGGGCATTTTACCACCTTAAAGGTAAAAAACGCAAAAAGACATTATGAACTCAAATCAAATCAAACCTCAGCAAGATAGATCAATCAGCGGCTTATTACAAAGGGTGACGAGAGCATTGGATTCAGAGGTTTTTTAACATTGCAAAGGATGACAGTACATCTGAGCATTGGAAACCAGCAAAGTGGTTAGCACTGCTGCCTCACAGCACCAGGGACCCGGGTTCGATTCCAGCCTCTAGCGACTGTCTGTGTGGAATTTGCACATTCTCCCCGTGTCTGCGTGGGATTCCTCCCACAGTCCAAAGATGTGCTGGTTAAAGGAATTGGCCATGCTAAATTGCACATAGTGTGCAGGCTTGGTGGATTAGCCATGAGAAATGCAGGGTTACAGGGATAGGGTAGGCAGGGGTGAGTCTGGGTGGGATGTTCTTTGGACCCAATAGGCCAAATGACCTACTTCCACACTATAGGGATTCTATGAAAAGATAATATAAAACATAGATATAAGGGTAAATGATCGAAGAATATACGATTGTATGATTGCAAAAAAGGAAGACAGTAGCTAAAGTAAACATTGGTCCCTTAAAGGCAGAGGAAATTACTATAGGGAATGAAGAAATGGCAGATATATTTAACAAGGAGCATTTACTGTAGATGTCGCAAGTTGCAAATTAACGAAAGAGGGTAGGCGTGGGTTGATAACGGTGAGGAAATTAAGGTGTTGAATATCTGCAGAGAAAAATGGCAGATAAACTGAAGGGGCTAAAATTTAACAAATCCCCAGGACTTGAACCCCACGTTCTAAGGATCTAACAGAAAGTGAACTGTAGAGAGAGTGAAATGACTTAACATTTTCCAAAATTCCCAAGGAGAGGTCAAGCAGATTGGAAATGTATAAATGTAACACTGTTAATCACAAAAAAGAGGCAGAGGAAAAACAATGAAGGCTAGTTAGGCTAATGTCAGTCATGAGGAAAATGCTGGAATCCATTATTAGGAAATCCTAACAATGAAAAGCATTGTTATAGTATCCCTTCAGTGTGGAAAACAGTCCACTTGGCCTAACAGGTCCACACCAAACAGCATCCCACCCAGACTCATCCCCCTGCATTTCCCATGGCTAACCCACCTAACCCACACATCCCTGAACACGGTCTAATTCATATAAGAACACAACAGTGTGAGCTTGTAGGTACAGCAAATCGTTGGGAAAACAAGAGGCACATTTGCTTTTAGTGCAGCAGCAACATCAGAGAACAAGAGTAATGAGGCCTTGCCACAAATGTATGGGGCTTTGCGGACACTACACCTGAAGAACTGTGTGCAGTTTTAGTCCCACATTTATGGAGGAATACATTTGCACGGGACACATTATGGCAAAGAAACACCAGAACGTGCACTAGGATAAGAGTGTTGTCCAACCATGACAGGCTGAATACGTTACAGCTGTATTCTTTGGAGTGTCTAAGAGCGAGAGGTGTATGTTTGAAATACTCAAGGCTCTGAAGGGGCTTTTACAGAGTAGACTTTCAGAGCCTGTTAGGCCTGGGCCATTGAGTCTTGAAGCTGCAAAGTGCCTCAGCAGAGAATGCAGTGCTGTCCCTCCAACTTGCATTAGGCTAGAGCGATTGTAGCAGCCATAGAAATGGAAGCATTAGCATGTGTACAGGGATGCTGACAATGAAGAAATGGTTGCAGTTGTTGGTCTCTCAGCGGCCCAGCATGGTGGTCTCTCGATGATCCAGCATGGTGGTCTCTCAGCGGCCCAGCATGGTGGTCTCTCGATGGCCTAGCATGATGGTCTCTCGATGATCCAGCATGGTGGTCTCTCAGCGGCCCAGCATGATGGTCTCTCAATGATCCAGCATGGTGGTCTCTCGATGATCCAGCATGGTGGTCTCTCAGCTGCCCAGCATAGTGGTCTCTCGATGATCCAGCATGGTGGTCTCTCAGCGGCCCAGCATGGTGGTCTCTCAATGATCCAGCATGGTGGTCTCTCGATGATCCAGCATGGTGGTCTCTCGGTGGCCCAGCATGGTGGTCTCTCAGCAGCCTAGCATGGTGGTCTCTCAATGATCCAGCATGGTGGTCTCTCGATGATCTAGCATAGTGGTCTCTCGATGGCCCAGCATGGTGGTCTCTCGATGATCCAGCATGGTGTTCTCTCAGCGGCCCAGCATGGTGGTCTCTCGATGATCCAGCATGGTGGTCTCTCGATGGCCTAACATGGTGGTCTCTCAGTGGCCCAGCATAGTGGTCTCTCGATGATCCAGCATGGTGGTCTCTCAGTGGCCCAGCATGGTGGTCTCTTGATGATCCAGCATGGTGGTCTCTCGGTGACCTAGCATGGTGGTCTCTCGATGGCCTAACATGGTGGTCTCTCGGTGGCCCAGCATGGTGGTCTCTCAGCGGCCCAGCATGGTGATCTCTTGATGATCTAGCATGGTGGTCTCTCAGTGACCTAGCATAGTGGTCTCTCGGTAGCCCAACATGGTGGTCTCTTGATGATCCAGCATCGTGGTCTCTCGATGGCCTAGCATAGTGGTCTCTCGATGGCCGAGCATGGTGGCCTCTCAGCGTCCCAGCATGGTCGTCTCTCGAGGACCCAGCATGGTGGTCTCTCGGTGGTCCAGCATGGTGGTCTCTCAGCGACCCAGCATAGTGGTCTCTTGGTGAACCAGCATGATGGTCTCTCGATGGCCTAGCATGGTGGTCTCTCGGTGGCCTAGCATGGTAGTCTCTCAGGGGTCCAGCATGGTGGTCTCTCGGTGGCCCAGCATGGTGGTCTCTTGATGGTCCAGCATGGTGGTCTCTCGATGGCCTAGCAAGGTGGTCTCTCAATGGCCTAGCATGGTGGTCTCTCGGTGCCCAGCATGGTGGGCGCTCGGCCCAGCATGGTGATCTCCCGATGGCCTAGCTTGGTGGTCTCTTGATGATCCAGGATGGTGGTCTCTCGATGGCCCAGCATGGTGGTCTCTCAGTGATCCTAATGGTGGTCTCTTGATGGCCCAGCATGGTGGTCTCTCAGCGGCCCAAGTTGGTGGTCTCTTGATTATCCAGCATGGTGGTCTCTCGATGGCCTAGCATGGTGGTCTCTTGGTGGCCTAGCATGGTGGCCTCTCGGTGGCCCAGCATGGTCGTCTCTCAGCGGCACAAGATGGTGGTCTCTTGATTATCCAGCATGGTGGTCTCTCGATGGCCTAGCATGGTGGTCTCTCAGCCGCCCAGCAATGTGGTCTCTCGATGTCCCAACATGGTGGTCTCTCGGTGGTCCAGTATGGTGGTCTCTCGGTGGCCTAGCATGGTGGTCTCTCAGTGTTCCAGCATGGTGGTCTCTCGATGGCCCAGCATGGTGGTCTCTCGGATGCCTCACATGGTGGTCTCTCAGCGACCCAGCATGGTGGTCTCTCGATGGCCTAGCATGGTGGTCTCTCGGTGGCCTAGCATGGTGGTCTCTTGGTGGCCCAGCATGGTGGTCTCTCGGTGGCCCAGCATGGTGGTCTCTCAGTGATCCTGCATGGTGGTCTCTTGGTGACCTAGCATGTTGGTCTCTCAATGGCCCAACATGTTGGTCTCTTAATTGTCAAGCATGGCGGTCTCTCGATCTTCCAGCGTGGTGGTCTCTCAATGGCCTGGCATGGCCTCAGTGTGGACTTTCAGCCTCGAGATGACTCCAGAGTGGACCCCTGGCCTGAAGACCCTCAAGGTGATGTGGACTAAGCGGTCAGTGATGGCGTTGTTCAGAAATTTTTATTTCTATATTCTTCTAATTTTTTCTTATGATCTGAAAAGCTGTACTTCGTATTTCTTTACTTTTTTTAAAATTAGAATTTGTATTTAATAATCTGTACACCTAGGTTCCGCTGTACTTCAGATGGTACCATAAGTGGTGACTTGTAAACTTTTAACTGTACTCATGTGAGGACATGTGACAATAAAGCTAATTCTAAGATTCTCGTCTCCTCAGCCCAACCATCCTCAGCTGTAGCATCAATGACCTCATGCCATCATTAGTCCGGATGTGGGAATAATTATATAGTGTTCCGTACCATTTAGGACTCTTCAGATAATGAAGCACACGCAGAGAGAGCTGGACTATATTTAGGCTCGGGTTGGTGAGTGGAAAATGCTGTTTGTGGAATACAAATGGCAGACAATGACCATCACTAGCAGAGAGGATCTAACCACCAGCCCTTGACATTCAGCAGCATTACTTTGTCTGAATACTTCGCAACATCCTTGGGACAGAATTGTAATGAGGCCAGTCAGTTGGACTTCATGGAGCATGAGTTCCAAGATTGGGGCTGTAAATCTGTTCCGAGCAGGGAGCCCTGGCTGACAGTTAAAAAGGGGATTGTCCGAGATACTGATACTGGCGTACCTGATTCTGAATGAGGCAGCACTAAAGTCAAGAGTCGTTCTTGTGTAAATATACTGCAGATGGTGACGGTTACCGGCCTCTACGTCAGTTGTCAATGGCCAGAAATTGAACTGGACTAAACATATAAATACTGTGGCTACAAGAGAATGGGTCAGAGAGTGGGAGTTCTGTGGTGCACGGTCCACCTTATGTATCTTGAAATACATCAGTGACTAAGAAAAAGAGTTGGGTTGGTAAGCAACCGATTCCATCCACCATTGGTCCTCATCTACAAAATTATTTCCATCAATTCCACAAGGCTCCTTTAATATCTTGATCCAAACCTGCAATTTCTATCACCTGGAAGGGTGTCACTGAGTCAAATCCCTCTCTAACAGCATTATGGGTGAACCGATAGCAAATGGACTGCAATGGTTCAAGAGGCCAGCTCACCCCAATAAGTCCACACCAACCCTCCGAAGAGTAACCCACCCAGACCCATTCCCCTACCCTATTGTCCTATATTTACCCCTGACTAATGAAACTAGCTTACACCTTCCTGAACACTGTGGGCAAGTTAGCATGGCCAATTCACCAAAGATTGTGGGTGGAAACTGGAGCACCTGGGGAGAATGGGCCAGAGATGGGTAAGAAACGCTGGCTCAGCCAGTGATGCCCACATCCCGTGAACTGAGCAGACATCTTCAGGCAAATGCTGCGAGGGGTTGAGTACTGAATCAGTGCAACCGGTTTCAACTCAGCACCAAGAATAAGAGTATCTCTAAATAGCAGGGCATTCAGACAACAGTGAGCAGTGTGGAAGGTTGAAGCCACAAATTGACCTGATTACAAGACAGCGAAAGGGAGGTCTCAATGCAGAACTGCAGGACCCAGGAGAGAAACAAAACCTTCACTACAGCTGGTGCAACACAGAGAGCTGACACTGAATATCATCATCAATATTTAAGGCACGATTCAACAGGACTCAATGACACAGAGAGGAATATTTGGTGAAACGAGAAAGAACAATCAGCTGACAGTACACTGATTGTGGGCAACATGACTACAAGGGGGTCAAGTCCATCAACACCTCCTGCCAAGTCGGCTTTTGTCTTGCCAATGTCTGACGAAGATCATGCCTGTTTATTGTCCAACCACGTGTTTAAACTCTTTTCATGCTTTTACAGGGTTTGATCACAGGTTATTAAACTCACTAACTGCTTGTGATACCATGGCTTGATTCAATGGAATGAAAAGGTGTGGCTTTAAGGCTGCACTCAAGGTTTGGAACATAAAAGAACAGCATACAGTCCAGATCAGTACCTTAAGGAAGCACCGACTGTCATGTGGTAACATCATCTATTGCATCCTCTGCACCCGATGTGGCCTCCACTATATTGGGGAGACAGGCCGCCTACTTGTGGAGCGTTTCAGAGTACACCTCTGGGACACCCGGACCAACCAACCCAACCACCCTGTGGCTCAACACTTCAACTCCCCCTCCCACTCCACCAAGGATATGCAGGTCTTTGGACTCCTCCATCGCCAGACCACAACAACACGACGGTTGGAGGAAGAGCGCCTCATCATCCGCCTAGGAACCCTCCAACCGCAAGGGATGAACTTGGACTTCACCAGTTTCCTCATTTCCCCTCCCCCCACCTTGTCTCAGTCAAATCCAACAAACTCAGCACCGCCTTCCTAACCTGCAATCTTCTTCCTGACCTCCCCGCCCCCACCCCAGTCTGACCTATCACCCTCACTTTGATCTCTTTCCACCTATCGCATTTCCGACGCCCCTCCCCCAAGTCCCTCCTCCCTACCTTTTATCTTAGCCTGCTGGACAAACTTTCCTCATTCCTGAAGAAGGGCTTATGCCCGAAACGTCGATTCTCCTGTTCCCTGGATGCTGCCTGACCTGCTGCGCTTTTCTAGCAACACATTTTCAGCTCTGATCTCCAGCATCTGCAGCCCTCACTTTCTCCTGTCATTTGGTATGCCAGATTGAATATATGGACATATTCCACTGAAATCTGATGAATATGAAAAGTTTCTCTCTCTTCAGATGCTGCCAGACATGTTGACTATTTCCAGCACGACGTTTTTGTTTTAGAATTCATCCGCCTGCAATATTGTGCATTTTTGTTAGGTTGAGTTCGGTTGAATAGTCCTAAAATACAATTTCAATTAGCTCTCTGGATGTCATGGCCACTATTTCACTTTCAACTGCACCCATTGAACATCCGATCCAAAACTGGGTGTTAACTTTCTGTAATTCAGTTTGGAAAACAGAAAAGCAAAGGAACAAAAAATGAAATAACTTTGTAGATGCTGGAAATCAGAAACAAAAACAGAAATTGCCATTAAAGCTCCACAGGTCATGCTGCATTTGTGCTCAGAGAGAGAAACAGAGTTAACATTTCAGGTCCAGTGGACCTTCATCACAATATTTCTTCCATTTCAGAGGCGGGTATGGTTAGATTAGATTCTCTACAGTGTGGAAACAGGCCCTTTGGCCCAACAAGTCCACACTGACCCTCCAAAGAGCAACACACCCTGACTAATGCACCTAACACTACAGGCAATTTAGCACGGCCAATTCACCTAACCTGATCAGCTTTGGACTGTGGGAAGGAAATCCACGCAGACACGGGGAGAATGTGCAAACTCCACACAGACAGTTGCCTGGGTCCCTGGTGCTGTGAGTCAGCAGTGATAACCACTGAGCCATCATGCCGCCCATAGACACTTATAGACCCTTCTCATAGACACTTATAAAATTCTAACAGGACTAGACAGGATAGATGCAGGGAGGATGTTCCCAATGATGGGTGCATCCAGAACCAGTGGCCACAGGAGTGGAGGATTTGGGGTGGATCATTTAGGATGGAGATGAGGAGACATTTCTTCACCCAAAGAGCGGTGAGCCTGTGGAATTCTGTTTGGATTAAGTGTGGATTCCTGTCATGACTGAGCCAGCTTCTGAGACAGTGACTCTTACCTTCTGGTCGTGAGGTCTTCCTCTGTCAAATAGATGTATCTGGGTGCAATGGACAGGAAAATGGAGGGGCTGAGGCCTATTACGTCAGGCCTCGGCCCTACTCTGGAATTTCCTGGGGCATTTCCAGTTTAATGTCAGCGTGTCTTAGCCTCACATGGAACTCTTTAATTAAGATTATGGCTTCAATCAGCATTCTGTTGCCATGGAGCAGCAGAAGACGAGCATTCACTCTGCCAATTTTCAGGCCTTTATTTTGGTCAAAGGCGCTGAATTCTTTCCAAGAATTAGTCTCCAACCGTTTGAGAAGTGGTGGTGAGAATTCGACTGAACCTTTGTTGTACTTTATAATTGCCTTGTATTCTGGCACTGGATTAATTTGTTACTTTTGCCACCACTTCCTGCTTTTATAAATAAACTTGCTTGGTCTTTTCAATCTCTTCTGTACAGGACAAAGAACGGGCCTTAATTTCCATAGCGCCTCTCAGGAAGCACTTCCCAGACAATGCAGTGATTTCTAAAGTGGAGTTGCTGCTGTGATATCACAAGCACATCAGTCACCTCCATACAGCAAATTTCCTCCGGCAGCGATGTGGTAGCCATTAGGTCATCTGCTTCAATGATGTTGCCGAGACGGTAAATATTGACTACTATAGCTGACAGAACTTCCCTTCCTTACACCCCAGTCCAACACCGACATCTTCAAATCATCCGTTCTCTTGAGTAGTGCAGCGGGGACTTTTACACTGAGCAAGCCAGGCCTCAGGTTAACATTGCACCCTCAGTACAGCACCTTCCACGGTGTAGCACCTCCTCTGTTCTGCAATGGCATGTCTATGTGGTCCGAGTGCCCAGTGTGGGACTTGAACACACAAACCTCACAGCGAAGGAGCAGAAGGAGGCCATTCAGCCCTTCGAGCCTACTCTGCCATTCATCACCATCATGGCTGATCATCCAACTCAACAGCCTAATCCTGCTTTCTCCCCATAACCTTTGATCCCATTTACACCAAGTGCTATATCTAGCTGCCTTTTGAATACATTCAATGTTTTGGCATCAGCTACTTCCTGTGGCAATGAATTCCACAGGCTCCCCAGTCTTTGGGTGAAGAAATGTCTCCTCATCTCCGTCCTAAATGGTCCACCCGAATCCTCAGACTGTAACCCCTGGTTCTGGACCATCGGGAACATCCTCCCTGTATCTACCCTGTCTAGTCCTGTTGGAATTTTATAAGTCTCTATGCGATTCCCCCTCCCCTCACTCAGCTGAACTCCAGTGAAAACAACCTTAACCTAATCAATCTCTCTTCATGTGTCAGTCCCACCATCCCTGGAATCAGCCTGGTTAACCTTCGCCTCACTCCCTGGAGAGCAAGAGCATCATTCCTTAGGAAAGGAGACCAAAACTGCACATAATATTCTAGGTGTGGCCTCACCAAGGCCCTGTACAACTGCAACAACACATCCCTACTACTGTACTGGAGACCCCTCGCAATGATAGCCAACATCCCATTTGCCTTCTTTCCCACCTGCTGCACGTGCATGCTCATTACTGACAGTGTTGCTGAAGTATGTGGACCATGGTGAGAACATTTGAAGAAGACAGGTTGGATAGTCAGAGGCTTTTTCCCAGGTCATCTCCAAGAGGGCACAGGTTTGAGGTGAGTGGCGGGGGGACCTTTAGGGGAGAAGTGAGGGAAAAACTGTTCACACAGAGGGTGGAGGAACGCACTGCCAGTGGAGGTGGAGGAGGCGGACTCAGGAGCAACGTTTAAAATGTATCTTGATAGACACATGAACATGGGCAATAAGTAGCAGCCCTAAGTAAGAATTAGGAATCTGAGCAAGATTGGTGGGCCAAAGGGCCTGTTCCTGTGCTGTATTAAATTATTGTATAATTACATTGAGAATAAGAAAACCTTTCTTCCAACCAAGTATGGCACAGTGAGTTGAGATTCTCACTAGTGGGCAGTGAGAGGCCTACTTGCATGCATTAGCATCCTCATTACAATATTACCTCATCCTATACGTATCCAATTTCCCATTCTGCCGCCCGCGTACAGAAACTAGACAGCATCAATTCCTGACGTGAAAGTCAGAGAGGGTACCTTGTGACTCCACCCTGGCGCTATCTCCTCTGGCCTAGATCTCAGGGCACACTCCACAGGCAGTGACTGCAACCTCTTTGACCACCAGATCTCTGCCAGCTACATGCCAATTTCGTCTCGGCCTTACACATCTGGGACAATTGCCAGAAACCAGTGTGGGTCAGGTGGGGGCTGCCGACGCTTGACTGGGTCCATGGCTGGCCTTTATAGGTGGCATCTGGGCCAGGAGTCCCCAGGAGGTGCAGGGAATTGGGTGGGGCAACAGAGGTTCATAGGGAACTTGCCGAATCTGGGAGGGTAGACTGCGAAAACTTGTCTAGGCTCACAGAGAGAATCCCTTCACAAAACTCACCATAAATGTCCGGTGTTTCGCAAAGTTCAGCCCCTTTGCCAGCATTTTTCAAATGACTTTGAGATCGAATGGGAATTGTAACATAAATGTCGCTAATGATTTTATTACTTGTTTGTAGGCTGTCAGAGCCCTGAGGAGGCTGTGTTTATGGCTGGTTGTATACATTAATTGACCCGGTCTGTCTTCCAGAGGTGTTTGGTTTGTTTTGTGTCTTTTTTTTAAACGGAGTCGGGCTCCTCTGGGTAATCTTCCCAAAAGTTGGTCAACTCCGTGGAGACAGCAAGGTTGTTCTGTGATAAAGCGGGTTTCATTAATGCGAATTCGCTGTCGAGCGACTGACAAATGGAAGACACTGTCTCTAAAGCACGAATGTTTAAAACATGCATTGGTTGTATCATGGTTGCATTGCCAACAGTTTAACCGCTATTTTTAAAGTGTGTTTTTTTCTAGATGTGCAGGTTAGGTGAATTGGCCATGTTAAATTGCCCGTAGTATTCAGGGATGCGTAGGTTAGGTGCATTAGTCAGGGGTAAATGTAGGGGAATGGATCTGGGTGGGTTACTCTTCGGAGGGTCAGTGAGGACTCGTTGGGCCGAATGGCCTGTTTCCACACTGTAGGGATTCTATTCAGTTCTATTCTATAAAGCAGGATTGCATGAGAACGCAGCCATCGCGTTATAGAAGGACTCCCTGTACCCCTGACTAACTCTCATCGCCAGCCAGCAGAATACTTCACCCCATGGCTCTGATAGCGGAACCACTTGCTTGCCTAGTTAGTTGGTGGTTTCAGGTTCACTTCACTGTGTGGCCATCGCCAGCTTGTTATGTTTCCCGTGGTTAGTTATTTTCGTCCCGGTGATTTATTGAGTCCGGCTTCACAACTTGACCACGATGGGAGTTGAACTCGTGACCTCCAGTCCTTGGCCAGAAGCATCACACCGCCATAACTGTGCAACTGGGACGTGCAGCTGTAGCCACCCATTTGTGGAAAATGCCATCAGGCTGTTAGGCAAGTTGAAATAAAAAGGCCTCTGGAGGAACTCCGCATAGTGTAGAAAATAGACAGCAGCATTTATTATAAATGATCACCTCTGCAGGGTGAGTGTTAAGTGCTAAAATCCATGGCTATGAATTGCATGAATATAAGATGTAGATTTTTGATGCATTGCATTTCATTGGAGGGGGGTTAAGTAGGGGGTGGATGCAGGAGAGGGGGGGGGGGGGGGTAAGGCTTGGCGCGAGTACCCTGCATGGTTGGCCTGGTTGAATTTTCTGATGTAAGTGTGTTATCGAAGTGCATCCTCACTCCGCTCAAATTGCGGCCTGACTGGGATGGGAGTTTTAAAAAAAGCTCAAAAATTGCCAGTTTGCCAAGCTACTGTGCATTATAAAGCCGGTAATTACCATAATAAGCGGTTGTGCCCAGGAATTTTGCAATCATCGGTCGTTCTAGTCATTTTTCAATATAATGTCAATCGAGGATGGCAAGGTCAGTGGAAAACATTCAATCTGTTAAAACGCGTGAGACTCATGCAATTAAGGCTTATAATGAGTTCCCTCCCACATTTCATTTTATTGGAAGTTAAATATTCTCTCCTAACCTATTATAATCTTGGCTTCACTGTGTAATATCCATTTGTATCCTTCCTTTGCGGTCAATTATGGCCCACACAGATCATTTCTCTGGGCAACAGCCATATGACAGCAGTGTCGAATTTCATAATCACGTTGCTCAACCTCGGTTTTCCTTTCAGTCCCAAGCAATATCTTGGCTCAAGCCCAACTCTCTCTGTATATCTCTCCCTAATCCTCCCGCTCCACATATTTCTCCCTCATTTCCCTTCAGCTGGCTGATGATCACATGCTTCTGAAATGCCTTGACCCCTCCTCCGTTACCCACCACCCCCCGCAGCACCTTTAACACATCAAGACTGGTGTGGTATAGAATTGTACACTCCATACAGTGTGGAAACAGGCCACTCTGCCCAAAATGTCCACACCAACTCTCTGAAGAGTCACCCACTCAGACCCATTCCCCTCCCCTATTATCCTACATTTATCCCCGACTAATGCACCTAACCTGAATACTTCAGGCAATTAAGCATGGCCAATTAACCTGCCTTTAGGCTGTGGGAGGATACCAGAGCAAATTCATGCAGGGAGAATGTGCATACTCCACACAGATGCTTCCCCGAGGCTGGAATCGAACCTGGGTCCCTGGTGATCTGTGGCAGCAGCACTAACTACTGAGCCGCCCATACTTTGCAGGAGTGTTATCGATGTGATGCTGTATCAAAGAGGCAGGTTTTACAGTGTGACTGAAAGGAGAGTGAGGGTGAAAAGCTTCAGACAGGTTTCAGAGCCTCACTAGTGAAAGCAGATAGTGGCGGAACAAATTAAGCCTCATTGGGTCATCCCGTTGTGCACACCATGGACTGGATTTCACAAGGTTATCAATGCACTGGTTCCCAGCCAGTTCCACATTGGATGGAGTTCACATGGATTTATAGAATCCCCACAGCATGGGAGCAGGTCATTCAGGCCATCAAGTCCCACACCAACACTCCGAAGAACGTCACACCCAAACTCACCCTCCCCCATCCCTATGTTTTTCACAGCCAACCTAACCTCTTTGGACTGTGGGAGGAAACCGGAGCACCTGGAGGAAACCCACGCAGACAAGGGGCGAATGTGCAAACTCTACACAGTCATTCACCCGAGGCTGGAATCGAACCCAGGTCACTGGCGCTGTGAGGAAGCAGTGCTAACCACTGAGCCAATCACTGTACACAATCTCAGAATTAATTTGTGACTGTATAATTGCACACATGGTTTGCCCAGTCAATATGTGGATTAAAAGTCATCCATGATTGCTGTAGTCCCCTTGTAACTTGGTTTGCTGCTATTTGGAAACTCATAAACAATACCCACTAATGTTACGTATGTAAGGTAGCTCGCTGAGCTGGAAGGTTTGTTTTCAGACGTTTCGTCATCATACTAGGTAACATTATTGATGACGAAATGTCTGAAAACAAATCTTCCAGCTCAGCGATCTACCTTACATACTGATCATCAACCTGAGCTACAAATCTTCTCAAAAATCGCTAATCTAATAATGTTTTCTGCCCTTTGTTGCCTTTTAGCTTTGGCCAACCCAGTCTGATTCAACACTTAAATTTCCTGAGCCAATATCCTTTCTCACAATTGCACTAATTTTATAATTTGGAGGTGCCAGTGTTGGACTGAGGTGTATAAAGTTAAAAATCACACAACCCCAGGTTATAGTCCAACAGGTCTATTTGGAAGCACGAGCTTTCGGAGCGCTGCTCCCCCATCAGGTGGTTATGAAGGAACATCTCCCCGAAAGCTAGTGCTTCCAAAAGAACCTATTGGACTATAACCTGGGGTCGTTTGATTTTGAATTGATTTTATAATTTATTAACAATGCTACCCTAACTCCCTTTAGTTTTTGCTTGCCCTTCCTAAACATAGAATCGCTAGGATTTTCAGTTGCCACATCGTCATGTTCATATTGTATCCATTTGTGATTGTTTTTGCTGCTTATTCATCCCTCTTATTGTAAATGTTCCATGCATTCAGATAAAATAACGTTATTTGCTTTAGAACACTATGTTTGTACTCCAGTCCCATTTGCTTCTCACCTTGCGACCGCTCCCTTCTACGTTTGCCTTCTGCTTATCTAGCTCTTATTTTTAGCAATGTTTCCCATCCTCATGTCTCCCCATACCCCTGCCACCCTTGTTTTAAACTCCCCCATGGTCCTGCAGAATGCCCCTCTGAGGTGATTAGTCTCAATCCTGCTGGGATGCTTCCTGTACAGCTTATACAGGTTCACTCTTCTTCAGGTTTGGTCCCAATGCCTTGGATTTCTAAATCTCACCCTTCTGTACCGTCCCTCTGGCCACACATTCATCCAGCCTATATCTCGTCTTGTTCTGAGGAAGGAGATGTGGCTGTGGTAGCGAGACTGCTTCAGGACGTAGCTGAAGAGCTTCAGGGCAGTGGAGACGACCTGGGGGCTGCAGTGACAGAGACTCACTGAGGTCATGGTAGAGAGAGGAGGAGAACTTCTTCAAGGTAGGCATCCTTGGAAGAGGCTTCGCAGTAAAGTTATAATCAGCGAGGAGACAGTGAGGACTGCAGATGCTGGAGATCAGAGTCGAAGAGTGTGATGCTGGAAAAGCACAGCCAGTCAGGTAGCATCTGAGGTGCAGGAAAGTCGACCTTTCGAGCATAAGATCTTCATCAGGAATGTGCTTTTCCAGCACCACACCTTTTGACTGATGTCCAGCATCTGCAGTCCTCACTTTCTCCCTATAATCTGGTCTTACTGTAGATTAATACCTTTGAAGACCTGCTTCCTAGCTGCCTATACTCTGCTTCTGGTCTACATCCAACTTTGTGCCTATGGTATTGTCTTCAGAATGGACAACCTCTGGCTTTTCACACTCAGTACCCTCTGCCACTCAGTGTCATCCTTGTCCCTGGCACCAGGGAGGCAACCTCCCATCCTGGCGTCACGCGTGTGTCACCAGAAACAACTGATGGTGTGTATGTATTCTGTGATATGTTTACACAGCAGCATACCTGTAACCTTTAGTAATAGTTGCACCGTTGCCAGCTGTAGATGGTGGTTTCTTAACCATCGCTCGCTGTTAAGCAGTGACGTGGCCTGGTGTCTAACTTGAAATTCATGAAAATGATCATTGAAGTAGACCTCAGCTTTCCAAAACGTATTACCTGGGTCACCTACTTTCCCCAGGGCTGTTTTAGGCTTTTGTAGGCTGTTTGACCTCATTAACCTCCTTGTGTAAGTAACTATTCCATTTCTTGTTTCTCCCGAGTCACACTTCTGCATATTTTCTGAAAATGACCTACTGACCTACAGATAAAACAGTCACTCTGAATAGCAGGGCACCCTCTGTGCCTGTGAGGTTTTGTTGCTACACAGGGTTAACAAGGACATTTAATATCAATTGTGTAATGAGTCAGCAAATAACTAATGATCTCAGCAGTCCTTACAGCAGCAGCCACCACGAAATGACCAAATTTTACATCCCCTTTGTAAGAGAGAAGATTGGGTCTAAGACTAGCATCTTAAACCTAAATAATAGTGACTGTGTGGGGATGAAAACTAAACTAGTTAAAGTGAATGAGTGTACGAAGCTAGGGGGTTGGTTGATAGAGATACAACACTGACATTTAAGGGGATACTAATAAGTATACTCCTATATCGTGAAAAATTCATGCATCACCATTTATGACCAAATCGGAAGTTAGGGAAAGCATCAAAGTTAAGTATATAATTGCACAAAGATAAATAGTGAGTTAGGTGGTTCATCAGAACATAAAGAATGGCAGAAAATGATTGAAAGGTTAATCAGGAGGGGGAAAAAAGTACAGCATAAGTTGAAACAAAAATAGAGACTGGTGGAAAAGCTCAGCAGGCCTGGCTGTATCTAAGGCGAGAAATCAGAGTTAAGGGCCAAGTGACCCTTCCTCAGAGGAAGCTGACCTGAAGTTTATAACCAATTACCAGCATTTCCACTTGTCTTTAATAAGGAAAAGAGTAACTAGTGAGTGTTGGCCTCTAGAGAGTGAGAATAGGGGTTTAATAAAAGATAATAAGAAAATGATGGATGAGCTAAATAAATATTTTATTTGTCTTCACTACAGAAGATACAAAAAACGTTTCCAAAATAACTGTAAATCAAGAGCTAGAAGGTAGAGAGACATCACAAGATTACATGGACAAGGCAAATGGTACCAGGCAAACTGACAGAATTGAGAACTACCAAATATCTCGGCTCCAAGTGAACTCCATTCTAAGGTCTTAAAAGAAGTTGCAAATGAGGTAGTAAATGCACTAGTATCAGTTTTCCAAACTCCCTCTATTCAGGAAAGATTCCATCAGACTGGCAAATAGCAAATGTAATCCTACCAGTTCAGCAGAGAGGGAGGTAGCATTGAAGAAGCTCCGAGGCTGTTAGATTATATCTGTCGTTGGGATAGTGTTACTGCTCTCAGAATAATAGTGAAAGAGTTTGCAGGCTGCCAACTTCGAAAAACAGCGGTCAGGAAAACTCAGCACGATTTTGTCAAAGGGAAATCGTGTTTAATCAATTTCTCTGCGTTCTTTGAAGAAGTAACATGTGCTGTGGATGAAGGGGAGCTTGAAAGGTGCTATACTTGGATTTCGACAAGGCATTTAATAAGGTGCTACATCAAAAGTTTTTACAGAAAGTAACATCTCACAGTAAACGTATTAGCATGGAGAGAGGATTGGATGACTGGGACAAGAGTCATCGAGTCATAGAGTCCTACAGCATGGAGACAGGTCCTTCGGCCCAAACTGGTCCATGCTGACCAGAATGTCTGTCCACACTAACTACCCATTGCCCTGCATTTGGCCCATACCCTTCTAAAGTTTTCCTACCCATGTATTAGTCCAAATGCCTTTTAAATGTTGTTAATGTACCCACCTCAACCACTTCTGCTGGCAGCTTATTCCATATGCGTACTGCCCTCAGTGTAAAAAAGTTGCCCTTCAGGTTCCCTTTTATTCCTTCATCTCTATCCCTAAACTGATGCTCTCTAATCCTCGATTCCCCAACTCTGGGAAAAAGACTGAGTGCATTCACCCTATCCATGCCTCTTTAAGATCCATCACCTCAGTCTCCTATGCTCCAAAAAAAATCCTAGCTTGTCCAACCTCTCCCTATAACTTGGATCCTGATAACATCCTTGTAAACTTCTTCTGGACTCTTTACAGTTTAATAACATTTTTCCTATAGCAAGGTGACCAAAACTGAACTCCTAGTGTGGCAAAATCAATGTCCTGTACAACATAACTTCCCATCTTTTATACTCAGTGCCCTGACTGATGAAGGCCAGTGTTCCAAAAGCCTTCTTCACTGCCCTGTCTGCCTGTGACTCCACTTTCAAAGAACTGTGCACCTAAACCCCAAGGTCTCTCTGTTCCACTACAATCCTTGAAGCCCTGCTGTGCACCATGAAACTCCTACCTTGATTTGATTTTCCAAAATGCAAGACCTCACACTTACCTATATTAAACTCCATTTGCCATTTCTCGGCCCACTTCTCCAGCTGATCGAAGTCCTGCTGCATTTTCTGATAACCTTCCTCATTGTCCACGATACCACCTGTTTTAGTGTCATCTACAAGCTTACTAAACAATGTCATCCAAATTATTGATATAGATAACAAACAGTAATGAGCCCAGCACCAACCACTGAGGCACTCCATTAGTCACAAGCTTCCAGTCCAACAAGCATCCTTCCACTTTACCCACTGCTTACTACCATCAAGCCAATTGTGTGTCCAATTTGCCAGCTCTCCCTGGATTCAGAATCCTTCGTCATTTCCGCCACCTCCAAACAGAATCCTTCGTCATTTCCGCCACCTCCAATCAGACCCCACCACCAGGGATATATATCCCTCCCCTCCCCTATCAGC
>NC_057712.1:126644043-126651594 GCF_004010195.1 Chiloscyllium plagiosum
CTTAACCTCCTTCCACCTATCGCATTCACAACGCCCCTCCCCCAAGTCCCTCCTCCCTACCTTTTATCTTAGCCTGCTTGGCACACCCTCCTCATTCCTGAAGAAAGGCTTATGCCCGAAACGTCGATTCTCCTGCTCCCTGGATGCTGCCTGACCTGCTGCGCTTTTCCAGCAACACATTTTTCAGCTCTGGATTCCATGCGATCTAACCTTCCAGAGCAGCCTGTCATATGGAACCGTATCAAAGGAGACAAAAAGACTGCATAAATGGGTCTTTTTCTTACTGATAGGATGTGATGAATGGAGCCCGTGCATGGGACCTCAACTTTTTACAATTTACACCAGTGAGTTAGATAAACAAGAATGTAAGAACCAGGAGTAGACGGAGGCAACTCAGCCCCTCAGGCCTTTCTGCCATTTTATACAATCAAGGCTGAGTTCATCTCAGCCTCAATTCTACTTCCCTGCCTGTTCTCCATCACACTTCAACCCATTACTCATTAAAAAGCTGTGCACGTTCTTAAAATAACAATGTCCCAGCCTCCACCGCACTCTGGCGTAATGAATTCCACAGATTCATGACCCCTTGAGAGAAGTGAATAGGAAAGGTTTGGAGAGATATGGGCCAAGTGCTGGAAAATGGGACTAGATTAGGTGAGGATATCTGGTCGGCATGGACGAGTTGGACCAAAGGGTCTGTTTCCATGCTGTACATCTACCTGACTCGAAGTAATTTCTCCTCATTTTTGTCTTAAATCTGCTACGCTTTATCCTAGAACTATGACCATTGATTCTAGATTGTTTCATGTGAGGAAACATCCTCTCTACATCTAGTTTATCAATCCTGTCTCGCACTTTCTGTACCTCAATCAGATGTCCTCTCATTCAGAGAATATAGGCTGAAACTACTCAATCTTTCTTCATGAGACAAACCATTCAGCTCTGGGATCAATCTAGTTGAACCTCCTCTGAACTGCTCCAATACAATTACATCCCTCCTCTCAATGGGACCAAAATTGTACACAATACTCCAGCTGTGGTCTCACTAATGCACTTGCACACTTGCAGCAACACCTCCCTATGTTTTATACTCCATTCATTTTGCAACAATTGTCAAAATGCCAACTTTATGAGAGTGAAGGCATGGCAGCTAAATTCAAAGCTGACACCGAGACTGGTTGAACACATGATCTGAAGAAGGATATAGATAGGTTGTCTGACTGGCCAAAAACCTTGGAGATGGAGTATGATGTGAGAAACAGTGAAACTGTTCAATTTGGCAGTGAGAACGAAAAAGCAAAATAGTGCTTAATTGGGGAATGACTGCTGAATTCCATGCTGCAGAAGGATTTAGGTGTACTCATGCACGAGAATCAAAACATTAGCATGTAAGTACAGCACCTAAAAGAAGGCTAACGTGAAGTTATCTTTTATTATGAGAGGAACTGAATGTAAAAGGTTAGAATGTTATGCTTCAGTTACACAGGGCATTGATAAGACCAAATCTCAAACTGAGAAGGCCATAAAACTATAAGTCATAAAAGTGGATATAGGCCATTCAGCCCATTGAGTCTGCTCCTCCATTCGATGAGGTGATTGCTGATCTGATAATCGACAATTCCATTTTCCTGACTTTTTCCCATAAAACTTGATCCTCTTCCCTTTTAAAGATCTATCTCAGCCTTGAGAAACCTCTGTGGTAAAGACTTCCACAGAATCACTACACTCTGAAAGAAGAAATTCCTCCTCATCTCTATCCTAACAGTCTAAACTCCAGTTCACTCTATGAATTCTTCCCATAGTCACCTTGGACAAGTTGGTTTTCCTGATGTATATGAGGATTAAAGTAACCCATGGTTAATATACTTATTTTAATATGCCCTCATTATCTGTTGATTTTTGTCTATCCTACAGTATATCCACTGTAGGGGACATACAGACACAGGGCCCACCTGCATCTTCACCTCTCTGTTGACTCTTGTATGGATTCAACATTTTCTTGGTGAAGCAACCATCTACAAGCTGCACTACAGCAACTCAACAAGGCTCCTTGGACAGCATCTTCCAAACTAAGACTCCCACTGTCTAGAACGACAAGGGGAGCAGATACTTTGGAACACCATCCCCTGCAAATGCTCCTCCACGCCACTCACTCCCATCCTGACTTGGAAATACAGAACAACCTCGATTGAACGAGACGGGCAGGGCGTATTTTGTTCAGACAACTGATTGTTCAGATAACTGACTGTTCGGATTACGGATAATGTTTTTACGGGACCTTGAGATCTTGTCAGATCATCCAAAATTCAGATCATTGAGGTCAGATAATCGAGGTTGTTCTGTATTTCCAAGTCAGGATGGGAGTGAGTGGCGTGGAGGAGCATTTGCAGGGGATGGTGTTCCAAAGTATCTGCTCCCCTTGTCGTTCTAGACAGTGGGAGTCTTAGTTTGGAAGATGCTGTTCCTTCAACATCGCTGGGTCAAAATCCTGGAATTCCCTCCCTCAGGGCATTGTGGGTCAACTTACAACAGGTGGCCTGTAGTGGTTCAAAAAGCAGCTCATCAGCACCTTCTCAAGGGCAACTAGGGATGGGCAATAAATGTTGGCCCAGCCAGTGATGTCTGTGTCCTTTTAACTAATAAAATAAACAAAATCAATCACAGTCTTCAGGAAGCACCTTGTCAGTGACCAGAAAATCTGGGCCATCGCATTCATTATCCACCTTGGACTCTGACACTTTTACTTTCTCTCCCACTCATTCATTGTCAGACTGAGTTCTCACCATGCTGTTATATCCCTTTTTATCACCACATATTGTCCTTCATCATAAACATTTATTTCATCCCCATGTCACTGACCGCTTCTATCTGCCACAGCTTCACTGCTGTCAGAATGTTGCCCATGTTTTTGTCACTTCTTTTTGACCTCTAACCTTCACTCTTTAACCCTGTCTGACCTTAGTCTAATGAGATATTCATCCAGGTTTTTACATGAGGTAACCATCAGTGCAACCATAACAGCTGTACAATGTGCATCTATCACCAGCTCTAACCCCAAATCATTTAAATGTTACATTTCTACTCCTCAGTTAGGTGCTTGAAGACATTTGACTTGATTTATTGTTGTCAAATGTACCTGAGTACAGTGAAAAGTTTTAGTTTTGAGAGCAGTACAGGCAGATCATAACATGCAAGGATATACAGATCACAGGGTGATTGAAGAGAGTGGGGCATATAAAGTTACAGCTGCACAGGAGGTGCACAAAAGCAAGATCCACATTTTATTCCTTTCTTTCCAGTACCCCAAGAACTTGAAAACTCTTCTCACAATGTTTTCCCACATCATGCACCTTCTTCCTCCTGCAAATGAAATCTCATTGAATCACTTACTTGGTGAAACTGAAGTTGTCTTGTCAGCCTGACTCAGTGAGATGCATTCTCCCCCTCTATGCCAAAAGGCCCAAGTCACACTCCAGCGTTTCAGTGTAAAAAGCAAAGCTGCCTCTCAAGTGCTTCACTGAAGGAGTGTTGAACTATTGCAGACCTTTCAGAGATGTTAAATTGAGGCCCGATCTTCCAGTTCAGTTTAATGTAAAAGGTCCCTTAGGACCAGGAAAGGAATGATATTCCCAGTTTCCTGGCCGCTATCTATCTCTCAATCAATTGCAAAAAACAGATTATCTGGTCAATATCACATTATTATTTGTGACAGCCTGCTGTGTATAAATTAGTTGCTGTGTTTCCTACAGTAAAGCAGTGCCCATATATACACTTCAAATAAAGTCCATCAAAACATCAGATGGTTGTGAAAAATGCTACAGAAACATGTATCTTTCAATTTATTTCTGTTCTGTTGCTTTTCCTGCTGTGGATGAGCTCCTTTCCAATCTGCACTAGGTTACAGATCATTTTAGCCCTTTCCATAGTCCAAGTGATGAGGCATTTTCTTTTAGCTCTTTCACCCACGTGACCTCTGAAAACAGTAGGGGAGGCAGTCATTGGTTGGGGATAGAAATAAAAGATGATAATGGGCTGATGGATAGTCGAGTCACAGAGTTATAGAGATACACAGCATGGATACAGACCCGTCAGTCCAACTCCTCCATGCCAACCAGATATCAAAACCTAATCTGGCCCCATTTGTCAGCACTTGGCCCACATCCCTCTAAATCCTCCCTATTCATATACCCATCCAGATGCCTTTTAGATGTTGTAATTGTACCAGCCTCCACCACTTCCTCTGAGAGCTCATTCTATACACGCACTATCCTCTGCATGAAAAAGTTGCCCCTTAGGTACCTTTTAAATCTTTCCCCTCTCACCTTAAACTTGCCCTCTAGTTCTGGACTCCCCCATCCCAGGGAAAATACCTTATCCAGTTAAATGGCGAGAGAGGACAACTAGGGACGGGCAATAAATGCTAGCCAGCCAGCGATGCCCATACTCCACAAAATTAATGAAAAGGAGACGGCAGAAAGCCACCGCACAGAGGGATTTTGGAGATCCTTACACATAAATCACTAAAAAAAAGCCAGCATACAAATTCACCAGTTAATAGGGAAATCGTGCATTGGCCTTGACTTCAAAGGAAAAAGGAGGTTTTACTAAAGCCCCTACTCAAGGCACTAGTCAGCCTACAGCCAGAATACTGTGAACAATTTTGGTCCCATTAAGGGCATGGTGGCTCAGTGGGTCAGCACTGTTGCCTCACAGCACCAGGAATCCGGGTTCAATTCCAGCCTCAGACAGCTGTCTGTGTGGAGTTTGCACACTGCTCCCCATGTCTATGTAGGTTTCCTCCCACAGTCCAACTGTGTGCAGGTTAGGGTGTATTGACCATGCTAAGTCCCCCCATAGTATCCTGGAGTGTGCAGGTCAGGTGGATTAGCCGTGGGAATGTGCAAGGTTACAGAGGAATGGGGTGGGTGGGTCTGGGTGGGATGCTCTTCAAAGGGTTGGTGTGGACCCAATAGGCCAAATGGCCTGCTTCCACACTATAGGGATTCTATGGCTATAAAATATTCACTAGGTTGATCCTGACTATGGACAGTCCATCTAATGCAGAGACATTGAGAAGGATGGACCCGTAGTCACAAGAGATTAGAAGAATGAGAGGTGCCCTGTTAGATTCATTGGGGACCTGACAGGGAAAGTGCAGAAAAGTTGTTTCCCCTTGTGAGAGAGTCAAAGATCAGAGGGAATCATCTCAGAATACCTTGTCACACATTGGATGAGAAAGAATTTCTTCTGTTAGAGGGTAATAAATCGGTAGGATTTTTTAAAAAGCCACTGAAAGCTGTTGAGATAGGGCAGGTAGGTTGAGATTGATTTATAATCAGTCAGGGGATGAGGTAACGTTTAGAAGAAGATGCACTAAGGTAGAGACAAAGGGGAATTGATGCGATTCAGCAACCCTTACCCTTCACAGATACACGTTGCCAGTAGTGCCAAACATGGTAATACCACATGTTTAAGAGATACTGAGTGTTCGGAGGTAAGCAAGGAACTAATATATAAAAAAAACAATGATGGTAATATTCCCCCTCTGCAGCGTACTTTGGAGCTCTCTCGGTGCGGCTATTGTGTGACATGGGGAAGGACCTGGAACGAGTCGTAAACAGCCGAAATTGCAAAAAAATAGTTGAAATGATATTGGAGGCTTGTGAAAGCAGCTTGGTTCAATGACATTGTACGCTCCAAACGGCACGCAAGCACACAAGCCAAGTCACTTTAATTAGCCGATTATAAATTCATTAAACTCTGACTGCATACCGACAGACTCCATAATTGGAGGGACAAAGTCCCCTTCCTTCCCTGCCAAATCCAGTGACTCATCGGTTGACAAAGATGACATTTGGAGTTGTACAAACCACTCCCACCCACCCCTCTCTCTCAATCAGTCTGCCACATGGTCAGGGTGCAAACTGAACAGGACGTGCTCACCAACAGGCATACCCTGTCTGCCAACAACTCTACGTCAACGACGAAAGAGTTTCAGAGGCCCCGGAAAGGCGAGGTTGAACTACAACACACACACACACCCTCTCTCTCTCTCTCTAATCCCCTGGCGCTGCATGTTTCCATTGGCTTGCCTGTGGCTGACCCCGCTCTCAGGTTCCTCCTCTGACATGTCGATGGGACACCACATGACTCACCATCTCAGGGGTGGGGATGGGCTCAGCCACAGTCACCCCATACAGAAGGCGAAATTCCACTCCTTACCCAAGGGCGTCATGCCCCGCTGGGTGATGAATGCAGTTGTAATTCCCCCGGAGCTGCACATGAAAGGGGAGCCTGTGCGAAATAATTCCTGGTCAACTTGTTCAAGCGTGTGTCCCAAACCATCACACCATACCCCTCCCCACCCCCAGGGGCGAAGTGTCTCAAATTGTCCCAAAACATTCAGCACAATGTCCCTGGGTTAGACAAACCACAGCGCCCCAGGCTAAAGTCTGTTCACATCCCACAGTGGCACATGGTGGAGTTTTAACAAGACAAGAGTGCTAATGGTGACCGTGTTAGAGAAAAAAAAACCCATTGCAATCCACTAGTGGTGGGGCAAAATCTGCCATCCTTACCTGGCATGGTCGACATGTGACTGCAGACCCGCAGCCAATGCGGGTTGGCACTTGACAATTGGCAGAGAATGATTAGCCAGCACAAGGACTCAGGTGACTCGCTATGTGTTTTCACGTTTTAAAAAAAAGCGAGGGAACTAATTGTTGTGTAGAATCATCGAGTTGCACAGAATGAAAACGGGCCCTTCGGTCCAACTCGCCCATGCTGACCAGATATTCCAAATTAATCAAGTCCCGTTTGCCAATGCTTGGCCCATATCCCTTTCATCTCTTCCCTTTCATATATCCAATCAGGTGCCTTTTAAATGTTGCAATTGTACCAGCCTCCACCACTTCCCTTGGCAGCTCATTCCATCCACACACCACCCTCTGTGTGAAAAGATTACTCCTTAGGTCCCTTTTAAATCTTTCTCCTCTCACCTTAAACCTATACCCTCCGGTTTCGGATTCCCCTACCCTGGGGAAAACACCTTGACTATGCATTCTGGATTAGTGGTGCTGGAAGAGCACAGCAGTTCAGGCAGCATCCAAGGAACTTCGAAATCGACGTTTCGGGCAAAAGCCCTTCATCAGGAATAAAGGCAGTGAGCCTGAAGCGTGGAGAGAAAAGCTAGAGGAGGGTGGGGGTGGGGAGAAAGTAGCATAGAGTATAATGGGTGAGTGGGGGAGGGGATGAAGGTGATTTCCCTTCCCACGTGGTTAAAGATGCCCTCCAACCCATCTCGTCTACATCCTGCACCTCTGCCCTCAGACCCCACCACTCCAACCGTAACAAGGACAGAACGCCCCTGGTGCTCACCTTCCACTCTACCAACCTTCGCATAAACCATCCGCCGACATTTCCGCCACCTCCAAACAGACCCCACCACCAGGGATATATTTCCCTCCCCACCCCTTTCCGCCTTCCGCAAAGACCGTTCCCTCCGTGACTACCTGGTCAGGTCCACGCCCCCCTACAACCCACCCTCCCATC
>NC_057712.1:126651823-126655322 GCF_004010195.1 Chiloscyllium plagiosum
TTCCAAACTTCCAGCTCAGCACTGTCCCCATGACTTGTCCGGACTTGTCCTACCTGCCTATCTCCTTTTCCACCTATCCACTCCACCCTCTCCTCCCTGACCTATCACCTTCATCCCCTCCCCCACTCACCCATTGTACTCTACGCTACTTTCCCCCCACCCTCCTCTAGCTTATCTCTCCACGCTTCAGGCTCACTGCCTTTATTCCTGATGAAGGGCTTTTGCCCAAAACGTCGATTTCGAAGCTCCTTGGATGCTGCCTGAACTGCTGTGCTCTTCCAGCACCACTAATCCAGAATCTGGTTTCCACCATCTGCAGTCATTGTTTTTACCACCTTGACTATGCACCCATCCATGCCCCTCATAACTTCCTAAACTTCTATAAAGTCACCCCTCAGCCTCCAACACTCCAGGGAATACAGACCCAGCCTATTCAGCCTCTCCCCGCAACTCCAAGCCTGAAAACATCCTTATAAATCTGCTCTGAACCCTTTCAAGTTTCACAACATCTTTTCTATAGCAGGGAGACAAGAACTGAACACAATAATCCAACAGTGGCCTAACCAATGTCCTGTACAGCCGCAACATGACCTCCAAACTCCTATACTCAATGCTGTAACCAATAAAGACAAGTGTACTGATTGCCTTCTTCACTGTCCTACCTACCTGTGGCTCCACTTTCAAGGAACAATAAACCCGCACTCCTCTCAATATTTGCAGACTCCACATAGCTGGGAGGGAGGCTGAGCTGTGAGGAGGAGCAGAGATGTTGCAGTGTGATTTAGATAGATCGAGTAAATGGGCAAATGCATGGCAGGTGCAGTATAAAGTGGATAAATGTGAGCTTATCCACTTTGATAGCAAAAACAGGAAGGCAGATTATTATTTGAATGGCTGTAAATTGAGAGAATGTTCAACGAGACCTGGATGTCCTCACGCTCCAGTCATGGTGCAGGCACAGCAGTTTGTGAAAAAGGCAAATGGTTTGTTAGCCTTCATAGTGAGGGATGTCTTGCTGCAATTGTACAGGGCCTTGGTGTGACCACACCTGGAGCACTGTGTGCAGGTTTGGTCTCCTTATCTAAGGAAGGATGTTCTTGCTTTAGAGGGAGTGCAGGGAGGGTTTACCAGACTGACCCCTGGGATAGCAGGACCTGACGAATGAGGACAGATTGAGTCGGATAGGATTGTATTCACTGGGGTGTAGAAGAATGAGGAGGGATTCTTGTAGAAATTTATCAAACAAGACTAGACAGGGGAAATGCAGGAAGGATGTTCCTTATGGTGGGGGAGTTCAGGACCAGGGCAGAGAGATCAAAGATAAGGAGAAACCCTTTTAGGACTGAGGTGAGGAGAAAAGTCTTCCCCCAGGGAGTGGTGAGCCTGTGGAATCCATTACCACAGAGAGTGGTTGAGGCTAAACATTAAGGAGGAGGTAGATATAGTTCTTGTAGCTAAAGGGGTGGAGGGGTTTGGGGAAGGGTGGGGTTAGGGTACTGAGCTCGACGGTCATCCACGATCATATTGAGTGGCAGAGCAGGCTGGAGGGGCTGAATGGCCTACTCCTGCTCCTATCTGCTATGTTTCTATGCAGAGACAGACAACAAATGCTGCCCTGAATGCATTTTTGAAGAAAGCTCACAGGTGAGGAGTTTAGTTATACACTTAATTCCCTTAGTTGATCCCAACAAGATGAAGGTCAATCATGAAGGGAATAATTTTAAGGCAAAAGGCAGGAGGGGATTTTAGGAAAAATGGGTTTCACCCAGAGGGTGGTGGGAATCTAGAATTCACTGCCTGGGAGAGTAGTTGAGTTGGAAAACCTCACAAGAGGTAATTGGATGATCATTTAAAAAGTCATAAAATTCAACGCTGTGGGGTAAATACTGGGAAATGGGATTAATGTAGATGGGTCAGTGTAGCCTTGAATGGCCAAAGGGCCTTTTCTGTGCTGTACAATGCTATGACTATAACTCTAAAAGGATTGTCTTCTCCCAGACGCAAATGAACTTGTATATTAAAAGGAGCCATTTCAACTAGGCCTTCTTGAATTAAGAACAAGAATGAGTTTATCCCTTACTAAATGAGTGAAGAAATAGTTGCACAGCATTCACACAGGCAGGGATTAGAGACAAGAGGTAAGCCCTAAAAGACGTGGCATGGTTGCTCCGTGGTTTAGCACTGCTGCCTCACAGTACCAGGGGCCTGGGTTTGATTCCAGCCTCGGGTGACTGTCTGTGTGGGTTCCCTCCAGGTACATGGTTTCCTTCCCCCAGTCTACTGTGTAGGTTAGGTAGATGAGAGTCATATGGCATCGAAACAGACTGAAGTCAAAGTGTGGCACTGGAAAAGCACATCAGGTCAGGTGGCATCCGAGGAGCAGGAGAGTCAATGTTTCGGCAGATCCTCTTGTCCATGATGATCAAGTTTCTCAAACTCGTCACGTTTGGCCCATATCCCTCGAGATCATTCCTGTCCAACTATTTTTTAAATGTTGCAATTGTACTTGCTTCTACCCCCTCCTCTCGCAGCTCATTCCATACACGCACCACCCTCTGTGTGAAAACGTTGTCCCTTCTAAATCTTTCCCCTCTCACCTTAAGACTATGCCCTCTAGTTTTGAACTCCCCTATCCTAGGGGAAAGACCTTTGCTATTTACCCTATCCATGCCTCTCATTATTTTGTAAGCTTGTACAAGATCACTCCTCAGCCTCCGACGCTCCAGAGAAAAATGTCCCAGCCTATTCAGCTTCTCCTTTTAACACAAACCTTCCAGTCATGCCTAACATCCTCATAAATCTTTTCTGTTCTCTTTCCAGTCTAAAACAGCCTTCCTATGGCAGGGTGACCAGAACTGTACGCAATATTCTCAAAGTGGCCTCACCAATGTCGTGTACAGCTGCAACTCCTATACTCAATGCACTGACCCATGAAGATATATGTGCCAAATGCCTTTTTCACCACCCTGTCTATCTTTGATGCCACTTTCAGGGAACTAGGTACCTGATCTCTCTGTTCAACACTTGGATTATTGTGTCTAGTTCTGGTCGCCTTACCATAGGAAAGATACAGAGGCTTTAGAGAGGGTGCAAAGAAGGTTTACCAGGATGCTGCCTGGACTGGACGGCTTGCCTTATGAAGAAAGGCCGAATAAGCTCGGACTTTTCTCTCTGGAGAGAAGGAGGAAAAGAGGACACGTGATCGAGGTGTACAAGATAATGAGAGGAGTAGATGGTCAATAGCCAGAGACTTTTCCCCAGGGCAAGATTGACTGATATGAGGAGTCATAGTTTGAAGGTATTAGGAGGAAGGTATAAAGGAGACGTCAGAGGTAGGTCTTTTACGCAGAGAGTTGTGAAAGCATGGAATGCGTTGCCAGCTGTGGTGGTGGAAGCAAAGTCATTGGGGACATTTCAGCGACTGTTGGACATGCACATGAGGGGTGCGTAGGTTAAGTTATTATAATTTACATTAGGACTAAACCTCGGCACAACATCG
>NC_057712.1:126655822-126667630 GCF_004010195.1 Chiloscyllium plagiosum
TAGCCACTCACCAATCTTACAGAGCCTCACTTATGACAGTAGACAATATCGCTGCCATGGGTCCCACAATTTCTTCCCTAGCTTAGCACAGTGTCCTGTGATACATTTGATCAGATCCCAAGGATTTATCTATCTTTATGTGTTTTAAGACCTCTGACACCTCTTATTCTGTAATGTGGACTTTTTTCAAGTCTTCAATTTTTATTTTCCCAAGTTCCCTATCTTCCATGTCCTTCTCCACAGTAAATACCAACACAAAATACTTGTTCAGTATCTCATCGATCTCCTGTGGCGCCACACATAGACGGCCTCATAGATCTTTATAGGGCCCTATTCTCTTCCTAGTTGCTCATTTGCCTTTCATGTACTTATAGAACCTCTTTGGATTCTCCTTAACCTTGTCTGCTAAGGCTATCTCATGTCCCCTTTTTGCCCTCCTGATTTTCCTCTTATGTGCACTCCTAGTCCCCCCTATACTCCTCAAGGGATTCACTTGATCCCAGCTGTCTACACCTGATGTATGCCTCCTCTTTCTTTACCTGAGCCTGAAAGTCTCTCGTTAGACTGTGTTCCCTACTCCTACCAGCCTTGCCCTGCACTCTAACAGGAACGTACTGTCTCTGAACTCTTGTTATCTCACTGTTGACAGCCTCCCACTTACCTGTCTTTCCTTCACCTGCAAGCAGCCTCCCTGAATCAACGTTTGAAAGTTCTTGTCTAAAACCTTCAAAATTGGCCTTTCTGCAATTTAGGACTTTAACATTTATATAAGGCATACCCACAAAGGCGACACGGTGACTCAGTGGTTAGCCCTGCTGCATCACAGCGCTAGGGACTAGGGCTCGATTCCAGCCTTGGGTGACTGTCTGTATGGAGTTTGCACATTCCCCCCATGTCTGCATTCCTCTGGGTGCTCTGGTTTCCTCCCACAATCCAAAGAAGCTAAATTGCCTATAGTGTTCAGGGATATGAAGATTAAGTGCATTACTCAGGGTAAATGTAGAATAATAGAGTCGGGGAATGGGTCTGGATAGGTCAAATGGCCTGTTTCCACACTGTAGGGATTCTATGATTTACTTTTTCCAGAACTATATTAGAATGAATAGGATAGTGGTCATTGGTCCAACAATGCTCCCCCACTAATGCCTCAGTGACTTGATCTGTTTTATTTCCAAGAGAAGGTCAAGTTTTGCTACATTTCTAGTAGGTTCATCGACGTACTGATAAAGAAAATTTTCTTGAACACACTTAAAAAATTCCTCCTCATCCAAGCTCTTACCACTATGACCATTCCAGTCTATGTCTGGAAAGTTAAAATTCCCCTACAATTACAAGCCTATTAATCTTATACGTATCTGCGATCCATGCAGTACACTGCCCCCAATCCCATGTGCTTTAATTTTTACATCCTAATCTCTTGCGTGCGGCCTTATCGAAAGCCTTCTGAAAGTCCAAGTTCACTAAATCCTCTGGTTTTCCCCTTATCAACTGTACTGGTTACATTGTCAACAAATTCCAATGGATTTCACAAGCATGATTTCCCTTTCACGCTGGTTCTGTCCAATTCTGTCACTGTTTTCCAAGTGCTCTGCTTTTAAGTCTTTTACAGTTGACTCTAGCATTTTCCACACTACTGATATCAGATTGATTAATCTATAACTCCCTGTTTGCTCTGGACCTTCTTTTAAAAATAATAGTGCGGTTACATTAGCCATCCTCCTGTCTGTTGTGATTGTACCGAGGCCGGCCAGGTGAAACTCATAGAGTATGAGTTCCTGCACTGGGGCTGTTAACCTGGTCCAGTCAGGGAGCCCTGGCTGTCAGATATAAACAAGAGTGTCTGAGGTTCTGTTCAGTCTGACAGCTGGCTGTGAGGAAGCCGGATCAGTGCTATGCACATGTAAATAAAGGGTGACTCGGTGACAGGATACCAGCCTCTGCGGAGTTATTGCACTATCCGTAGGAACTGCTCCAGAATCTGCAGAATCTTGAAAAATGGCCATAAATCCATCCACAATTTCTGAGTCACTTCCTGCGCCACTCAACCTGGCATTGAAGGTTTACATGATATTGGCAGGAGTAGGCTCTTGGCTGAAAGGGTTGGCTCCGCGCACATTTGTCTTTCGTTTCATTCTTGGTTGAGAAATTCTTTCATCCTCTCAGGCGCTTCCCAGGTGCATGAGGGTCACTCTCAGAACTCTGCTAAGTAGTCCGACATTGAGATAATCTGCCCCTATTCAAAAGAAAATCTCTCTTTGATTAGTTTAAGACGAGCTTGCACTTGGTGCCTATAAACTAATTCAAATGGTGGATCCATGGGGTAAGTTCTTGGTGGAGACCAGAAGAATTTCTCACTCTTTAATCAAGTCATGGGGTTACTCTTGGCAGTGCAGACTGCTGCAACCTTTCTAACACTCTCTGAAGACTTATTTGTGTCATGCCCAGATTATCTGTGACTTCTGGCATTTTCAGGTCATGAAAGTTTGAAACTTGATCCATCTGGATCTCAATGAGCAGACCGCATTGAGTGACAAATAGACTCAATTTCGTTCTAGAGTCATAGTCATGCAACATGGAAACAGACCCTTCAGTACAACTAGTCCATGCCGACCATGTCCCAAATTAAACTAGTCCCACTTGTCCATATAAGGCTTATATCTCTCCAAACCTTTCATATTCATGAACTTATCCAAATGTCTTTCAAACATCACTTCCCCTGTCAGTTCATTTCACTATACCATCAATTTTGGTGTTATCAATAAACTTACTAACCATACTTCCTATATTCTCATCCAAACCATTTATCTAAGTGATGAACAATAGTGGACCTAGCACCAATTCTTGTGGCAAACCGCTGGTCACAGTCCTCCAGTCTGAAAAACATCCCTCCACACCACCTTCTGCTTCCTACCATCAAATCAATTTTGTATCCAGTTGGCTCGCTCTCCCTGAATCTCATGCCATCTAACTTTACTATTTCATCTACCATGTGGAACCATATCAAAGGCCTTGCTAAAGTCCATGCAGACAACATCCACTGCTCAGCCTTCATCTATCCTCTTGGTCACGTCCTCAAAATTCACGTTTGTGAGACACAATTTCCTACTCACAAAGCCATGGCTGACTATCTGTAAGCAGTCCTTGCTTTTTCAAATGCATGTAAATCCTATCTCTAAGAATCCCCTCCAACAACGTACCCATCACTGACATCAGGCTCACTGATCTGAGGTTTCCTGGATTTTCTTTGTAGCCTTTCTTTAATAAAGGCACACCATTAGCCACTCATCAATCTCGCACAGCCTCACTTATGGCAGTAGACAGTATCTCTGCCGTGGCCCACAATTTCTTCCCTAGCTTAGCACAGTGTCCTGCAGTACATTTGATCAGGTCCCGGGGTTTTATCTATCTTTATGTGTTTTAAGACCTCTAGCACCTCCTCCTCTGTAATATGGACTAGCTACCTGACGAAGGAGCAGCAGTCCGAAAGCTTGTACCTCCAAATAAACCAGTTGGACTATGACTTGGCGTTGTGTGATTTTCAACTCTTTTCAAGACATCACTATTTATTTCCCTAAGTTCCCATATCCTTCTCCACAGTAAATACTTACACAAAATACTTGTTTAGTATCTCACTGATCTCCTGTGGTTCCACACATTGGCGACCTCATTGATCTTTAAGGGGTCCTATTCTCTTCCGAGCTGCTCCTTTGCCCTTCACGTACTTATAGAACTTCTTTGGATTCTCCTTAACCTTGTCTGCTAAGGCTATCTCATGTCCCCTTTATGCCCTCCTGATTTCCCTCTTAAGTATGCTCCTAGCCCCCCTATAACTCCTCAAGGGATTCACTTGATCCCAGCTGTCTACACCTGACGTATGCCTCCTACTTTTTCTTTACCTGAGCCTGAAGGTCTCTCATTAGACAGTGTTCCCTACTCCAACAGCCTTGCCCTGCACTCTAACAGGGATGTACTGTCTCTGAACTCTTGTTATCTCATTGTTGACAGCCCCCCACTTACCTGTCTTCCCTTCACCTGCAAACAGCCTCCCTGAATCAACTTTTGAAAGTTCTTGTCTAATAACATCAAAATTGGCCTTGCTCCAATTTAGAACTAACTTTCATACAAGACCTATTCTTTTCCATAACTATTTAAAAATGAATAGAATAATGGTCACTAGTCCCACAGTGCTCCCCAATAACATGTCATTCACCTGATCTGCTTTCTTCATCAGTATATAGGTGCATCTACATACTGATGAAGAAACGTTTCTTGAACTCACTTAACGAATTCCTCCCTGTCCAAGCCCTTGACACATGACCATTCCAGTCTAAGTTTAGAAAGTTAAAATCCCCTACTATTACAAGCCTGTTAATCTTACACATATCTGAGAACTCCTCACAGTACAATACCCCATGTGCTTTAATTGAACATGCTAATCTGTTACGTTGGGCCTTATCGAAAACCTTCTGAAAGTCCAAGTAACCGAAATCCACTGATTTTCCCCTTATCATCTCTACTGGTTACATCCTCAAAAAATTCCAATGGATTTGTCAAGCCTGATTTCCCTTTCACGGCTGATTTTGTCCAATTCTGTCACTGTTTTCTAAGTGCTCTGCTATTAAATTTTTACAATGGAACCAGCATTTTCCACACTACTGCTATCAGGTTAATTAATCTATAATTCTCTGTTTTGTCTCTACCGGCTTTTAAAAATAATAGTGTGGTTACATTAGTCATCCTCCTGTCTGCTGTGTTTGTAATGAGGTCAGCCAGGTGGACCTTATGAAATATGAGTTCCCGGTTTGGGGCTGTTAACCTGGTCCAGTCAGGGAGCCCTGGCTCTCAGAAATAAACAGGTGTGTCAGAGGTTCTGTCCACTCTGAGGAAGCCAGATAATGTCAAGTACTACGCACATGTAAATAAAAGGTTACTCGGTGACAGGATGCCAACCTCTGTGGAGTTATTTCACTAACTGTAGGAACTGTTCCAGAATCTATAGAATCTTGAAAGAGGACCATCAATGCATCCAATATTTCTGCAGCACTTCCTGAAAAAAGTCTGCGATGTAGATGATCAGATCCTGGAATTTATCGACTTTTAATTCCAACTAATTCCTCAACAACATTTTCCTTCCGATTACTGACTTCCTTCAGTTCTTGCCTGTCTTCAAACCCTGTAATTCCCAACATTCATGATGTTAATGATGTACTCTTTGGTGAAGGCAGAACCAAAATAAGCATTTAATTGGTCATTCTGTAGTATAACCTTCTCCATTTCTGTATTCACCTTCACTGATCGTTTTCTCTTCATGCACCTATTGAATCTTTTACAATCACTTTTTATATTCCCTGCAAGCTTACTTTCATACTTCATTCCCCCTCTCTCAATCACTCCCTCTATCCTCCGTTACCGAAATCTAAACTGCTTGCAATCCTCAGATTTGCTGTTTCTATTGTCCAATTTATACGCCCCTTACTTGGATCTAATTCCATCCCTAATCTCCCTTATTGCCCCTGATCTTTTCTGCTTTATTTTTGAGCCAGACAGGAAAGAATAATTGTTACAGCTTCTCCTTGCACTCTTTAGATGTTTCCTAAGCATATGGACGTACATGGAATAGTGTAGGTTTGATGGGCTTCAGATTGGTATGACAGTTCAGCGCAAAATCAAGGGCCGAAGGGCCTATACTGCGCTGTAACGTTCCATGTTCTATATTCTATATTCTATTGCCCACTCACTATCATCCCTTTATGTAATATTCCCCATTCAATCCTAGCCAGCTTGTACATCATACTATCATAGCTTATTAGATTCAGGACCCCAGTCTCAGAATCAACTACAATGTTTTCCATCTTAGTGAAGAATCCTATCCTATAATAGTCCATCTTCTCCAAAGGGTATCACACAGTTAGATTTCCTTTCTCAGTGCACAATACCCAGTGTCTGATGGCTTGTTGTCTCATTGGCTCTTAAACGTATTGATCCATATACACTTGACAAATTTCTCCTCGAAGATATTATTCCTAATTTAATTTGCCTGATTCATATGCAGATTAAAGGCACCCACAATTACAGCTGTACTTCAATGCTTGCATCTCTAATTTCCTGTTTAATGCCTTCCCCAATATTAACACCACAATTTTGGGGTTCTGAACACAACCCCCAACTATCGTTTTCTGCCTCTTGATGTTTCTAAGCTCTACACCTGCAGATTTCACTCTACCGGAGCTACTATTGTATTAGTTTTATCGTTAGCAGCCACCTCCTTTTCATTTTTGCCTGTCCTACCAAAATAGTGTACACCCCCGGATATTCTATTCCCATTCCTGGGTCACCCTGAAGCCACATCTTCGTGATCCAACAAATCATATATTTATTTGTACGATTAATTCATCCACTTTATCGTGAATGCTCCATGCATTAAGACACAAGGTTGTAAGGCTGGCATTTTTAACAATCTTTGTCCCATTTGGATTAGTTTGTACTATGGCACTGTTTGATCTTGCCCTTGAATTCTCTGCTTATCACTTTTTTAATTTCCATTCTGTCATTTGTTTTTTACCCTAGCTTCCCTCTCCTCTGTCTCGCTGTTTCATCCTGCCATTTTTATTTAAACTCTCCACAATCAGTCTAGTAAAAACGCCCCTCGTGAAATAACTCCCAAAAATTGCCCTGATAGGAATTCCCCGGTTCTTGAACTGTTGAGTAAAACTGATAGTGTCGCAGATTTAAAGGAGGTAAAGGTTTTAGTATCTCGTGCCGTTGAAAGAGGTAGGCCTCTATTAACCAAAAAAGCTGCGGGTCCACAAGCTATTAGGAAAATTATTCATTGCTTTTCATCTGCCGCAATGTCATTTGCCCAGAAAAAGTAACCAATTCTTTCCACTTATTGCGCCTAGTCTTCAATAGCAGGATCGAACGAGTTGAGCTTCCCAAATAGTGGCATGTTGTCAGAAATGTTTACTCAATTTAAAGCGGACTGTGGCGAGCAAATTTCTTCAGTAGCATGCTTTACTCTCATCACTACTGAAATAACTCCACAAAGTCCAGTCTCCTGTCAACCCTTTATTTACACATGCATGGTACATGACACTCACCCTGCTTCCTCAGAACATCTAACACCCCTGTTTATATCTGTCAGCCAGGGTTCCCTGATTGGACTGAGTTAACAGCCCCAAGTCAGGGAACTCATATTCTTGTGAGGCCCACTTAGCTGACCTCCTTCCAATCCCGACACCTGAGGCATTAGTACCAGTCATATCCAGTTGTAACCCCACTCAGACATTCCAGGCAGCCAATGAAATTACATTCTTGAAAATTTATTTGCCACATCCGTCCTCTTTCAAAGACGCACATTGGGATTGAAATTCAAGCAAAATACTGCAGACGCTGAAAACGTGACATAAAAACAGAAAATGCGAGACCAGCTCAACAGGTCTGGCAGCATCTGTGGACAGAGAAATGGAGTTCTGGATGTAGGTTTGCTCGCTGAGCTGGGAGGTTCATTTCCAGACATTCCATCACCCTACTAGGTAACATCTTCAGTGGGCGTAGGTGAAGCAGTGTACATGATTTCTGCTTTCTATTTATATGTTTGGGTTTCTTTGGGTTGGTGATGTTATTTCCTGTGGTGATGTCATTTCCTGTTCTTTTTCTCAGGGGGTGGTAGATGGGGTCTAACTCTATGTGTTTGTTGACAGAGTTCAAGTTTTGCGTTTGCTATGGGTCTTCTTGGGGACTTTGAGTTGTATTTCCTTATTACTATCTCCCCTCCCTTAATGCTGATGTCTTGAGAGGCTTTTTCAGAGAGTTGCTCACGATTAACCACAATGCTGTGCATCTGTGCATTATCAAGTAAGGACAGCAGATTTAATTCCCTAAAGGGCAGTTGTATTGCGAAGTTTTATAATAACCAGTGACAGTTTCATCACATCTAGAACCTATATGCGTTGAGCACTAATTAATGATCCAATGAAATTACCATGGAAATCAGCTGACCTTCTCCCATCTATGTAAATGTTCACACCCACTAAACAATCATCTCCAGGCTGGTCATGGATGCAGAGACTGTATATTTTTGAGGATTTATTTGCCTTACTATATATGTCATGTCATATCTAGCCATCTGAGCTTTGTTTGTGACTTAGGCGAGGCAATCAAAGCCTAAATTTGCAGATGACACAAGGATAGGTCAGAAAATATGTTGTGAAGAAAACATAATGAGGATGCAAATCGATATAGATAGGATGACAAATAAAGACCTGTCAGGTGAAATATAATGAAGGGCTTTTGCCTGAAACGTCGATTTTACTGCTCCTCAGATGCTGCCTGAACTGCTGTGCTCTTCCAGCACCACTAATCCAGAAGCTGAAATATAACGTCATTTTGATTTGATTTGTTATTGTAACTCAAATCGAACTGACATTATGTTTCATCTGAGAGGTTTTGACAAGAAGAATAAAAAAAATCTACTTAAAAGCAGAATTTGGAAGTGCAGAGGGATCTGGGTGTTCTAGTGCATGAATCACAAAAGGTTAGCTTGCACTCACAGCAGGAAGGCTGATGAGATGCTGTCCTTTATTACAAGATGAATTGAACATGTAAGTAAGAACATGACTCATCTTCAATTCTGAAGAGGAGCCTTACCAGAATCAAAATTATCACGCTGTGTTTTTCTCTCTCCACAGATGCGGCCAGATCTACTCCAGTATTTTTTTGTTTTCGATTTAAGTTTCCAGCATCCGCAGTATGTTACTCTTGGTGTAAAAGGACAGCTGTCATGCATCAGTTAGACACAACGTCCTGAATACTGGTGTGCAGGTTTGGTCTCCTTGTACAAGGAAGGACTTAAATGCCATTGGAGGAAGATCAGACAAGGTTTAGAACATAGAACATAGAACAATACAGTGCAGAACAGGCCCTTCGGCCCTTGATGTTGCACCGACCTGTGAACTATTCTCAGCTCGTTCCCCAACACTAACCCATCACCATCCATGTGCTTATCCAAGGATTTTTAAATCTCCCTAATGTGGCTGAGTTGACTACATTAGCAGGTAGGGCATTCCACACCCTTACCACTCTCTGTGTAAAGAACCTGCCTCTGACATCTGTCTTAAATCTATCGCCCCTCAATTTCTGGTTATGCCCCCTCGTACACGCTGACGTCATCATCCTAGGAAAAAGACTTTCACTGTCTCCCCTATCTAATCTTCTGGTCATCTTGTATGTCTCTATCAAATCCCCTCTTAGCCTTCTCTACAATGAGAACAGACCCAAGTCTCTCAGCCTTTCCTCATAACACATTCCCTCCAGACCAGGCGACACCCTGGTAAATCTCCTCTGCACCTTTTCCAATGCTTCCACATCCTTCCTGAAATAGTGCATCACCTCACATTTAGCTGCATTGAACTCCACTTGCCACCTCTCAGCCCAATTCTGCAGTTTATCCAAGTCTCCCTGCAACCTGTAACACACTGTCCACTACTCCATTCACTTTAGTGGCATTTGCAAACTTACTAACCCATCCACCTATGCCTGTGTCTAAGTCATTTATAAAAATTACAAACAGCAGTGGTCCCAAAACAGATCCTTGTGGCACACCACTAGTAACCGGACTCCAGACTGAATATTTTCCATCAACCACCACTCGCTGCCTTCTTTCAGAAAGCCAGTTTGTAATCCAAACTGCTAAATCACCCTCAATCCCATGCCTCTGCATTTACTCCAACAGCCTACCATGTGGAACCTTATCAAAGCCTTTACTGAAGTCCATGTACACCACATCACCTGCCCTACCCTCATCTACATGCTTGGTCACCTTCTCAAAAAACTCAATGAGGTTTGTGAGACATGACCTGCCCTTGACGAAACCATGTTGACTATCTGAAATCAAATGGTTGCTTGCTAGATGATTATAAATCTTATCTCTTATAATCCTTTCCAAAACCTTTCCTACAACAGAAGTAAAGCTTACAATTGGTATTTGGGATGAATGTCGTATGAGGAATGTTTGGATAGGCTGGGATTTCTACTGTAGTTCAGAAGGCCGAAGGTGATTTGATTGACACTTATAAGATCCTGAATGGATTTGACAAGGTGGAGATGGAAAGGACTCTTATGGATAAGTCCAAATCTGGGGAGCACTCCTTTAAAGTCAGGGATGGTCCTTTTCAGACAGAAATGAGGGGAAACCTTTTCTCCTGGACTGCTGTGTGACTTTAAAACTCTTTGTCTCGGAAGATGGGGGTCACTGAGTATTTTTTAAGGAGGAGATAAGTAAATTTTTTCACGGCAAAGGAATCAAAGATGATCGGGATATTTGGGAATGTGGAATTCGGAACACAAATCGATGAACCAATGATCTTATTGAACAGCAGAGCAGGCTTAAAGGGCTGGGGCCTACTCCAGTTCCTAATTTGTTTTTATTCATTCATGGGATGATGGTGTTACTGGCTGGGTCAGTATTTATTGCCCATCCCTTATTACAGTTAATAGTCAACCACATTGCTGTGGGTCTAGAGTAACATGTAGGCCAGACCAGGTAAGGATGGCAGATTCCTTCCCTATACCACATGGGGTTTTCTGACCATTGACAGTGGCCTCGTGGTCGTCATTAACTGTTAAAACCCCAGATTTTTATTGAAGTCAAATTCCACCATCGGCTGAGGTTGGTTTTGAACCTGAGTCCCCAAAACATTCCCTGGGTCTCTGGGTCGAGAAACCCGAGACTTCCTGTTTCTCAGCACCGTGGAGGCCAGGGGATTGACAGTTTGGGCTTGCTCTACTCTCAGGGGTCTGGGCCCATAGCCATTGCCACGCTCCTCGCCATGCCGTCACCACTGCACTCTCTCTCCACAACTCCAGAAGGTAAGCTAAATAAAGACGAGAAGTAGAGAGAAGAGAATAAAAGAGGATAACAAAGGGCCTGGAGTGGATGGACCACCTTGAACAGCTAGCTCGCTCTCCCTTCTCCTCTGCCAGGTCCCTCTCTCTCACACTGCTGCTGCCTTAGAAAAAAGAGAAATGGCCGTGCTAAATTGCCCATAGTCTCCAGGGATGTGGGTTAGTCATAATAAATGCAGAGTCACAGGGGGGAGAGCGTGGGTTTTGGGTGTTGATGCTTTTTAGCGGGTTTGATTGGATTAGATTACGTACAGTGTGGAAGCAGGCCCTTCGGCCCAACAAATCCGCACCGACCCTCTGAACAGCAACCCACACAAACCCATTCCCCTACATTTACCCCTTTACCTAACACTATGGGCAATTTAGTCTGGCCAATTCACCTGACCTGCACATTTTTGGACTATGGGACTTAGGTTGGTATCAGAATGGCCACTGATACCAAAGAACTTGCAATCAGCTCATGTTGTGTGGTAGCTGGGGGTGGGGTGGTGGGGGGAGCTCCTTAAACAGCAGTCTGCATGCTGTGATTTCAATGTGCTCCTCCAAAGCTGCAATCTTGCACAACTCATGTGTGGGGTGTGGCCACCTGGGGTGTGTAAGGCATGAGGAGAGGTGTAGTAGAGTGTGTGAGGGATTGGAGAGGTGTACAGGGTTGTGTAAGGCATTAGAAGAGGTGTAGTGCTGTGTGTAAGGGATTGAGGAGATGTATGGGGTGTGTAAGGCATTAGGAGAGGTGTACTGGTTGTGTAAGGGATTGGGAGGTATACAGGGCTGTGTAGGGGATAAGGGGATGTGCAGAGGGGTGTGTAAGGGAATGAGGAGGTGTAGTGGGGTGAGTAAATGAGTAGGGGAGCCCTTGAGCTGTGATTGGGGGAGGCATAGTGGGTGTGTAAGGGATTATGGGAC
>NC_057712.1:126667680-126670632 GCF_004010195.1 Chiloscyllium plagiosum
GGTGGGGTGTGTAATTGATTAAGGGGTGGTGTAGTGGGGTGTGTAATTAATTAAGGGGAAGTGTAGTGGGGTGTGTAAAGGATTAGGGGAGATGTAGTGTGGGGGAGACATAAATTGGGAGGTTTTTAATTATCCAACCTTGCCTGGTAACTATAAATGTAGCCGGAGTAGGACCCTCTGCACTTTCCAATGCTAACCATTTATTTGGAGTGCCCCAGGTGCAGGGGAATTATCCATTGGAATCTGCAATTTTCTGGCAAATTCCCAGATACCGTATTCTGCAGGATCTTGGTGAACAACTCCAATCTACAATCTCGCTGTTAACATCCAGACCAATGTACGATGCATTCAAGATGCAATTCTCCACATCCGATTTCTCAATTAGCTGCAGGTTGTTCCATTGTTCCAAACTAATACGGCATTTGCAATGTGGCGACATAGGAATTGTTAGACACAGAAAGACCAAGGGTGGTCTAATTCATCACCTACTATCCTGGCTATCACACCACACACCAGCGAAAGAGTGAGCTACTCGTTGTAACCAAATGTATAAAAAGGAAAAGCATAGACCAAAGTGAACATAAGAGATAGAGGCTGGCGAAATGATAATGAGGAACCAGGAATCGGCAGTGAAATTGAATAAATATTCTCCATTAGTCTCCGCAGTAGAGGATATTGATAATGTTCCAAAAATTCTAAATAGTCCAGGGTCAGAAGGGGCAGAGGAAGTCCATAAAAATGGAATAACTGGGCGACGGAGGAGGCCATTCAGCCCCTCAAAGCCTCCTCTGCCATTCAATACTATTCCGGCTGATCTTATCTTTGCCTCTGCTCCATTCTCCTTTTCACTCTCCATAACCCTTCAACCTGTTAATAATTAAAAATCTCATCTCTCTCCTCCTTCAATTTATTCAATACCCCTGCATCCAACACACTCTTAGGTTAGTGAATTCCACAGATTCATGACTCGTTGAGAGAAGTCGTTTCTCTTAATTTCTTTTTAAACCTGCCTCTCTGAACCCTAAAAGGATAACCGCTCATTCTGGCTTGTCCCACAAGGTGAAACATCATTCTATGTTGCCTTTGTACATTCCCTTTAGCATCTTCCATGCCTCAATTAAATCTTTCATCCTTCCAAACTCAGTGCGTGTAGGCCTAAACTTGTAACTTATCAGAGACTGACGTCAGAATTCATAGAATCTCTCCACTGCAATCAGAGGCCATTCAGCCCATCAGATCTGCACCAACCCGCCAAAGATCATCAACAGCCAAACCTACTCCTCCATTTCCCATGGCCAATCCACCTAACCTGTGGACTGTGGGCAGAAACCCACACAGACATGAGAGAATACGCAAGCACCTCACAGACAGTCTCCCGAGGGTGGAATCGAACCCGGGTTCCAGGCGCTGTGAGGCAGAAGTGCTAACCACTGAGCAACCAGCTACAAATTCCCAGCTACAACTGCGGAGCTCAGTAGGAACATTAAAAAACAAACACAAACAGGGTGGCAAACCTTGGGGATCTGATGCCTGTATTCCCACTGAGTACACACATTCACATCAAACACTTAGATGTCCCTCGGTGTGCATTTAAAAGCTTGGGCGTTTCTTTATAGCGTGTGTGCCACACATCCTTAATTACTGAATTGTTTGTTTAGAAAAGATATACATGTGCATTTATGTTTCCTGTTTTTTTTTGAGTACATAAGATGTTTCCAATTGAAGTCAGTGAATCGGGGGTGAGTCAGCAATTTACATTTAGTTAGTTCCAGTGATATGAGACCCATATTTTGTGGTACTATCATCTCTTGCTCAGAAGGTTGGGAATTGAAGAACAGGAGTTATACTTTGGGAATTTGAATCATGGAACTATAAGATAATGTTGTGCCACCTTTCAGATTAGACATTAAAATGAGATTCAAATCAGGATTATAGCAGGAGATCCATTTTCACTTTGTTCAACTGCAACAGATTAAAAGATGGTCCATGAATTTGAAATCGTGTCAACTGTGTTAAACTAGGTTGATACTCGGCAGTTTTGGTTGTTTTATCTGACTGTATCTGGATGGATATATGAATAGGAAGTGTTTAGAGAGATGTGGGCCAAATGCTGGCAAATGGGAGCAGATTAATTCACGATATGAACGAGTTGGACCAAAGAGTCTTTTCCGTGCTGTATGACTCTATGACTCTCGGTGACTTGTGGCATGTTTAGGGGAACATTGTGATGTCGTTCCTTGTGAGATGAGCAAGTTTGGGCAAGGATGGCAGAATAGCAGAGGGATCCCTGCCTGAGCAGAGGGGAGATTTCTCACCCAAACTTCGATACTTTATCCAAGTCTCACTGGGAAGAGCAGACAGCAAGGGAATTCCATCGGGAACATTGAAAACTGGCAGTGAAAAGACATCGCAACTAATCGCATTGTACAAGCAAATAGGGACAGATGTTCATCTTTGTTGCATGGATGCAAACTGCAATGGCCAATCACGTGGCCCATGTAGCATCTACCATCTATTCCCCTGAAATCAGTTGATTGACAATCTTTTATCATTTAAAAAGTTGGGTCATCAGTAGGTTACTACACGGTCAGAGAGGGTAAAAATGATGCCTTGTAACATCTGGGGTGGGTACCAGGGAATGGGGATAAACAGATGCCCTCCATCAGGGTATGTCTTTCCACTCTGAGACCATCAATCCCAATACACACTGATCCTCCAAGTCTCTCATTCAGTGGCGACTGGTATGGGTGGGCTTAACCTAAGGGTGACCACATTTCAGGCATGGGGAAGGGTTAGGAGAAAGTGAGGACTGCAGATGCTGGAGGTCAGAGTCGAGAGGGTGGTGCTGGAAAAGCACAGCAGGTCAGGCAGCAACCGAAGAGCAGGAGAGTCGATGTTTCAGACATAAGCCCTTCATCAGGAATGTGGTTTGTGAGCCGAGGAGCTGAGAGA
>NC_057712.1:126670674-126681433 GCF_004010195.1 Chiloscyllium plagiosum
TTGTCACAGAGGGAATGGTCTCTCTGAAACACTGACAGGGGTGGGGAGGGAAATATATCCCTAGTGCTGGGGTCTGTTTGTAGGTGGGGGAAGTGGTGGAAGATGATGCAATGTATCCAGAGTTCATTGGGGTGGAAGGCGTGGATCGGGGGGTTCTGTCCTTGTTGCGGTTGGAGGGGTGGGGTTCAAGGGCAGAGGTGTGGAAGGTGGAGGAGATGTGCTGGAGGGCATCATCACCCACATGGGAGGGGAAATTGCAATGTTTGAAGAAGGAGGCTATCTGGAATTTTCTATGGTGGAATTGGTCATCCTGGGAGCAGATGCGGCAGAGGCAGAGGTATAGGGAATAAGGGGATAGGTTGAGAAGGAGAGTAATGGTGACCTGAGGTATGAATTTGGGGAAAAGGTCAGAGTACGGTCACGGTAGGGGAAAATGGGAAAGGTAACCGCAGGACTGTGGGAGGAGCTCAAAGGTATGACAGGTCTATAGCACATTCAGGTGAATGAGAAAGCTGTGGGTAAGCTCTGAGTATGAGTTGAGGTCAGTACAGCAGAACTAAGAGTGTATACCTCCTTGTATTATGATTGTAGGTATGGAATGAGCTGCCAGAGGAAGTGGTGGAGGCTGGTACAATTACAACATTTAAAAGACATCTGGATGGGTATATGAATGGGAAGGGTTTAGTGCTAATGCTAGTTTGGGTTGGGATATGTGGTTGACATGGGTGAGTTGGACCGAAGGGTCTGTTTCTGTGCTGTACATCTCTATGAATGATGGCCCAAATTCAACGTAAAACATTGATGGCATTTCCATTAATCTGGCAGGAATGTCTAATTTTCCCAGGCTGTGGGATTGGTAACTTAAAGAAAGTTGAACAAAAAGACGACTCAGGCCAGTCTAACAGAGTCCGAGGGGCTCACCCAGTCACGCGGCTGGGTTCTGCCAGTCTCCGCTCTCCCATCGGCTGGTAAGAGTGAAGTCCAGCTGCTGTTTGAGCTTTGGGGATGGAGATGTTCAGTCATCAGTGGACTGACACATTGAAAGGAAGCTTTCAGACAAACTGCTGGAATTCCAGATATCCCCGAGTCCAGTGAGCGCCAAAAAGAATGCGGCCTTAGATATTTCACACTGTGTCACCAGGACCGAACCCTTACATCTATTTGAACAGACACATCATGGATGAATGGAGGGGCTGAATGTTTGTGCACTTCAATAAATAAAAGCAGAGGCCATTTTTCTCTGCCACTTACCAAAGATGACAGCTGAACCGACATATTGGCGGTGTTGGATGGAGGGGAGAGGGATGTGAAGATTGACCAGAAACCTCATATTATTACTTTTGCGAAAGCCTTGTGTACCATTGAGTTAGTGCCATGACTGTGGGAGGAAGTCAATAAGTGAATTCAATGGCCATTTGAGGGTATTGATTGATGGGGGATGGGGGGCAGTGGGGGTTGGTGGGGAAGAGGAGCAGGCGACATCGCTGGACTTAATGGGGCAAAGGGAGTAAAGCAGAGGCGTTCCTCCTTGCCTGCCTAGCAAATTGGCCCCTCTGTTGCCGTAGGTGGGGGAGGCATTAAATTCCACCCACAATTCCCTTTTTTCTCCGTTCACTCTGATTCGTTGAGTGCCTGGAAATCTGTTGATCTCCGCCTTCAATATACTCTGCACGTGACCAATTCCCAACCCTCTGGCATAGAGACTGCCAATGATTCATAACCATCTGAGTGGTCCCCATCTGCTCCCCATCTCAGGCTTCAGTCCTCATCCTGGGGAAAAGGCATATTGCAGGCGAGGGAAATACTTCAGTCCAGAAAAGCTTGTTTTTGGAGAGTTGAAGTCCCACATTAGGAGAGTATGGGTGTAGTTTTTAGCCCCAGGCTGGAATCTTATCAAAGGACCTCGATCTCCCAAAATACACTGCAGATAACCTAGTCATAGTGTTCAAATTGAGCATACTGTCTATCAGCCTCTTCCATCTCCCTTCCTCTGCCAATATCTGTCTCATCTTCAATCCCCTTCTCCCTTATCTAATTTCCTTTTGTATGTATTACAACATGGGGTAAACCCCCTTGCTAATTTAAAGGATTATCTCAGAAGTCACTAATATCAGTAAAATTAACAACTTTATTCTTTAAGTCTAACAGACAATATTAACTAACAACTATTTATAACTCCTTTTGCTTATACCTATCTTTTACCTATCTACTATCTACAGTACTAGTCCAATAAAAATCCTGATTATGATTTACAAAAATAAATCACATTTCAAAACCAATCAGCTTTACTGAATCTCCTTTGTAGATTCTCTCTAGGTCGGTTTCTAAGTTCTGCTGTGCAAACTTCTTCCACAGACAGGTATCTCCCAGAGCGCTCTTAAACTAGCAGCCTACATCTGTTGGTGTTTTGGCAGTTGTCTCTTAACTGTTCAAAATGTCCAGTCTTATACCCCAAAACATCAGATCGTGTCATTGGTTTTAATATTCTCAAAATACTAAATTTAAACTTGATTGGAGTTTGGTATCTTGGGGCATAATTTAAACTGATCGGCTGAATTTGAACTTGTTTTTGTCTCATGGCAACCCATCTACTGCTAGATGTTTCAACCAAGTGTTACATTGTTACCTTGTTCAGAACACTTTGTGCTGTGTCAGGCAGGTCTTGCTAGCCTTTCAACTCTGTAAAAGGTACAAGACCTCTTACAGCTTCATAACAAATGCAAAGCAAAACAAAGAACATCAGATGTTGGATATCCGAAACCAAAAACAGAAACTACTGCGGAAACACAGCAGTTCTGGTAGTATCTGTGGAGACAGAAACTGAGGCCAGTGCTTCCTGATCAAAACAATTCTGAGGAAGGGTCGCTGGATTCAAAACTCCGTTTCGCTTCATGTCACTTTACAATTACTCAAAAGCCAGGAAAAATTCCTTCCTCAAATTTGCAAGGTTGGTTTAAACCCTTGGTTCCCAGATAACGAAGCCTTTTCCTGGTCACCACAAACAACAGAAACCCGAGGTTTCCTCAGCTTTGTATAACTAATGCAGATTTCCAATCAAAGCCTCCTGCTCTGGACATTTCACAAATAATACGATTTAACTGAGGTAATTTTTTCTTCTAACTGTTCTAAGCAACCGCTTTTTGAGGAAGACCTACATTCACGGCTGAGATATATTCCAGGCTGGGATAGCTTTTTTTAACTCAGTAAATGGTTCAACGGGTGTGGGAATAAGGCAGGAAAGTAGAGTTGATGATGATGAGATCAACCAGGATCTCACTGAATGGCATACCTCTGCTCCAACACTGGGGAGACAGGACGTCAATTTGCGGAATGTTTCATGGAACATCTCTGTTCCGCATGCATCAAACAACCCAACCGTCCTGTGGTGAACCATTTCAACTCTCCCTTCCACTCTGCCAAGGATATGCGAGTCCTGAGCCTCCTCCACCACCAAATCCAAGACACCAACTGGAGGAAGAACGCCTTGGGACCTTTCAACCACACCGCCTCAATATCTATCCCACCCCCAACCCCACGCTCCTATTTATCTCTCAGCCTCCTTCCCGCCCCCTCCTGACATTCTTGATGAAGGGCTCACCGAAACGTCGATTCTCCTGCTCCTCAGATGCTGCCTGACCTGCTGGGCTCTTCCAGCATCACACTTCTTGACTCTGAATCTTCAGCATTTGCAGTCCCCACTTTCTCCAATGTCTTCTGGTCTTTACTACTTGTTCCTACTTCCTTGGATCAGAGGACAAATTGCATCAGTGAGACCTCAGTGCTCATTTAGTTGTGGGCACCTTGCAAAGTTATATATTAAGCTTGGAGGAGGAGCGATAGATTCACAAAGTTGACACAGGGAGTATGGAGAAAGTGCCAAAACTGGCTTTCAGTCCAGTCTGAATATTTGCGGCATGACCTTATGGGGCGTGTAGAGCTGTAAAAGGATTTTGTGAAATTACTTCCTTTGGTGTTGGAAACCAGGGAGCATTATCGTCAACTGAGATCTAGCCCGGTCAGTGTGACCCTATGAAGATCGCCTTCTGAGAAAAAGTAATGTAAACCTAAAGCTTTGGAAGCCCGCACAAGCCACAATTGGGATCTCCAAGTTGAATTTTTATTTGGAGAGGGTATCAAGGGACTGTGGACAAAAGTTGGGTGGGTAGTGCTATGGTAGAGGTCAACGATAATACAACTGAATGGTGGGCGAGTCTTGTGGGGCTGAATGGCCTTCTCCTTTTCACTTGATTACATATAAAATTTTACCTGCTAGAGCAATGCAAAGAATGCATAGCACCAGAGGGAAGCCTGCAATGCTAGAGGTACCATTCCTGATTAAAGCATTAAAATAAAGGCTGGCCTGGCCTTTCAGATGTATATTGCAGATCTCAAAGAAAAAGAAACAGGGAGCTCTCTGGTGTCCCAACTAAGGATGTTGCTAGGGTTAGAGGGTTTGAGGTATCGAGAGATGCTGAACACACTATTTTCCCTGGAGCATCAGACCCTGAGGGGTGACCACATAAAGGTTAGTAAAATCATGAGGGGGCATGGATAGGGTGAATAGCCAAGGTCTCTTCCCTCGGGCAGGGGAATCCAGGGCATATGTTTAAGGTGAGAGGGGAAACATTTTAAAAGGGAGCTAAGGGTCAACGTTTTCACGCAGAGGGTGGTGTGTGCATGGAATGAGTTGCCAGAGGGAGTGCTGGAGGCTGGTACAATTGCAACATTTAAAAGGCACCTGGATGGGTATATAAATAAGAAGGCTTTAGAGGGATGTGGGCCAAGTGTTTGCAAATGGCACTAGATTGGGTTGGGATATGTGGTCGGCATAGATGAGTGTGGACTGATGGGTCTGTTTCCGTGCTGTACATCTTAATGACTCTATAATGCTTCATCAGAAAGCACTGACAAAAATAAAACAGATCAGCTGTCCACGCCTTATATAGCTGGCCTTGAGATCTTTCTGGAATGGACAGGTTGTGTTAGCCTGATCCGAGTTGCGAAAGACATTTTATGATGTTTTGGATAATATGATTAAGTGCTGCATTAATGACTGTGATATTCCAGGATGTGGTTCCTACTCATCACTGCACTCATTAGCCAGAGATGAAAGCTTCAGATTGCTTCCCAAAGGGCAAGAATTGTCAGGACGGTTTTGTGTAATGTTTGTACTGAGCAGCACTGTCAGGTAATGGCACATAATTCAAGCAGCATCTTGTATGGAGAAGGAGTGAGGCAGCTAGGTGTGACATCCTTCACTTTTAAAAAAAAAATCAGCCAAAGGCATTCTGAATCAGAACTGCACGTGCTGTCAAAAATGGATTTGTATCTGATTTCTTTCTGCTGGTATAAATCTCTGTGGCAGTCTCTAGTGGACTCAATGCCCGATGCAATTTTCAAAACACTGCTACCTCCTTTCATACTAAGTAAGAAGCTTTGCATTTCTCAATCGCTTGTTTCCAAAAGTGCACTTCTGCTGAACCTAAACCCAATGTAACATAATCACTTCAATTATGCTTTCTCCTGAGTAGTAAGTTGTCTAGTATTGGGCGTTGGCTCAATTGATTCACATTCTTCATTCAAGATCTCGAGTCCGAGCTAAATTCAATGTGTACGGCTGATTTTTACCCTGCTCTGCGGAATGGTGCACCTCATCTGATGATTTGCGAATGCCACTTAGCAGTGATTCTTTTTTGCAAATCATTATAACTGGCTTTAACACCCACGTTTAAATGCATCCCCAGAACAGCACCTCTGGCAGTGCAGCATTTCCCTCAGTACCGTACTGGGAGTGTCAGATTGGATTCTGGCCTGAGACATCTGGGACTTAGAGTTGTAGAGATGTACAGCACGGAAACAGACCCTTCGTCCACGCTGATCAGATGTCTCGACTTAATCCAATCCCATTTGCCAGCACCCGGCCCATATCCCTCCAGACCCTTCCTATTCATATACCCATCCAAATCCTTTTAAATGCTGTAATTGTACCAGCCTCTACCACTTCCTCTGGCAACTCATTCCATACACATACCACCCTCTGCATGAAAACGTTTCCCCTTAGGTCTCTTTTAAATCTTTCCCCTCTCACCTTAAACCTATGCCCTCTAGCTATGGGCTCCCTTAACCTGGGGGAAAGACTTTGTCTATTTACCCTATCCATGCTCCTCATGATTTTGTAAACCTCTATAAGGTCACCGCTCAGCCTCCGACGCTCCAGGGAAAACAGCCCCAGCCTGTTCAGCCTCTCCCTATAGCTCAAACCCTCCAACTCTGGCAACATCCTTGTAAATCTTTTCTGAACCCTTTCAAGTTTAACATCATGTTTCCTACCCCAGGGAGACCAGAGCTGAATGCAGCATTCCAACAGTGGCCTAACCAATTACCTGTACAGCGGCAACATGACCTCCCAACACCTATACTGAGTGCTCTGACCAATAAAGGAAAGCATACCAAACGCCTTCTTCACTATCCTATCTACCTGTGATTCCACTTTCAAGGAGCTATGAACCTGCACGCCAAGGTCTCTTTGTTCAGCAACAGACCCCACCCACTTTCTCAATGTCTCCTTTTGATCTAGAGCTAAGAGTGCTGTCACTGAACTGGGACAGACAGCTAAGGAGAGGGAGAAAAGGGGTAAAACAGGAGCAAAGGATTCAAAGATATAGAGCAAAAGGGAACAAAGTAATCAGAAAACAAAGGGTAAATGAAACAATATGAAAGCTATAGAGGTGACAATTACATACCCTTCATCCACTCTGACCAGATATCTCAAATTAATCTGATCCCATTTGCCAGCACTTGGCTCATATCCCTCCAAACCCTTCCTATTCATATACCCATCCAGATGCCTTTTAAATGTTGTAGTTGTACCAGCCTCCACTACTTCCTCTGGCAGCTCATTCCATACACGCACCTGAAAGAGGAGGAAAAGAGAAAGACAGGCATTTACAAAATGGTAGACTCAAAAAGACAGAACAATGGGGTAAAAACAATGACTGCAGATGCTAGAAACCAGATTCTGGATTAGTGGTGCTGGAAGAGCACAGCAGTTCAGGCAGCATCCGAGGAGCAGCAGAATAATGTCAGCAAGGATTCTGAAAAAGGCAGAGTCAGTTGGCAGTAAAGGTTGGCCAAGGGTCGAATCAGTTTTACCTGAATATTAAATTGGAAAAACATCTCTCTCTTTTACGCCAAGTGTCCAAGGAGTCCTGAAGCATCAGGAGTTGTGCAATGGACAGCAGTCATGACTCCAAATCTGGTGTTAGTGACTTCAAGTTTCACTCCGTGGAGCAGACTGGCTGTCCAGTCCAGCCCAGTCCAGTTCAGCCCAGCCCAGTCCAGTCCAGTTCAGCCCAGCCCAGTCCAGTCCAGTTCAGCCCAGTCCAGCCCAGTCCAGTCCGGTCCAATCCAGTCCAGTCCAGTCCAATCCAGTCCAGCCCAGTCCGGTCCAATCCAGTCCAATCCAGCCCAGTCCAATCCAGTCCAGCCCAGCCCAGTCCAGCCCAATCCAGTGCAGCCCAGTCCACTCCAGTCCGGTGGGTGTGCTGCACTGTCCGAGGGGCTGATGTTTGAAACTAAGAACCCATCAGCTCTCTCAGTTGGTTGCAAAAGATCCTTTGGCATCTTTCTTTTTAAAAGGAGATGAGCATGTATGCCCACCTGGTCAGTCCACCTCAGCAAGACACATTATTTGGTCATTGGTTAACAGGGGGCTTGCTCGCACCAATTTTGTTGTCACGTTTCTTACTTTCCGACTGTGGTTACACTGCAGAAAACTGTGGGTGCCTTGTGATGCTCAGAGATCCCAAAGGGTAAATCCCGTCCTCTTTCCCCCAAGTAGCACGGATGGCTGACGTCTCCAGTGCCAACTCTGCCAACAGGCCTTTGGCACCTCAGCACCATTTCATTGGTTGCAGGTCAGGGGCCAAAATCGCAGGCACTTCTCGGCTGGCTTTTAATGCCAAAATGTCATTCCCAGTCAAAAGGTCAACTGCTTGTTTCAAGGCTGGGTCTGCCAGTGAGGCTTTGCCAGTGGAACACCTCTTGCTTTGGAGTGCTCAGGGCATAGAGCCAATATTAGATTTCTTTACCATGTTGTAACTTTGTAGTGTAGCACCGAGGGAGGAGAGTGGAGTGAGTGCATGTTAGCTACAAACACTTTTTATGTGCATAGCTAATAGCATCTGGCACCACCCATAGGACAAAGTGCCCTGAGAATGCATTGACGGAAGTATACAGTCGCAGACTGTGTGCCATACATACCCAAATAATAGCAGGCATCGCAAATGTAATCTGTTATAGGTAGGTAAAAAATATGTGAGCTTTGGGAAAAAATATCTGGGCACTGCTATGATTGGCCCACCATTGAAGGGTGAAGGAGAGATACATTCATGTTAACTGCCTTAACTCTTTCCCCAGTTTGAAGGCCAATTGCTTGGCTCGATATCGGTGTTTTGCTCTAAATTCCTGCAGTTCCATCTCAACTGAAGTATCCCTGGGAGGGTGAGACATAGCATCTAGCAGCGGTATCTCCTGGACTGAGACTGATCAAACATCAGCTTTGCTGATCAGGCACCCACTCTGGCCCCACTGGCAGCACTGTGGGTCAGAAAGGAGCAGGAGCTCTCCCCCCTCCACCTGGCAGAACTAGCTCTGTCTGTTCACTTGCACCTTTCCTCCCTTTCACACTCAACAGAAGAAACAAAATGCTGCAGCTGCCGGAAATCTGAAATGAAATGGAACAGAAACATGCTGGAAATGGTCAGCAAATGACTCTGACACTGTTTGACCTGCTGAGTTTGCCCAGCACCTTCTACTTAACGTAGCAATCCAAATGTGATGACCAAAGTCCGTCTCAAACTTCAGCGTTAGGACATCTCAGCTGCTACCTCAAGTTGTTATCTGAGCCTTCACCACAAGAGGGCAATCTAGGGCTTTTTTGATCTTTCATTGGATATGGACATCGCTGGCTGCGTCTAGTTGCCCCTTGAGGGGGTGGCGATGAGTTGTCTCCTTGAACTGCTGCAGTCTGCCTGCTGTGTGTTGACCCAACAATGCCATTAGGGAGGGAATTCCAGGATCTTTACCCAATGACAGTGAAGGAACATTGATATATTTCCAAGTCAGGGTGGTGAGTGGTTTGGAGGGAAACGTGAAGGTGGTGGTGTTCCCATGTATCCATCCTTTGAGATGGAAGTGGCTGTGGGTTTGGAAGGAGCTGTCTAAGGTGCCTTGGTGGATTTCTGCAATGCATCTTGTAGACAGTCCACACCGCTGCTACTGAGTGTCGGTAGTAGAGGGAGTGGATGTTTGTTGACATAGTGTTAATGTAGCACTTTGTCCTGGATGATATTGTTGGAGCTGCAACCATCCAGGCAAGTGGGGAGTATTCCATCACACTCCCAACTTATAGATGGTGGATGGGTTTTGGGGAGTCAGGAGGTGAATAGCTCACCACACTATTTCTAGCCTCTGATCTGTTCTGGGAGCCACTGTATTTATATAACTGGTCCAGTTGAGTTTCTGATCAATGGTAAACCCCCAAGATGTTGATAGTGGGGATTCAGTGACAGAGGTGTTGTAGAATGTCATGAGACAATAAACGTGCGTAGTTGGAGCAGGATGAAGCACCATCCTGGATCTCTGGGACCATCCCATATTTGAGGATGTTGTCCAGTGTTCAGCCGAGTGGCTGCTGGATACATTTAGTGCCATGATTTTCATCCTTCATTCCCACGCAAGTACATTACTGCACTAAAGCACCAACCCTACTCCCCAGTCAAAGACAAGTCGACACCACCATTAAAACCCACATCCCCCTTCAACAACTCACAGTTAAATGTATACCTGCCGACAGCACACCCTCAATCACATGGGACAGCACGCTGGCTCAGTGGTTCACACTGCTGTCTCGTAGTGCCAGGGACACGGGTTTGATTCCTACCTCAGGTGACTGTCTGTGTGGAGTTTGCACATTCTCCCCGTGTCTGCGTGGGTTTGCTCCAGTTTACTCCCACAATCCAAAGATGTGCAGGTCAGGTGTACGGGTCTTGGTTGATTACTCTTCAGAAGGTTGGTATGGACTTGTTGGGCAGAAGGGCCTGTTTCCATACTGGAAGATCTACTGTAGGCAATCTAATAATCTAAAAACATACAACCACCCCCTTGTTTCTTATTGTTATCAATCTGTGTTACTGTTTCTTAATATATTTAACTCTATTATTGTTTATTATTGTTATTGGTCTGTTATTGTTTGATGCTGTGATCACTCTCTGATATTGGTATCGCTCCATTATTGGAGAAAGTGAGGACTGCAGATGCTCGAGACCAGATTTGAAAAGTGTGGTGCTGGAAAAGCGCAGCAGGCCAGGCAGCATCCGAGGAGCAGGAGAATCGACGTTTCGGGCATAAGCCCTTCTTCAGGAATGAGGCTGGTGTGCCAAGCTGGCTAAGATAAAAGGTGGGGGTGGGAGGGGCGCTGGGAATACGATAGGTGGAAGGAGGTGAGGGTGAGGGTGAAAGGCCGGAGAGGGGGTGGGGGCGGAGAGGTCGGGAAGAAGACTGCAGGTCAAGAGGGCGGTGCTGAATCCGGGGGTTGGGACTGTCCTGCCCCCCTTAGTCCAAGAACTCTCCACCTACATTCGGGACACCACCCACGCCCTCCACCTCCTCCATGATTTTCGCTTCCCCAGCCCCCAACACCTTATCTTCACCGTGGACATCCAGTCCCTATACACTTCCATCCCCCATCACGAAGGCC
>NC_057712.1:126682650-126684953 GCF_004010195.1 Chiloscyllium plagiosum
CAGTTCGCTTGGCACACCAGCCTCATTCCTGAAGAAGGGCTTATGCCTGAAACGTCGATTCTCCTACTCCTCGGATGCTGCCTGGCCTGCTGTGCTTTTCCAGCACCATACTTTTCAACATCGTTCTATTATTGTTTGTTATTGTTATCGATCTGTTATTCTTTGTTATTGTAATCATTCTGTGAGTGTTTTTGATATCATCTGGTACAGTTTGTTAATGTTTGTTATTGTGATCACTCTCTGATATTGATATCACTCCATTATCAGTTGTTACCATCATTACTCATTTAATAGTTAGTATTATTATTATCTTTATCACACTGCCATTGATTGCTCTGTATAATGGCTTGGAGCGACCACCTCCTTTTATTTGTTTACTTGGCTTTGCTCACTGCCTGTTTGTATGTCTGTTGGTCTTTCTCTCTCTCTCTCTCTCTGTCTCTCTGTCTTTGTCCCTGTTTCTGTGTCTGTCTGTCTGTCTGTCTCTCAGTCTCTGCAGTTGTAAGTTATTGCTCTCTGACTCCCTCTCTCTGCAACCTTTCGTTATTCCTGGTTCTATATGTATAATTTTTTAACATTCCTGCCTCTGTGTCGATAATTGTTTAGAATGCACTCTCACTGTCTTGAGTTACTCAGGATTTCACTTTCCTTCACTGTGTAATTGTTTGGCATTGATGACTATTTAACACAGAGTAATTGTTTGGTGTTACCATGACTCTCAGAGAACATTTTAACATTGTGCATTTTCAATGTCTATGTTATATTTTGATATTGCTCTGTCTGAGTAATTGTTTCATATTACACTTTGGGAAATGGTTTGCTATTGCTTGGTCTTTGGAATTACTTTGTTTTCTACTTGTGTCGTCGTTAGGTATTAGTCTATGTAAGTCTGGTATCACAGTGTGTAACATTTTGCTGTCGCACTCTCTGTATAAGTGTTTAGTATCGCTCTCTGGTTATTTCTTTCGCATTGCCTTGTTCTGTAGTTGCTTGATAATTGTTTGTTATTACTTTTACTGTGTAATTGTTTGGTGTTATCGCCCCTCTGTAATTGTTGCGCTTACTCTCCCAGTGTAATTTTGGTGTTAATCTCCCTGTGTAATTGTTTGCTGTTACTCTCCCTGTGTAATTGTTTGGAGTTACTCTCTTTGTGTAATGTTTTGGCGTTACTCTCCTTGTGTAACTGTTTAGTGTTACTCTCTCCATGTAAGTGTTTGCTGTTACTCTCCCTGTGTAATTATTTAGTGTTACTCTCCCTGTGTAAGTGTTTGATGTCACTCTCCCTGTTAATTGTTGGTATTACTCTCCCTGTGTAAGTGTTTGTTATTACTCCCCCTGTGTAATTGTTTAGTATTACTCTCCCTGTGTAATTGTTTGATGTCACTCTCCCTGTTAATTGCTTGTATTACTCTCCCTGTGTAAGTGTTTATTATTACTCTCCCTGTGTAATTGTTTAGTATTACTCTTGTTGTTAATTGTTTGATGTCACTCTCCCTGTTAATTGTTTGTATTACTCTCCCTGTGTAAGTATTTGTTATTACTCTCTCTCTGTGTAATGATTTAGTGTTACTCTCCCTGTGTAACTGTTTCTTATTACTTTCACTGTGTAAGTGTTTGTTATTACTCCCCCGTGTAAGTGTTTGTTATTACTCTCCCTGTGTAATTGTTTAGTGTTACTCTCCCTGTGTAATTGTTTAGTGTTACTCTCCCTGTGTAATGATTAAGTGTTATTCTCCCTGTGTAACTGTTTCTTATTACTCTCCCTGTGTAAGTGTTTGTTATTACTCTCCCTGTGTAATTGGTAATAGAGTCATAGACCTGTACAGCACAGAAGCAGACACTTTGGTCCAACCTACCCATGCTGACCAGATATCCTAACCTAATCTAGTCCTATTTGCCAGCACTTTGCCCATCTCTATCGAAACCCAACCAATTCATATACCTGTCCAAATGCCTTTTAATTGTTGTAATTGTATTAACCTCCACCAGTTCGTCTGGCATCTCAGTCCACACATGTACCACCTTGTGCATGAAACTGTTGCCCCCTGGGCCTTCTTTAGATTACACACCCTATGTAATTGTTTGTTATTACTCCTCCTGTTAATTAGTTGGTGTTGTTCTCCCTGAATAATTGTTTGTTATTACCTTCCCAGTCTAATTGCATTGCGTTTCTCTCCCTGCTGATTTTTGGCAATACTTTCCTTGTGTAATTGTTTGATATTACTCTCCCTGGCTAATTGTTTCTTATTCCTTTCCCTGTTAATAGTATTGTGTTACTCTCCCTGTGTAATTGTTTAGAGTTA
>NC_057712.1:126685453-126690034 GCF_004010195.1 Chiloscyllium plagiosum
GCTTTTCCAGCACTACATTCTCGATTCTGATCTCTATCTAGCATCTGCAGTCCTCACTTTCTCCCATTGTTCCCACTTTGTAATTCATTAATATTTCTCTCTCTGCATAATGTTTTGGTATTGCTCTGTCGAAGGAACTGTTTCATAATACTCTCCCTGTGTAATTGATTTGTATTGCTCAATTGGTGTAAACATTTGCATATAATTGTTTAGCATTGCTCAAACTGTGTAATTGATTTGTATAGTTTTGTGAGTAATTGCTTTGTATTTCTGTGAGTAATTGATTGAAATTGCTCCATGAGTAATTGCTCGCTATTTCGGTGATTAATTGATTGGTATTGCTCTGTGAGTAATTGATTGTTATTGTATTGTTGATAACTCATTGGTATTGCTCTGTGATTAATGGATTGGTATTGCTCTGTGGGTAATTCATTGGTACTGCGTTCTCTTTGTGTAATTGACTGGTATGGTTCTGTGCGTAATTGATTGGTATTGCTCTGTGGGTAATTAATTGGTATCACTCTGTGAGTAATTGATTGGTCATGCTCTATGAGTAATTGCTTGGTATTTCTTTGAGTAATTGATTCGTATTGCCCTGTGAGTAACTGATTGATATTTCTGTGGGTAATTGATGGGTATTGCTGTATGAGTAATTGATTGCTATTGCTTTGTGGGTAATTGGTTGGTATTGCTCTGTGAGTAATTGATTGGTATTGCTTTCGCTCTGCATAATTGACTGGAATTGCTCTGTGTGTAATTGGCATTGCTCTGAGGGTAAATAATTGCTAATGCTCTGTGGGTAATTGATTGGAATTGCTCTGTGGGTAATTGATTGGAATTGCTCTGTGGGTAATTGATTGGTATTGCTTCATGGGTAATTGATTGATATTGCTCTGTGAGTTATTGATTGGTATTGGACTGTGGGTAATTGATGGGTATTACCCTGTGAGTAATTAATTTCTATTTCTGTGAGTAATTGATTGGTGTTGCTTGCTTTCTCACTGTGTAATTGACTGGCATGGTTATGTGGGTAATTGATTGGTATCACTCTGTTGGTAATGGTTTGGTATTGCTCTGTGTGTAATTGACTGGTATTGCTCTATATGAGTCATTGATTCATATTGCTCCGTGTGTAATTGATTGGAATTGCTCTGTGGGTAATTGATTGGTATTACCCTGTGAGTAATTGATTGGTGTTGCTCTGTCAGTAATTATTTGATACTGCTTTCTCACTGTGTAATTGACTGGTATTGTTATGTGGGTAATTGATTGGTATTGCTCTGTTGGTAATGGTCTGGTATTGCTCTGTGTGTAATTGACCGGTATTGCTCTGTTTGTAACTGATTGGAATTGCTCTGTGGGTTATTGATTGGCATTGCTCTGTGAGTAATTGATTGTCATTGCTGTGGTTGGTTGATTGGTAATGCTCTGTGAGTAATTGATTGGCATTGCTCTATGGGCAATTGATTTGTATTGCCCTGTGGGTAGTTCATTGGTATTGCTCTGTGGATAATTGATTAGTATTGCTCTCTGTGTAACTGATTGGAATTGCTCTGTGAGTAATTGATTTGTATTGCTCTGTGGGTAATTGATTGATATTGCTTTATGAGTAATTGAAGTATTTTGCACAGTGAGTAATTCCTATTGCTTTGTGGGTGCTTGGTTGGTGATGAACTGTGAGTAATTGATTGGTATTGTGCTGTGAGTAATCATTTGACATTGCTTTCCCTCTGTGTAATTGACAGGTGTTGCTCAGTGAATAATTGATTGCTATTGCTCTGTGGATAATTGATTGCTATTACTCTGTGAGTAATTGATTGGTATTGCGCAGTGTGGACTTCATTGGTATTGCTCTGAGAATAATTGGTAATGTTCTGTGGTAATTGATTGGTATCGCTCTGTGGGTAATTGTTTGGTATTGCTCTGTGTGTAATTGATTTCTATTGCTCTGAGAGTAATTGATTCCTATTGCTCTGTGGATAATTGATTGGCATTACTCTGTGAGTAATTGATTGCTATTGCTCTGTGATTAAATGATTGGCATTACTCTGTGAGTAATTGATTGGTACTTCTTTATCTATATAATTGACTTGGATTGTTCTTTGTGTAATTGATTGGTATTGCTCTGAGAGTAATTGATTGGTATTGCTCTGTGTGTAATTGATTGGAATTGATCTGTGGGTAATTGGTTGGTATTGCTCTGTGAGTAATTGCTTTGTACTGCTTTCTCTCTATAATTCACTGGTATTCTTGTGTGTATAATTGATGGTATTGCTCTGTGAATAATTGATTGCTATTGCTCTGTGAGTAATTGATTGGTATTGGTCTGTGGATAATTGGTTGGTATTGCTCTGTGGGTGATTGGCTATTGTTCTGTGATTAATTGATTGGTATTGCTCTGCGAGTAATAGATTGGTTTTGCTTTTTCTCTGTGTAACTGACTGGGTTTGCTATGTGTGTAATAGATTGATATTGCCCTGTGGGTAATTCATTGGTATTACTCTGTGGGTAGTTCTTTGGTATTGCTCTGTGAGTAATTGATTGGTATTGCTCTGTGTGTAATTGATTGGTATTGCTCTGTGTGCAATTGATTGGTATTGCTCTGAGAGTAAATGATTGGTATTGCTTTGTGTGTAAATTGATTGCAATTGCTCTGAGGGTTATTGATTGGTATTACTCCTTGAGTAATTGATTGGCATTGTACAATGAGTAATTAATTTGTACTGCTCAATGGGTAATTGATTGGTATTGCTCTGTGATTAATTGATTGGTATTGCTGTGGGTAATTCATTCCTTTTGCTCTGTGAGTATTTGATTGGCATTGCTCTGTGGGTAATTCGTTGGTATTATGCTGTGAGTAATTGATTAGTATTGCTCTGCGAGTAATTGCTTGGTATTTATTTGAATAATTGATTGGCATTGCACTTATGAATAAATCATTGGTATTTCTGTGAGTAATGGGTATTGCTCGGTGAGAAATTGAATGGTATTGTTCGGTGAGTAATTGATTGGTATTGCTCTGTGTGTAATTGATTGGTTTTGCTCTGTGACTAGGTCATTGCATTACACTGGGATACACTTAACGTCAGAGGTCTGGATGGGGTAGAATTTGTAAGAAGCATCCAGGAGAGTTTTCTAGAGCAGTATGTCAATAGTCTGACGAGAGAAGGGGCCATATTAGAACTGGTACTGGGGAATGAGCCAGGACAGATGGTAGAAGTTACGGTTGGGGATTTCTTTGGGAACAGTGACCACAATTCTGTAAGTTTTAGAATACTCGTAGATAAAGAAGAGAGTGGTCCTAAGGGAAGAGTGCTAAACTGGGCCAAGACCAATTATATCAAAATTAGGCAGGAGCTCAGAAATGTGGATTGGACACAGCTATTTGAAGGGAAGTCCACATTTGAGATATGGGAGGCTTTCAAAGATAGGTTAAAGATAGTGCAGGATAGGCATGTCCAGTTGAAAGCAAAGGATAGGAAGGGCAAGATTCATGAGAAATTGTACGACTAGCCAAGAGGAAAAGGGAAGCATACATAAGGTCTAGCCAGCTAAGAACAGAATGGGCCCTGGAGGAATATCGGAAGAGTAGGACCAATCTTAAATGAGGAATCAAGTGGGCTAAAAGGGGTAATGAAATAGCTTTAGCGAGCAGAATTAAGGAGAATCCCAAAGCCTTTTATTCTTATGTAAGAAGCAAGCGGGTAACTAGAGAAAGGGTTGGTCCACGAAAGGATAACAAAGGAAGGCTGTGTGCCGAACCTGAGAGAATGGGTGTGATTCTGAATGATTACTTTACATCAGGGTTCACTGAGGAGAGGAACATGATGAATGTCGAGGTTAGAGATAGAAGTTTGATTAGCCTGGATCACGTTGACATATGTAGGGAAGATGTGTTGGGTGGGCTAGAGGTTATTAAGGTGGACAAATCCCCAGGACCGGATGGGATCTATCCCAGGTTGCTGAGGGAGGGGAGATAGGAAATAGCAGGGGCCCTGACAGATATCTTTGTGGCATCCTTAAATACAGGTGAGGTGCTGGAGGACTGGAAGGTTGCTCATGTTGTCCCCCTGTACAAGAAGGGATATTCCGGGTAACTACAGACCAGTGAGCCAGACGTCATTGGTGGGAAAGTTGCTGGGGAAGGTACTGAGGGATAGGATCTATTTATATTTAGAAAAGAATGGGCTTATCAGTGATAGGCAACATGGTTTGTGCTGGGAAGATCATGCCTTACCAACTTAATTGAGTTCTTTGAGGAAGTGACCAAGTTGATAGATGAAGGAAGGGCTGTTGATGTCATATACATGGACTTTAGTAAACGTTTGATAAGGTTCCCCTTGGTAGACTAATGGAGTAAGTGAAGTCACATGGTGTGCAGGATGTTCTAGCCAGGTGGATAAAGAGTTGGTTGAGCAACAGGAGACCGTAGTAGTTGAAGGGAGTTTCTTGAAGTGGAGAAAGGTGACCAGTGGTGTTCCACAGGGATCAGTGCTGAGGCCACTGTTGTTTGTAATATATATAAATAATCTGGAAGAAGGCACTGCTGGTATGATCAGCAAGTTTGCAGATGACATGAAG
>NC_057712.1:126690320-126697250 GCF_004010195.1 Chiloscyllium plagiosum
ATTGAGGTTTACAAAATCATGAAGGGTATAGACAGGGTGGATAGAGACAAGCTTTTTCCCAGGGTGAAGGATTCAATAACGAGAGGTCACGCTTTCAAGGTGAGAGGTGGAAAGTTTTTAAGGGGGATACACGCGGCAAGTACTTCACACAGAGGGTGGTGAGCGTTTGGAATGCATTACAATCAGAGGTGGTCGAAGCAGGCATGGTAGATTCATTTAAGATGTGTCTGGACAAATGCATGAGTAGGTGGGGAGCAGAGGGATATAGATGCTTAGGAATTGACTGACAGGTTTAGACAGTACATTTGCATCGGCTCAGGCCTGGAGGGCCGAAGGGCCTGTTCCTGGGCTGCAAATTGTCTTTGTTCTTTGTACTCTGAGATTGATTGATTGGTTTTACTCTGTGAGTAATTGATTAGTATTGCCCTGTGAATAATTGATTTGTATTTATGTGGGTAAGTGATTGGTATTGCTCTGTAAGTAGATAATTGGTACTGCTTTCTCTCTGTGTAATTAACTGGTATCATGCTGTGGGTAATTGATTGGCATTGCTCCGTGGGTAATTGATTGGCATTGCCCAGTAAGTAGCTCATTGTATTACTGTGTGAGTAATTGATTGGTATTGCTGCATGAGTATTTGATTGGCATTGCTCTGTGAGTAATTGATTAGTATTACTGCGTGAGTATTCGATTGGCATTGCTCTGTGAGTAATTGATTGGCATTGCTGCGTGAGTATTTGATTGGCATTGCTCTGTGAGTAATTGATTCGTATTACTGCATGAGTATTCGAGTGGCATTGCTCTGTGAGTAATTGATTGGTGTTGCTCTGTGAGTATTTGATTGGAAATGCTGCATGTGTAATTGGCATTGCTCTGTGAGTAATTGATTGTTTTTGCTCTGTGAGTGATTGCTTTGTACTGCTCTGTGAGTAGATAATTGGTACTGCTTTCTCTCTGTGTAATTGACTGGTATCACTCTGTGAGTAATTGATTGGTATCACTCTGTGGGTAATTGATTGGTATTGCTCTGTGGGTTATTGATTGGAATTGCTCAGTGGGTTATTGATTGGTGTTGCTCCATTGAGTAGTTGATTAGTATTGCTCTGTGGGTAGTTGATTAGTATTGTTCTGTGTGTAATTGATTGGTTTTGCTCTGTGTGTAATTGATTGGTATTGCTCTGTGTGTCATTGATTGGTTTTGCTCTGTGGGTAACTGATTAGTATTGCTCTGTGGGTAGTTCATTGTATTACTCTGTGTGTAATTGATTGGTATTGCTCTATGAGTATTTGATTGGCATTGCTCTGTGTATAATTGATTAGTATTGCCATGACAGTAATTGGCTGGTATTGTGCTGTAGTAATTGATTGGTATTGCTCTGTGGGTAATTGTTTGGTATTGCTCTGTGTGTAATTGATTGATATTTCTCTGTGATTAATTGATTGGTATTGCTCTGTGAGTAATTGAGTGGTATTGCTCTGTGTGTAATTGATTGGTATTGCTCTGACAGTAATTGATTGGTATTGCTCTGTGGATAATTGATTGGTATTACTCTGTGAGTAATTGATTTGTACTGCTTTCTCTTTCAAGAATTCGCTGGGATTGCTCTGTGGGTAATTGATTGGTATTGCTCTGCGGGTAGTTATTTGCTATTACTCTGTGAATAATTAGTTGGAATTGCTCTGTGATTAATTGATTAGTATTGCTCTGTGGGTAATTGATTGGTACTGCTTTCTCTCTGTGTAATTGACTGGGATTGCTGTGTGAGTAATTAGTTGGTATTGCTCTGTAGATAATTGATTGCTAGTAACCTGTGTGTAATTGATTGGTATTGCTCTGTGGGTAATTGATTGGTATTACTCCGTGGGTAATTGATTGTTACTGCTTTGTCTCTGTGTAATTGACTGTGGTTGCTCTGTGTGTAATTGATTCACATTGCTCTGTGTGTAATTGATTGCTATTGCTCTGTGAGTAATGAACTTGTTCTGCTCAGTGGGTAATTAATTGGTATTTGTCTGTGAGTAACTAATTGGTATTGCTCTGTGGGTATTTCATTGCTTTCACTCTGTGAGTATTTGATTGGCATTGCTCTGTAGGTAATTCATTGGTATTATGCTGTGAGTAATTGATTAGTACTGCTCTGTGAGTAACTGCTTGGTATTTATTTGAATAATTGATTGGTATTGCTCAATGAGTAAATAATTAATATTTCTGTGAGTAATTGATGGGTATTGCTCGGTGAGAAATTGATTGGTATTGATCAGTGAGTAATTGATTGGCTTTGTTCTGTGAGTAATTGATTGGTAATTAGATTAGATTTAGATTCCCTACAGTGTGGAAACAGGGTAATTGTTTGGTATTGCTCTGTGATTGATTAATTGGTACAGCTTTCTCTCTTTGTAATTGACTGGGAATGATCTATGTGTAATTGATTTGTATTACTCTGTGTGTAATTGATCGGTAATGCTCTGACGGTATTTGATTGGCATTGCTCTGTGAGTAATTGATTGGTATTGCTCTGTGAGTAATTGATTGGTATTGCTCTGTGAGTAATTGATTTGCATTTCTGTGGAGAAGTGATTGGTATTGCTCTGTGAGTAGATAATTGCTACTGCTTTCTCTCTTTGTAATTGATTGGTATTGCTCTGTGGGTAATTGATTGGAATTGCTCAGAGCGTTATTGATTGGTGTTGCTACATGAGTAGTTGATTGGTATTGCTCTGTGGGTAATTGTTTGGTATTGTTCTATCTGTAATTGATTGTTTTTGCTTTGTGGGTAATTGATTGGAATTGCTCGGTGGGTTATTAATTGGTGTTGCTCCATGAGAAGTTGATTGGTATTGCTCTGTGGGTAATTGACTGATATTGCTCTGTGGAGAAAGTGAGGTCTGCAGATGCTGGAGATCAGAGCTGAAAATGTGTTGCTGGAACAGGAAGGGCTGAAGAAGGGCTTATGCCCGAAACGTCGATTCTCCTGTTCCCTGGATGCTGCCTGACCTGCTGCGCTCTTCCAGCAACACATTTTCAGGTCTGATATTGCTCTGTGGCTAATTTATTGGGGTAAAAACAATGACTGCAGATGCTGGAAACCAGATTCTGGATCAGTGGTGCTGGAAGAGCACAGCAATTCAGGCAGCATGCTGCCTGAATTGCTGTGCTCTTCCAGCACCACTGATCCAGGCTAATTTATTGGTATTGCCCTGTGGGGAGTTCATTGTGTTACTCTGTGAGTAACTGATTGGTATTGCTGCGTGAGTATTTGATTGTCATTGCTCTGTGAGTATTTGATTGGTATTGCTCTGTGTGTAATTGATTGGTATTGCTCTGTGTGTAATTGATTGGTATAGCTCTATGTGTAATTCATTGGTTTTGCTCAGTGGCTTATTGATTGGTGTTGCTCCATTGAGTAGTTGATTGGTATTGCACTGTGGGTAGTTGATTAGTATTGTTCTGTGTGTAATTGATTGGTTTTGCTCTGTGGGTAATTGATTGGTGTTGCTCCATTGAGTAGTTGATTGGTATTGCTCTGTGGGTAGTTGATTAGTATTGTTCTGTGTGTAATTGATTGGTTTTGCTCTGTGGGTAATTGATTCATATTGCTCTGTGGGTAGTTCATTGTATTACTCTGTGAGTAATTGATTGGTATTGCTCTGTGAGTAATTGATTGGTATTGCCCTGTGAGTAATTGATTTGTATTTCTGTGAGTAATTGATTGGTATTGCTCTGTGTGTAATTGATTGGTATTGCTCTGTGTGTCATTGATTGGTTTTGCACTGTGGGTATCTGATTCATATTGCTCTGTGGGTAGTTCATTATATTACTCTGTGTGTAATTGATTGGTATTGCTCTGTGAGTATTTGATTGGCATTGCTCTTGTGTAATTGATTAGTATTGCTCTGACAGTAATTGGCTGGTATTGTGCTGTGGTAATTGATTGGTATTGCTCTGTGGGTAATTGTTTGGTATTGCTCTGTGTGTAAGTAATTGATATTTCTCTGTGATTAATTGATTGGTATTGCTCTGTAATTGATTGGTATTGCTCTATGAGTAATTGAGTGGTATTGAGCTGTGTGTAATTGATTGGTATTACGCTGTGTGTAATTGATTGGTACTGCTTTCTATCTGTGTAATTGACTGGGAATGCTGTGTGAGTAATTAATTGGTATTGCTCTGTGGATAATTGATTGCTAGTAACCTGCGTGTAATTGATTGGTAGTGATTTGTGAGTAATTGTTTGGCATAGCTCTGTGTGTAATTGATTGTTATTGCTCTGTGTGTAATTGATTGGTATTACTCTGTGAGTAATTGATTGGTATTACTCCGTGGGTAATTGATTGGTATTGCCCTGTGGGTAGTTCACTGTATTGCTCTGTGAGTATTTGATTGGCATTGCTATGTGGATAATTCAGAGGTATTTTGCTGCGAGTAATTGATTAGAATTGCTCTGCCAGTAATTGCTTGGCATTTATTTGACTAATTGATTGGTATTGCACTATGAGTAGCTGATTGTTATTTCTATGAGCAATGGGTATTGCTCTGTGAGTAATTGATTGGTATTGCTTGGTGAGTAATTGATTGGTATTGCTCTATGGGTAACTGGTATTACTCTGAAACTAATTAATTGGTACTGCTTTCTCGCTGTGTAATTGACTGGGATTGCTCTGTGTGTAATTTATTGGTGTTGCCCTGTGGGTAATTAATTGCTATTGCTTTATGGGTAATTGATTGGTATTGCTCTATGAGTAATTGTTTGGCATTGCTCTGTGAGTAATTGATTTGTATTGCTCTGTGAGTAATTGATTGGTATTGCTCTGTGTGTAATTGATTGGTATAGCTCTTTGTGTAATTTTTTGGTTGTGCTCTGTGGGTAGTTGATTGTATTGCTCTGTGTGTAATTGATTGGTATTGCTCTGTGTGTAATTGATTGGTATAGCTCTTTGTGTAATTTTTTGGTTGTGCCCTGTGGGTAGTTGATTGTATTGCTCTGTGAGTAATTGATTGGTATTGCCCTGTGAGTAATTGATTTGTATTTCTGTGGGTAATTGATTGATATTGCTCTGTGACTAATTAATTGGTACTGCTTTCTGTCTGTGTAATTGACTGGGATTGCTGTGTGTGAAAATGATTGGTATTGCTCTGTGGGTAATTCATTCCTTTCGCTCTGTGAGTACTTGATTGGCATTGCTCTGTGGGTAATTCAGAGGTATTATGCTGCAAGTAATTGATTAGTATTGCTCTGCCAGTAATTGCTTAGCATTTATTTGAATAATTGATTGGCATTGCACTATGAGTAAATGATTGTTATTTCTATGAGCAATGGGTATTGCTCTGTGAGTAATTGATTGATATTGCTCTATGGGTAACTGGTATTGCTCTGAAACGAATTAATTGGTACTGTTTTCTCTCTGTGTAATTGCCTCTGATTGCTCTGTGTGTAATTGATTGGCTTTGCCCTGTGGATAATTAATTGCTCTTGCATTATGGGTGATTGATTGGTATTGCTCTACGAGTAGTTGATTGGTATTGCTATCTGAGTAATTGGTTGGGATTGCACTGTGTGTAATTGATTGGTATAGCTCTGTGTGTAATTCATTGGTTTTGCTCTGAGAGTATTTGATTGGCATTGTTCTGTAGGTAATTCATTGGTATTATGCTGTGAGTAGTTGATTAGTATTGCTATGCGAGTAATTGCTTAGCATTTATTTGAATAATTGATTGGTATTGCACTATGAGGAAATGATTGTTATTTCTGTGAATAATGGGTATTGCTCTGAGTAATTCATTCATTTCACTCTATGAGTATTTGATTGACATTGCTCTGTGGGTAATTCATTGGCATTATGCTGAGAGTAATTCATTAGTACTGCTCTGTGAGTAATTGCTTGGAATTTATTTCAATAATTAATTGGTATTGCACTATGAGTAAATGATTGTTATTCCTGTGAGTAATGGGTATTGCTTTGTGAGTAATTTATAAGTATTGCTTTGTGAGTAATTTATTGGTATTGCTTGGTGAGTAATTGATTGGTATTGCTATATGGGTAACTGTTTGGTATTGCTCTGTGTGTAATTGATTAGTATTGCCCTGTGAGTAATTGATTTGTATTTCTGTGGGTAAGTGATTGGTATTGCTCTGTGAGTGAATAATTGGTACAACTTTCTCTGTGTGTAATTGACTGGGATTGCTCTGTGTGTAATTGATTGGCATTGCGCTGTGGGTAATTAATTGCTATTGCTTTATGGGTAATTGATTGGTATTGCTCTGTGTGTAATTGATTGGTATTGCCCTGTGAGTAATTGATTTGTATTTCTATGTGTAATTGATTGGTATTGCTCTGTGTGTAATTGATTCACATTGCTCTGTGTGTAATTGATTGCTATTGCTCTGTGACTAATTAATTTGTTCTGCTCAATGGGTAATTGATTGGTATTGGTCTGTGAGTAATTCATTGGTACTATGCTGTGAGTAATTGATTAGTATTGCTCTGCGTGTAATTGCTTGGCATTTATTTGAATAATTGATTGGTATTGCTCTGTGAGTAAATGATTAGTGTTTCTCTGAGTAATTGATGGGTATTCCTTGATGAGAAATTGTTTGCATTGTTCGGTGAGTAATTGATTGGTATTGCGCATGGGTAATTGTTTGCTATTGCTTTGTGACAAATTATTTGTTACTGCTATGTCTCACTGAAAAATGTGTTGCTGGAAAAGTGCAGCAGGTCAGGCAGCATCCAAGGAATAGGAGAATCGACGTTTCGGGCATAAGGCCTTCTTCAGGAATGAGGAGGGTGTGCCAAACAGGCTAAGATAAAAGGTAGGGAGGAGGGAATTGGGGGAGGTGTGTTCGGAATGCGATAGATGGAAGGAGGTTAAGGTGAGGGTGAAAGGCCGGAGAGGGGGTGGGCGCGGAGAGGTCGGGGAGAAGATTGCAG
>NC_057712.1:126697285-126712088 GCF_004010195.1 Chiloscyllium plagiosum
GTGTCCCAGAGGTGTTCTCTGAAACATTCCGCAAGTAGGCGGCCTGTCTCCCCAATGTAGAGGAGGCCACATCGGGTGCAGCGGATGCAGTAAATGATGTGTGTGGAGGTGCAGGTGAATTTGTGTCGGATATGGAAAGATCCCTTGGGGCCTTGGAGGGAAGTGAGGAGGGAGGTGTGGGCGCAAGTTTTGCATTTCTTGCGGTTGCAGGGGAAGGTGCCGGGAGTGGAGGTTGGGGGTCTGGACCTGACGAGGGAGTCGCGGAGGGAGTGGTCTTTCCAGAACGCTGATGGGGAGGGGAGGGGAGGGAAATATATCTTTGGTGGTGGGGTCTGTTTGGAGGTGGCGTAAATGACGAAGGATGATACGATGTATATGGAGGTTGGTGGGGTGGTAGGTGAGGATCAGTGGGGTTCTGTCCTGGTGGTGATTGGAGGGGTGGGGTTCAAGGGCGGAGGGGCAGGAAGTGGAGGAGATGCGGTGGAGAGAACATCAACCACGTCTGGGGGGAAATTGCGTCAGCAGTGCTAACCAGTGTGCCACCATGCCATTATATTACTCTGTGTGTAATTAATTGGTGTTGTTCTGTGAGTATTTGATTGGCATTGCTCTGTGAATAATTGATGGGTATCACACTGTGTGTAATTGATTGTATTGCTCTGTGTGTAATTGATTGATATTGCTCTGCGGGTAATTCATTGGTTTTGCTGCATGTGTATTTCAAATGATATTGCTCTGTGAGTAATTTATTGGTATTGGTCTGTGAGTAATTGATTGGTATTGCCCTGTGAGTAATTGATTTGTATTTCTGTGAGTAATTGATTGATATTGCTCTGTGGCTAATTAATTGGTACTGCTTTCTCTCTGTGTAATTGACTGGGATTGCTCTGTGTGAAAATGATTGGTAATGAACTGTGGGTCATTACTTACAATTGCTTTATGGGTAATTGATTGGTATTGCTCTATGGGTAATTGATTGGTATTGCTATCTCTCAGTGTAATTGATCAGTATTGCCCTGTGTCTAATTGATTGGTTTTGCTCTTGAGTGTAATTGATTTGTATTGCTCTGTGGGTAGTTCGTTATATTACTCTGTGAGTAATTGATTGGTATTGTTCTGTGAGTATTTGATTGGCATTGTTCTGTGTGTAATTGATTGGTATTGCTCCCAGGGTAATTAATTGCTGTTACTTTATGGGTAATTGATTAGTATTGCTCTATGATTAATTGATTGGTATTGCTTTCTCTGAGTGTAATTGATTGGTAGTGCTCTGTGTGCAATTGACTGGGATTGCTCTGTGTGTAGATGATTGGCATCGCGCTGTGGGTAATTAATTACTATTGCTTCATGAGTAATTGATTAGTACTGCTATCTGTCAGTGAAATTAATTGGTATTGCTCTGTGTGTAATTGGTTAGTATTGCCCTGTGTCTAATTGATTGGCACTATAAGAAATTACTTATAGTGTGGAAACAGGCCCTTCAGCCCAACAGGTCCACACCAATCCTCTGAAGAGCAACCCACCCAGACCCATTCACCTAACACTATGGGCAATTTCGCATGGCCAATTCACCTAACCTGTACATTTTTGGGCTATGAGAGGAAACCGGAGTACCTCCCACAGCTCACGCAGACTCGGGGAGAATGTGCAAACTCCACACAACAGTTGCCTGAGGTGGGAATTGAACCTGGGTCCCTGGCGCTGTGAGGCAGCAGTGCTAACCAGTGTGCCACCGTGCCATTATATTACTCTGTGTGTAATTAATTGGTGTTGTTCTGTGAGTATTTGATTGGCATTGCTCTGTGAATAATTGATGGGTATCACACTGTGGGTAATTGATTGGTATTGCTCTGTGTGTAATTGATTGTATTGCTCTGTGTGTAATTGATTGATATTGCTCTGCGGGTAATTCATTGGTTTTGCTGCATGTGTATTTCAAATGATATTGCTCTGTGAGTAATTGATGGGTATCACACTGTGGGTAATTGATTGGTATTGCTCTGTGCGTAGTTGATTAGTATTGCTCTGTGTGTAATTGATTGGTATTGCTCTGTGGTAATTCATTAATTTTGCTCTGTGTGTCATTGATTGGTGTTGCTCTGTGTGTCTTTGCTTGGTATAGCTCTGTGTGTAATTGATTGGTTTTGCTATGTGTGTAATTGATTGGTTTTGCTATGTGTGTAATTGATTGGTTTTGCTATGTGAGCAATTAATTTGCATTTCTGTGTGTAATTGATTGGTATTGCTCTGTGTGTCATTGATTGGTATTGCTCTATGTGTAATTGATTGGTTTTGCTCTATGTGTAATTGATTGGTATTGCTCTGTGAGCAATTAATTTGCATTTCTGTGTGTAATTGATTCGTATTGCTCTGTGTGTAATTGATTGGTATTGCTCTATGTGTAATTGATTGGTTTTGCTCTGTGAGCAATTAATTTGCATTTCTGTGTGTAATTGATTCGTATTGCTCTGTGTGTAATTGATTGGTATTGCTCGATGTGTAATTGATTAGTATTGCTTGATGTGTAATTGATTGGTATTGCTCTGTGGATAATTGATTGCTATTGTCCTGTGAGTAAGTGATTAGTATTACTCTGTGAGTAATTGATTGGTATTGCTCTGTGAGTAACTGATTGGTCTTGCCTGTGTGTAATTGATTGGAATTGCTCTGTGGGTAATTGGTTGGTAGTTCTTTGGTATTACTCTGTGAGTAATTAATTGGAATTAGTTGTGTGTAACTGATTGGTTTTGCTGTGTGTAATTGCTTGGTATTGCTGTGTATGTAATTGATTGGTATTGCTCTGTGTGTAATTGATTGGTTTTGCTGTATGTGTAATTGATTGGTTTTGCTCTGTGTGTAATCATTGGTATTACTCCGTGCGTAATTGATTGGTATTGCTCTGTAGGTAATTCATTAATTTTGCTCTGTGGGTAATTGATTCACATTGCTCTGTGTGTAATTGATTGGTATTGCTCTGTGGCTAATACATTAATTTTGCTCTATGGGTAATTGATTGGTTTTGCTCTGTGTGTAATTCATTGGTTTTGCTCTGTGGGTAATTGATTGGTATTGCCCTGTGGGTAATTCATTGGTTTTGCTCTGTGGGTAATTTATTGGTATTGCCCTGTGGGTAGTTCATTGTATTACTCTGGGAGTAATTGATTGGTATTGCTGTGTGTGTAATTCAAATGGTATTGCTCTGTGAGTAATTGATTGGTATTGCTCTGTGAGTAATTAATTAGTACTGCTTTCTCTCTGTGTAATTGACTGGGATTGCTCTGTGTGTAATTGATTGGTAATGTTCTCTCTGTGAGTAATTGCTTAATATTGCACTGTGTGATGTGAATTGATTGGTGTTGCTCTGTGTGTAAATGATTGGTATTTCTTTGAGTGATTGATTGGTATTGCTCTATGCGTAATTGAATTATTTTGCACAGTCAGTACTTTCTATTGCTTTGTGAGTGTTTGATTGGTGTTGAAGTGTGAGTAATTGATTGGTGTTGCACTGTGAGTACTTGATTGGTATTACTCTGTGAGTAATTGATTGGTGTTGCTCTGTGTGTAAATAATTGATTTTCTTGAGTAATTGATTGGTATCGCTCTGTGCGTAATTGGTATTGCTCTGTGCTTAATTGAATAGTATTGCTCTGTGGGTAATTGATTGATATTGCTCTGTGTGTAATTGATTGGTATTGCTCTGTGTATAATTGATTGGTATTGCTCTGTGTGCAATTGTTTGGTAATTCTCTGTGAGTAATCAAGTGGCAATGCATTGTGTGTAATTGATTAGTATTTCTTTCTGTGTAATTGATTGGCATTGCCCTCTCTATGAGTAATTAATTGTTTTTTTCCCTGTGGGTGATTGATTGGTAATGCTCTGTGTGTAATTGGCTGGTATTTCTCTCTCTGTGAGTAATTGATTGGTATTGCTCTGTGTGTGAATGCTTGATATTTCTTTGAGTGATTGATTGGTATTGTTATGTGCGTAATTGAATAGTATTGCTCTGTGGGTACTTGATTGGTATTGCTCTGTTGGTAGTTGATTAGTATTGCTCTGTGAGTAATTGAATTATTTAGTTCAGCGAGTAATTCCTATTGTTTTGTGAGTTCTTGATTGGTGTTACACTGTGAGTAATTGATTGGTATTGTGCTGTGAGTAATTGATTGGCATTGCTCTGTGAGTAATTGACTGGTATTGCTCTGTGTGTAACGGGTAATGTTCTCTCTGTGAGTAATTGCTTAATATTGCTATGTGTCTAATTGATTGATAATGCTCTGAGTAAATGATTGGTCTTGCTCTGTATATAAATGGTTGATATTTCTTTGAGTAATTGATTGATATTGCTCTGTGCGTGATTGGTATTGCACTGTGTGCAATTTCTTGGTAATTCTCTGTGAGTAATCAATTGATAATGCATTGCTCTGTGTGTAATTGATTGGTATTTCTCTCTGAGGAATTAATTGGTATTGCCCTCTCTGTGAGTAATTGATTGGTTTTTCTCTGTGGGTGATTGATTGGTAATGTTCTGCATGTAATTGACTGATATTTCTCTCTCTGTAATTAATTGATTGGTATTGCTCTGTGTGTATTTGATTAGTAATGCTTTGTCTGTAATTGACTGGTATTTCTCTCTCTGTGAGTAATTTATTGGTATTGCTCTGTGTGTAATTGATTAGTAATGCTTTGTCTGTAATTGACTGGTATTTCTCTCTCTGTGGGTAATTGATTGGTATTGCTCTGTGTGTAACTTATTAGTATTGTTCCATCTGTATCAGTGTTTGGTATTGATCTCTCTGCAAAAGTGTTTGCTTTGCTCTCTTTGTAATTACATAGCTTCGTCTCCATAATATTTTGATCATTCTCTAGCTGTGTAACTGTGCGGTACTATTCTGTCTATACATATGTTTGGTGTTACTCTTGTTTATTTATTCTCTCATGCGATGTGGGCATCCGTGGCTGTGCCCAGCTTTTATTTCCCATTCCTAGTTGCTCTTGAGAAGGTGGTAGTGAGCTGCCTTTGAACTGCTGCAGTCCATGTGCAGTAGGCTGACCCACAATGCCATTAGATCAGGAATTCCAGCCTCATGAGCCAGAATACATTGAAGGAACGGTGACATATTTCCAAGTCAGGACGATGGCAACTTGCAGGTGGTGTTGTTCCCATGTATCTGCTGCTCTTGTCCTTCTAGACGGACAAAATGTGTTTGGAAGGTGGTGTGTAAGGAACCATGGTGAATTTCTGCAGTGCGTCTCTGAATGAATATTTTTCATCACTGTGCACACTGGAAAAAGACAATGTTGTCAAGGAGAATACTGAGATGCAGGCTACTAGATTAGATTGGATTGAGGATCACAAGGAGGAAGTGTTAGCAATTCAAGAAAGTGTAAAAATAGATAAGTCCCCTGGGTCGGATGGAATTTATTCTAAGATTCTCTAGGAAGCCAGGGAGGAGATTGCCATGCCTTTTGCTTTGATATTTATGTCTTTGTCTACTGGAATACTGCCAGAAGACTGGAGGATAGCAGATGTTGTTCCCTTGTTCAAGAAGGGGAGTAGAGACAACCCTGGTAATTATAGATTAGTGAGCCTTACTTCTGTTGTAGGTAAAATGTTAGAAAAGGCTATAAGAGATAGGATTTATAATCATCTAGTCAATGCAATTTTATAAAGGGTAGGTCATGTCTCACAAACCTTATTGAGTTCTTTGAGAAGGTGACCAAACAGGTGGATGAGGGTAAAGTGGTTGATGTGGTGTATATGGATTGATAAGGTTGTATAAGGCGTTTGATAAGGTTCCCCAAAATATGGAGGCATGGGATTGAGGATAATTTAGCAGTTTGGATCAGAAATTGGGTAGATGAAAGTAAACATAGTGTGGTGGTTGATGGGAAATATTCATCCTGGAGTTCAGTTACTAGTGGTGTACCACAAGGATCTGTTTTGGGTCCACTGCTGTTTGTCATTTTTATAAATGACCTGGATGAGGGCGTAGAAGGATGGACTAGTAAATTTGCAGATGACACTAAGGTCGGTAGAGTTGTGGATAGTGCTGAAGGATGTTGTAGGTTACTGAGGAACATAGATGAGCTGCAGATCTGGGCTGAGAGGTGGCAAATGGAGTTTAATGTGGAAAAATGTAAAGTGATTCACTTTGGAAGGAGTAACAGGAATGCAGAGTACTGGGCTAATGGTAAGATTCTTGGCTGTGTGGATGAGCAGAGAGATCTCGGTGTCCATGTACATAGATCCCTGAAAGTTGCTATCCAGGTTGATAGGGTCGTTAAGAAGGCATACATTGTGTTAGCGTTTATTAGTAGAAGGATTGACTTTCGGAACCATGAGGTCATACTGCAGCTGTACAAAACTCTGGTGTGGCTGCATTTGGAACACTGTGTACAGTTCTGGTTACCGCATTATAGGAAGGATGTGGAAGTTTTGGAAAGGATTCAGAGGAGATTTACTAGGATACTGTCTGGTATGGAGGGAAGGTCCTACGAGGGACTTGAGGCTGCTTTCGTTAGAGAGAAGAAGGTTGAGGTGACTTAATTGAGACATATAAGATAATCAGAGGGTTAGATAGGTTGGACAGTGAGAGCCTTTTTCCTCAGATGGTGATGACTAGCACGAGGAGGCATAGCTTTAAATTGAGGGGTAATAGATATAGGACAGATGTCAGGGTAATTTCTTTACTCATAGCAGTAAAGGCGTGGAATGCACTGCCTGCAATAGTACTAGTAGAATCGCCAACTTTAAGGGCATTTAAATGGTCTTTGGACAGACATAGGGGCGAAAATGGAATAGTGTAGGTTAGATGGGCTTCAGATTGGTTTTACAGGTCAGCGCAACATTGAGGGCTGAAGGGCCTGTATTGTGCTGTAATATTCTATGTTCTCCATCTTGTAAATGGTACACACTGCTGCTACTGAGCATTGGTGGTCAAGGGAGTGGATATGATGGCAATCAAATGGGCTTTGTCCTCTCAAGCTTTGTGAATTCCTGAACTGTTATTGTGTAATTATTTGGCATTACAACCAATTGAAAACCAATTGTTTTGTTGCTACACTGTCTCACTGTTTCTCTGTGTAATTGATTAGGATTGCTCTTTCATTGTTAGTGTTTGTTATTGTTCTGACTGTGCAATCATTTGGTATTATTCTGTGGTAATTGATTGGCATTTGTCTCCCTGTGTAATCACTTGGTGTTGATCTCTCTCTGTGTAATTGTTTTGTAAGCCCTCTCACCTTTAATTATTGTCTGTGTAATTGATCTTGTTCAGTCTTTGTAATGGTTTGCTATTTCTCTATCTGTGTATTGCTTCCCATTGCTCTGTCTGAATAATTGCCTGGTAATGTTGTGTCTGTGTATTGCTCTGTGTGTTATTTCCCTCTCGCTCTTGTTCTCTGTGTAATTGTTATTGTTCTCTCTTTCACTCTGCAGTTGGTGCTTGCCTGCTTTATATAATTTTGCTGTTAGCACTCTCTGTAATTACATCTGTCATTACTCTTTTGAGTATTTATTATCACACTCCCTCGTTCTCTAATTATTAGTTATTTCTATTCCTCCCCCAATGTTTTGAATTCTCGCTCAGTGTTTGTGATTGTTATGTGTGTAATTGATTATTCCTGTCCACTCCCTCACCCTCTGTGCTGGCCTCTGTATTCAGCTGTCATTATTCACTCTCTCTGTAATGGTTATTACCCTGCTCCTTTGCTAATTATTCTTTATTTCCCCTCTCTCCCTCATTTTATTTGTTCTTTGTCTGTAATTAGTTTATAACTCTCTCTCTCTCTGTATTTTGTTCTTGCTTTCCTTCCGTTATTCTTTGCTCTCACATTCTCTCACTATTTATGGTGCTTGAGATCACTTTCTCTATATTTATTTGTTCTTGTCCTAGTCTACAGCACAGCAAAAGGCCCTTCAATAACAACCATCTAACTATTCTAATCCTTTTTCCCTCATATGGCTGATGGAATCTGTGGTCTGTTCTCACTTTCTCCTCACACCTTTTGATCTCCTTAGCCCAAAGAACTGTATCTAACTCATTTTCAATTCTTTGGCTTCAAACACTTTCTGTGTCAGAGAATTTCACAGGCTCCCCACTCTCTGGGTGAAGACATTCCTCCTCATCTCAGTCCTCAGTGGTACCTATCCACATCCGTAAACTGTGACCCCTGGTTCTGAACTGCCTGGTCATCAGGACCATCCTTCCAGTGTTTACCCTGTCTAGCTCAGTTAGAATTTTATAGAGTGCTATGAGATCGCCCCCACATCCTTCTAAGCTCCAGTGAATACAATTCTGATCAATCCAGTCTCTCATCATACAACAGTCCTGCCATCTCAGGAATCAGTCTGGTAAACCTTTGCTGTGCTCCCCCCAATGCCTGAACGTCCTTCCTCAGATAAGGAGACCAATACTCCAGGTGTGGTCTCACCAGAGTCCCGTATCATTGCAGCAAGACATCTCTGTTTGTGTGCTTGAATCCTCTCACTATGAAGGGCAAACTTATCTTTTCTGTTCTTCACTGTCTGCCTGCTTACTTTCAGGGACGAATATACAAGGAAAGCCAGATCTCATTGCACTTTCTGTTTCCAAATGCACCGTCACTCAGGCAATAATCTGCCTTCTAGCTTTTTCTACCAAAGTGGACAATCACACATTTATATACATTAAACTTCATCTGCCATGCATTCGCTCACTCACTCAAATTGTCCAAATCGTAGTGAAGCGTTTCTGCATACTTTCCCACTCAATCCTGTGTCATCTGCAAATGCAGAGATATTACACTCAGCTCCCTCCTCTAAACCATTAATATATGTTGTGATTAGCTGGGATCCAAGATCTGATCCTTACAGGTCACTGTCTCTCAAATGGAAAAAGACCTGTTTATTCCTACTGAGTTTGAGTTTTGAGGGGGGGGGTCACCAGACACAACGTTAACTCTGATTTCTCTTCACAGATGCTGCCAGACCTGCTGAGCTTTTCCAGGCTTCAGTTTTTGTTTATTCTTACTGTTTGTTTCCTGTTGACCAACTATTTCTCTATCCATTATCAGTATTCTACCCTTAATCCCATTCACTTTAATTTTACACTCTAATCTCTTATTGAAAAAGTTCTGATAGTCCAAGTAAACCACTATCAACTGGCTCCCTCTTATCAACTCCATTAGTTACACCTTTGAAAGTTCCCAGGAGATTTTTGAAGATTGATTTCCTTGTTGTAAATCCACGCTGACTCTGTTTGGTCCTGTCACTGTTTTCCAAGTGACTCTGTTATTCAATCTTTTATAAATAGTCTCTGACATTTTCCCCACTATCACTGTCAGACTAACTGATCCAAAATCCCATGTTTTCTCTGTACTTCCTTTTTTTAAATAGAAGGGTTACATTAGCTACCCTTTTATCCATTGGAACTGTTCCAGAGTACATAGAATCTTAAAAAGATAACCATCCACTATTTATAGCACCACTTCCTTAAGTACTCAGGGATGCAGACAATTGGATTGGACGGATTTATCTGCCTCTAATTCCAACAATTTCCCCAATACCATTATCCCACTAATACTGAGGTCCTTCGGTTCCTCTCTCTCACTAAACCCTACATTTGCCAATAGCTTTGGGATGTTATTTGGAATTTATCTTTGTGAAGATGGAACTGAAGTGTGCATTTAATTGGTCTGCCATCTCTTCGCTCTTTGTAATTACAGAGTGAGACAATAAGAGAGAGAGAAAGAGAGAGGGGGAGAGAGAGAACAAGACAATCCATTACAGAGAGAGAGAGAGAGTGAGAGAGAGAGAGAGAGAGAGCAGAGGAATAAACAATGACACAAACACAGGGAGAATAACTACTTGGCCTAGGGAGTTTCAATTCTGAAGAGAGATTCTCCTACTGATTGAGAATCTGTCTTGTCCACACCCCCCTCCATCGCTATTACATCCCTCCTCTAATGTACATTCCAGGACTCCCCTGGGGATGTTTCAGGGAGCCAGAGTTTTGAATCCTGTCATCCTAACGTGGTCTGGCCCCAGCAAAGTGTTTGCTTCTCAACTGCCCCTGGGAAGTATGGGATCAGGAATAAATGCTGGCCCAGACAGTGATATCAACACCCAATAAATATACAAAAATAAATCTCGCTCTATAATTGCCATTGTCTCTCTCTGTAATTATTTGCCATTTCAACAGAGCTTTACATATCTGTAATTGTTCTTGCTCTCTCGCTAATTGTTTATTACTGTGCTTAGTCTCTGCAATTGCTTTTTCATAGCTCTGTGATAGTGTAATTAATTATTACTACACCCTGTCTCTGTAATTGCATGTTACATTACAGTTCTCTCTGTGTAATTGTTGATTTATGTGCATGTTGACTGTAGTTGTTCTTTCCAGCTCTCTCTGTGTTATTGTCTTGATTCTTTCATTGTTTCTTGCAACTCTCTCTCTCTCTCTCTGTGATGGTTTCCTACTGTGCTGTGTCTGTACTTGTTTGCTTAAATCCCTCTGTTTGTGTAGTTGTATATTAACGTATTCTGGCTCCACACTTTTTACAGCTCTGTTGGGTTGAGCAATTATTTATTGTGGCATTTTGTCTCTGTGGTTATTGATTCCTGTGCTGTCTGTCTCTGTAATTGCTAATTACTGTCCTGTCTTTAATTGTTTGTTACAGCTGTCTCTGTTTGTGGAATTGTTAATTACGATGCGAACACGACCATTACACGTGGCGACACCACCCACCTTGTATGTAACAGGTACTCATGTGAACATTGTCTGCCTCATATGTTGCAGGCAAGGATGCCCTGAGGCATGGTACATTGGCGAGACCAAGCAGAGGCCACAGCAATGGATGAATGGGCACCGCACAACAATCAACAGACAGTAGGGTTCCCTCCAGTCGGAGAACACTTCAGCAGTCCAGGATATTCAACCTCGGACCTTCGGGTGACTCTCCTCCAAGGCAGACTTCAGGACAGACAACAATGCAAAGTGGCCAAGCAGAGGCTGATAGCCAAGTTTGGTACCCATTGGGATGGCCTCATGTCACACTACAGGTGACCCCACTGCACTACACACTCACACAGACACATACGGACACAACTCACACATACACACACTCCTACAGACACACACACTCACGCAGACCTCTTATATACAAGCTTTCTCTCATACGCTCACACATACACACCCACAGTCACACCGTTTACACTCACACTCGCACACATATACACACTTTCTCACAGGCACTCATACAAACCACCACCACCCACCCCCGCCCACACACACACATTCACTTGAGAATGTAACTTTTTTAAAAGGTCCTGGAATTTACATACGAAAGAACTGAAACCAACATGATCATTCTAAAAGATGACAGATTAACAAACAATCTAGGTCTTTTTCAATATATAATTTCAGTTACATCACACTGTAAACTTTTGTAAATTGTTTGTAAAAGTTGTAAATTCTGTACCCTATGATCTTACACTCCACAACCATCTGATCAAGGAGCAGCGCTCTGAAAGCTAGTGCTTCCAAATAAACCTGTTGGACTATAACCTGGTGTTGTGTGATTTTTAACTTTGTACACCCCAGTCCAACACCAGCATCTCAATGTTATGCTATCTCTGTAATTGTTTTCTGTAACTGTTTTTTTACAGTTCTCTCCGTTTGTGTTATTTATTACTGCACTTTAAGTAATGGTTAGTTCTCTAATTGTGTTTTTTTATTACTGCACTGTCTGTATAATTATATGTACAGTGTTTTGTTTGTGTAACTGCTTCTTATTCTGCTCTCCTTCTCTCTGTCATTGTTTGTGATTGGTCTTTCTCGCTTTTTATCTGTAATTGTTTATTCCTGTGCTCTCTGTATCTGTATTGGTTTATTACTGTGTTATCTCTGTAATTGCTTGTTACAGCTCTCTCTCTCTTACTTGTTCAACTGTTTATTACTGTAATTGTTATTACAGTTCTCTCTGTTTAATTGTTTGATACTGCTGTCTGTCTCTGTAATTGTGCTGTATCTATCTATTTGTGGAATTGTTAATTATGACGCTATCTCTGTAATAATTTGTTACAGTTCTCTCTGTTGTGTATTTGTTTAATACTGTGTAGTGTTTCTGTTTGTTACAGCTGTTTGTGTAATTGATTTTACTCTGCTCTCCACTCTGTCTGCCATTGGCTGTGACTTTCTCTCTCTATCTCTTTGCAATTTTTTTATTCATGTGATATCCCTTTTTAAATGTTTGCTTTTCCTTTCAATCTCATTGTAGTTCTTTTTTCACCCCTCAGCTGCTTGTTTTTGCTTTCTCTATCTCCAATGGCTTTTCAGCCCATTACCTTCACCTTAATTGTTAACAGAGAGCATGGAGCAGGTTTCTGTGCATAACAAGATTTCGTATTTATTATAAAGAAGTAGCTTGTAGCTACAGGTGAACAAGTGGATACCTCTACTAGTTAAAACTCTAGCCCCTTTATAAAACACCCCCTACAGACAGCCAAAAACATTTGTGCTATGGATAGAGGAAAGAACTGGAAAAGTGGATCAAATGACCCCTGTCAACAGGGTTGATTATTTTGCTTGTCAGGACATGCTATTCACCAATTCCTCTTCTCCATGTGCTTTGCCTTGCAGAAGGCACAGGGCAACTGAATCATAAATTGCAAAGTCTCTTAGCTCCTGGTTAAATGCTACAGTGACTGATAAGAAAAATAAACTGAGAGACCATCTCCGCTTTCAGAAGTCTGAAGGTTTCTGGCCATTTCACTCACAGCTACAAACTGTTCAGCTAACTAAGAGCCAATCACGCAGCTGCTGGCTGGCAGACCGCCTTTGTCATCAACTGGTCACAACTCCACAAACCAATCAGCAACTTGTTGGTGATGAATCTTACTTTGTACAGACCCCACAGTGCATCGGTACCTTTTGTGCCCTTCATCCAAGTCATTTTATAAAAACTGTCAACAGTTGACATCCCTGTGGCAGACAGCTTGTCACATCTTAGTCTAGATTAGAGTGGTGCTGGAAAAGCATAGCAGGTCAGGCAGCATCTGAGGAACAGGAAAATTGATGTTTCAGGTAAAAGCCCTTCACCTAGCTTGTCACATCCTGCCCACTTGGACATGTCCCATTTTGGTCTACTCTTTATTTCCTGTTAGGCAGCCAATCTTCTGTCTATGCAAAAATGATGAACCCACACCACAGTAACCTTTGAAGTTGCACATTATAAAAAGTCTTCAGAAAATCTCAGTGAAATACATCCACAGGTCCCTCTTAAACTGAGCAGGGGTTACCTCCTCAAAAAATTCACTCTATAATTGTTTCTTAACTCTGTGTCATTGTTTGTTATTGTTCTCTGTAACTGTCTGCAACTGACCTCCTGTTCTGTAATTCTTTGTTTCAGTTTCCTCTCTCTGTGCAAATGTTTGTTATCACTCTCCCTCTCTTTAGTTATGTATTGCAGTTTCCTCTCTCTGTAAGTATTTGATACTACCCTCCCTTGCTGTAATTCTCTATTTTAACTCTATCTCTGTCTTTGTAACTGTTTGTTCTTGCACTAAGTAACTTCTATTTTGGTTTTGCTCTGTATGCTTTGTATTGTTGCATTTTCCGTAATTTCTTAAATTTGTCATTGTTTGTTGTTGCTATTGTGGGATATAGGTGAATTAATGTTATTTCTGCAATTATAAGTTCTGATACAGAGTAAATGAATTCACATTAGTTTGGGATTGTTTCGGCCGAGAGCTGACTTAGCAAGAATGAGGAAATATATAATCCGTTACAAAATGGTATGTTAGCCTGAGACGTGATTACAAAACAATGGTAGAAATACAAGCACTAGATAAAATGCTGTAAAGAGAGGCCTGTATAAACAGTAGGTTTCCCACTTGTATGGGGACACAGGAACAAACCCTAATTAAAGAGGTCATAAAGGTCAGAGTGGTGTCCGGAGAGGAATAAATGCTGATAAAGAAAGGATATGCCTAGCGGTGACCTGCAGTGGGATGACGTCAAACAACCTTATGGGGGCCAGAGATAGGCATTTGTCACGGACAAGGCCGGATAAACAGAAGTTGTGAGATCAGTCTTAAGGAAATGAGTGACGTAAGCGGAGGAGGGGGCAAACAATGAAATAAGAAAAAATATGGGGATTCAAACTGTATAAATTTCGAGAGTTTGTTGGATTTGGTGTGTATTTGTCATTGCCTTACCTGGCATTAGACATTGCACCCACTTGCAAGTGTACAAATAAACGGCACTACTGTTTCAGATTTGTGGTCTCGGACTGAAATTATTGAAGTGAGTGAGCTTTTGTTTCTCCCAATTGGGGGCTCGTCCAGGATTTTCTTCCATCGCTGGGGGGGAGTGGCTGGCCATGGACACTGAGAAGATGCATTCCGTTCCCCATTGAGGAGCGGTCTCATGTCCTGGTTTGATCTGCTCCCTTGGGCGACTGGTATGAATCCCACTAGAGAGACATCTGAATCAGACAGTGACGGGAGGTTGATAGACAATACGGCAAAAAGGGGCCAGGCAACTCTGTGCACAGACCAAGGTAAGAAAATTGACTTTTAAGTATTGCCTTGGTGGCCGGGATTGAGTTTTAGTAGTTAATAAGGGACTAACGAAGGAACTCAATATGGATTGTGCCGTGGGTAAGGAAAAAGCCTCCGGGAAAACAAAGTAAGGAAAAGGCAATGGAAATGGAGGCGGGGTCCCTTACAACATACCTCCAGAAAGTCCTTTAGGCAGGATGTTGTGGAATTGGCAAAATAATACTTGTACAAGGGAAAAAGATGATTAAATATTGTTGCTT